>NC_045605.1:53555203-53856036 GCF_009762305.2 Zalophus californianus
ATTTATTGCTTTCACAAGTTACATAGTTGTCCAGATTTAGGTTTTGCCTTTTTATGCCCAACTCTGTTTACCCTGCTAAAAAAGCAAATCAATTAAAAACATATACATTGGTTGTACTTATTTTTTTTTTTTTTTTTTAGCCGAGCACTACATTGCTCTCTGGGAGAGGCAGAGGCAGTGCCCTCTGGGGTGCTTGTCCCTTAAGAGCTTCTCACAGCCCGAGAATTAGCACGGATAACATGAGGGCACGGGTTACCATGTAGTGCCTAGTGAATTGTCAAGGGGATTTTGAGAAGGCCAACAGTGAGGGTAGGGTCACTGTAGCCTAGGGTGGGCCAAGAAGGCATAGAGGATTTGGTTAGGAAGAAAGGAAGGGAGGAGCCACGGAACAAAAATCCAGGACGAGAAGCTCCTGGAAGTGCAGGAGCATGCCGACCGACCGACCGTGACTGCGAATGAGAAGAGCCCGTTCAGATCTGCAGCCACCCAGCTGTGAGACTTTGAGGAAGGTAATGACCTTCCCTGAGCTGCAGAAGGGTTAAATGAGATCATGCAGTGCACCCGCATTCCACCTGACATGCTGTAAGCTCTCCCATGATCTTCTTTAATTTGTACGTGGACTCTGAATCTCAAAGCAGAAGCATGTTGCCTGGCTGAGGCTCTAAAAGAAGACATTTTCTTGGTGGGGGTGGAGGTGAGGGTAGAGTCAGAGCACTAGGCCTAAACTGTGGTTCTCACCAGCCTAGTTACTAACCAGTCTCAAAAGGTTGTTCAGAGAGGAGGGCTATTTGCAGGGTGGGCACTTGGGGCCTCCAGTTCAAACTGGGGAAGTCTCTCTTGCCCCTCATTACTGACATCCACCCGCTGACTGCCCTTCCCGGCCTCAATTCCTCTGCTCCTCCTAGGTTCCCACCCTGCTACTGCACCTGATTCTGGGAAAACCTGCCTTTGAACGTGTTCCTCTTTCGAAACACTCCAAGGGCCCTTTTCTGCCTGGTCCCTGCCTGCCCGGCCCCCAGTGCTGAGCGGCAGTATGTTCCTGGGGGACCCTGATTGTTGCTCCCCACTCGGGGCTTTCCACGTGGATTCACTGCGGGCACTAACGGCATCGTGACCCACTTCTTTGTCACCTGTATCAGACTGCTGCACCATCATATCTCAGCCGACCGTTTGCCAACCTGACCAGGTGCCGAGAGCTGGGGCTACAGACCGGCTCAGGCCCTTTGGCCCTCCGAGTGCTAATTGCCCTAGTTTCCAGTAACCAGTTGTTCGGGAGACCTACCAGTTCTTGCCTCTGTAACCTTGAGCACGCCTTTTCCCTTCTCTGAGCCTTCATTTCCTCCTCTGAAAAATAGGGATAGTGATACCTAACACTTAGTGCCAGGTGAGTGTCCAGTGAGATGCAGGAGATTTGTGAGCTTATCACAGGGCCCAGCACATGGCAGCCTCAGTAAAGGACGGTGCTGAGAGCCATCACTATTGTTGTTACCTTATTGAATGTCTGCATTTATTCCTTTGTTATTAAACGCTTGTATCTGTCTGTGCTTCAAATCTAAGAAGCTTAGATGGGAAGAGTGAAAGGTCCAATATTCTAGCACATCTTTGACGTTCAGAGCCTGTTTGAAAGTGCTCTCTGGCCCAGTGTCTTTCTCTTAGCGTACTGGCCTGGCAGTTGAGTGTGAAGGTTGGGATTTCCCCGGGGTCTGGGAGGGACGAGGGATTAAACTCAGCCATCGTGAATTAAAGCCACTCTCCCTCAGACCCAGGTGCTTCGGAGAGAACGAGTACATGCACCCTCCGGAATGCTGGCCGGCCGCCAGGAACAGCAGGTGAAGGGATGCCGGCTGGGTAGCCGCTGAGGCCGAGGCAGGCGGCGATGCTGCTTCTACAGGTGCAGCGCTCAGGACCCAGGGGTCTTTTACTCTAGCCCCCAGAGGAGGCGGAAGGCCCAGCAGGGGGAGTCTGTTCCCTGGGACAGTGGTCATGCTTTTCCTGCTTTCTGCTACATCCTTTGGAAGCCTCAAGCACCAGCAAGCCCAGCATCAGCCCCCCTCACCTGAAGTGGGGGTGACTCCAGCAGCTTGCTGGAGACACGTGTGTGCACACGTGTGCATGCTCTGCCCTTGGCTACTGGGCCCCCAACGTGGCTGTAGCACAGGGCTGTACCCCTGTTATGGGCATAGCCAGGGTTCTCAGGGTGAGCAGTAGCAGAGGGAAGAAGCCCAGACTTGGCCAGTATGAAGGGGCTCCTGGGAAGTGTCCCCAGGGCATCTAGGAGAGGCCGGACTCTTATAACTTATCTTTCAGAGAAAGGGAGTAATGTTTATAGGATGTTTATCCACGCACTGGGGGTCTGAGCCAAAAGGCAAAGGGAATTCGGCAGCCCGAGCTCTTCCATGAGGAAGACACCTAACATCTTACACAGACTCAGTTGTGTCATAATAATGGAAGCCAGTGCTGGATGGAGATGCTGCTGGAGCGTGAGTTGCTGCTTTCCTACGCTGACAGCCTGGCTTCCTCTTGTCCTGTGCTCAAGTGCACATGCCTGTATGCGTGGCATACCAGGAGCCCTTGATGAGGGAGTGAGCTGAGGTCAGCCAGGGGACAGCCAGGAAATACTGGCACGCTGAGCAGGGTCCACGGCCCCCTATCCATAGTCACTCAGTTGCTAAAACTATAACGCCCACTGTGTGTCAGGCACTGCATAATCACCTCCATTTTACAGATAAGGAAACTAGGACATAGAAAGGTGAAGGGACTTGCTCGAGGTCACACAGGAGGTGGCCGGGTGGGATGCGAATGCCCAGGGCCTCTAAAGTGTGTGCCCTTCCTCTTATAGCACACAGCCTCTGACTTGGCCTGTCTAAAATGGGTTTGCTTGGTTTGGTTTGCTTTGACTTGGTTTCATTCTACCTCCCACCGATGAGAAATTTACTGCAAGCTCCACAAAGTGCTTCACGTGCATTATCTCAGTTAATCCCCATCTGCGCTATGAGATAGGTCGGTAAGGACCCGGGATTCAGAGACCGTGAATGATTTGCCCCGGGCTGCACAGCTAGTGAGAGTCAGAGCAGGAAGTCAGACCCTGGTCTGTCTGATTGCATGGCCCACGTGCAGTCCCAGGTCAGGGAGTTCTAGCCAATGAAGTCAGATTATGCAGGAATTATGCCAGGGCCTAGAGGGGTTAGAGACAAAGCATGGGGAGGTAGAGTCCAGCTGACCACGCCTGGGTTGGTGCTCACACTCCAGCCCAGGGGACCGGAGGAAGGAACCAAGGTCCTGGAAAAAAGGCTGGCCAGCCACAGGGGCTGTTCCCTAGTGCTCCAGGGACCCCATGGGCTCTTACCATTCGAGCATGCGGATAGCTGAGAGTATAGTCTGCCTCCAACACTCTCACTGGGCAGAGAGCAGATGGTTCCGGCACATGGATGGGCCAGCATGTCATGGGTCAGGGAACTAGGGAGACCTCCCCTCTAGGTCTGGCCCACACAGGGGCTGACGTTTGATTATACTAGGTCTGGCCCACACAGGGGCTGATGTTTGATTATAACCTGGTATAATGGTGGCTTAGATTCCTGCTGCTCCCAGAGAGTCAGAGGTGGCCAGAAGTTTCCATAAACTTTTCACAACAGCAACTATTTCTCAATTCCTTACAAGATATGTAGTCTTTTGCTTTTGCCATTTGGGCAGCTTCTGCCTAGAGGCCGAGGGAACAATCTGTCTAGATGGCCAGAGCAGCTATAAAATATTTAACTTGAGCATATAATTGCATTACGATGATCTCTAATAGGATTTGGTGTCCAGCAGAAGTCCAACTTGGCCTCTGGCCCAAAGACAGAGACCCACGTTATTATGTTGAGTGTTACCTACTAGATAAATAACAAAGAAATACGGTTCAAATCACTGTGCGACTGACCGACACACATTATAGTTATTGTAAAGAAAAATCCACCGGAGTTGGAGAATTTATCCATCTTGTTAATCATTTTATTGTGTTATATCCTGAAACAGGTAATTCAGGTCCATAATTCACAGAAGCCATTCTGACAGTTCTTGCTACAGAGAAGAGCTGGGGGTCTGCAAAGTTGTATTACCTTGGATTCCCCCAAAACACATGATTAGGGCTCTTCAGTGACAAGAGAGCCTGTTACAGTGTCTAGCTGAATACAGCAGGCCCAGAGGAAGAGAAATGAAAATGAAGCTGCAGGTCTGGAAAAAATGTATAGCAATGAAATTCGGAAAAATAAATAAATAAATGAGAAGCATAAAAAAGGAAACCAACAGCGCAGACCCCGACAGAAGGAACCCAGCCTTGGGATTTGAGGCTTCACACGCCAAAGGACACTCATTCAACCACAGGTTGCCCTTTGTCATTTGATATTTAACAAGTGTTGAAGGAGTAGATCCTGCAGACAAGGCAGTGGGCCAGTTACTTGGGAGATGTGGATGAGATGAGGAATTGGAAACGGATTCCTTCCTCTCAAAGAATTTGCAGTTCACTAGGGGAAAAGAGCTATACTCATAAATAACTAGACTGCAAGGTAGAAAGCAGTAGGTGAGAAGTGAAGGAGAGAGGGAAATTGCCATTAGGATTCAGATGAGAGAGAGAGAGCTGTCTTGCTAGAAGGAATCCCAGGAGGCTTGAAGGATGGAAGGTCCTGGACTTGTGTACGGGGAACAGGAGGCATGCTTCGCAGGTGCAGTCATCAGCATTGGCTGGAAAGGGGGTGTGGGTTCTGGAAGGGATGGGAAGCAATTTGGCAGCAACACAAAGAGGCCATGAGGAGAACCCTTGTGGCAAAGAAGTTATTTTGGAAAGAAGTTGGAGCGTTAAACTCCTCGTTCAGAAATTCAGGCTTTCTCCTTTCTAACATTTCCTACAGTATACTTCTTGAAATGATTTTACATTATACACAGACTCCTTTTCAAAAATGATATATTTATTTTAGTATGCTGGAAAAAATATAATTAGGTATATCAAACTATTATTTTAAATTTCTGTTCTAAATAAATTCACAACAATAAATGAGCCACAAATACTAAGTGAATAATAAGACAGATAGTACATGCCTGTGGCAGCTGCATACAGGCCGTACCCAAATAAATGACATTTAGAACCACTGCTCCAGGCCGGGGTCATGTATTCAAATGTCTGGGGGACCGAGCAGGTGACCACAGTGTCTGGGCCTCTCCTGAATAAGAAGAGATTATTGCCTTGCTGGTCTTCCAATTTTTCAGGAAAAGCCACCATTGAGATTTTTTAATGAGCTCTCCTTTTTTTAAGAAATTCTGGCAACTAACTCAGATTTTTAGACACCATACAAACAAAAGCATCCATAGGCCTCCAGTTTGCGGTATCTGCAGTGGCCTTATCCATGGCCTGAAGAGGCTCAATTCCAGAATGGCAGCCCAGGCCTACAGGGACAGAGCAGACAGAAAGGGACGAGGCTGGAGGCGGAAGTCCCCTCAGAATGCCGACACAGCAGTCCGGGCCAAAGGGAATCCAGCCTGGACATTTCCATTTCCCAGGTGAAGTCCTAGCACCTTGGGTGTGCTTAAGCTGCAGGTCTCGAGGTCATCTTTACATAGTTCTGTGTGTTCTCAGACCAGACCATGCTGACGTGGTTTTCTGTGTAGCTTGTAAGCAGTATCAAGCTTGGTGACCAGCCTGTATAAATGACTGGAGAATAATTAGCAGCACCCCCACCACACCTCGTCAGAGCATGTTTCTGTTCCTCCATTGTCTGTCATCACAGAAGAATTCAGCACAAAGTGATGTTCATTAGATGGAACTCTCTAGCCAGCAGCTAAGTAGAGCTCTTAAAAACCTGATTTCTTAAGTAATTTGTTCTAAAGACAGACTTGACATGAAGTTGGCATGATGATCAGCAGGTCGCTGCGTGGGAGCAGCAAAGATGATTATTCCAGATCTGGCTCTGGCTCGACCCCCATCTTGCCCAGAACTGCTTTGCATTTCAAAAGCCTGCCTATTCTTCAAGAGCTATTCAAATACTACCTCCTGGACGACCAGGCCCTCCTCTTTGGAAGTGGTCCCCAAGTTATGGCATTCTTGCTTAATTTAGATCTCTCTGTCCCCTCTGGCTTGTCTTGATAGACCTGTGTGTAAAGTCTCAGCCTTTCTTCCAGACCACTGGTTCTCGGAGTGGTACCCAGGGTACCCACGGGCATCAGCATCCCCTGGGACCCTGCCCCTGACCAATGACATGAGAAACTCTAGAGGTAGAGCCTAGCAGTCCATGTTTTAACAAACCCTTCAGGTGACTGACAGAGGCTAAAGGGTTTTCACTGAAACTATACTAGGGACAGAAGTAAAGCAACATTTCCTGAGCACCTTCTGTGTACCGGGGCCTGTCTATACACACACACACACACACACACACACGTGCATGTATATACACATACACAGACTCACACATATGTGGTGGTGCTATTTCGTCTTGTGACAATTGTGTATGTGGCAAGCGATTTTCTCATTTCATAGTTGAGTTAACTGAGACTTTAGACGCCACATTCCTGGGATGCATTTCAGTTCAGATACTAGAGAGTGGGTCTCTGGCCCTGAGCCTCTGTGCACCAGGCTGCATCATAGAGCACCAGTCCGCCTGGGTCCTGAGTCTGTCCTGGTCAGCTGCTCCGCCCAGGCCCATCTGCTGTGGCCAGGGAGGAGGTAGCAGCATCTGGGCCCCCTGGCATTACTCCTCGGAAGGAGCTGTCGGTGGAGGATGGGTAGATCTGTAAGGGCAGGAAAAGGGTCTCCAAACATGTGAACATGTACTTCTCCTTTGAAGGCCTTTCTCTTCTCGAACAGCACAGCATTTGTCAGCCGCATCACCGTGCCGCGTCTTGGCGGCCTCCCTGGCCTGTGTTCACAGGACACGGTAAGAGACTGCACGGGCAGCTTTTTCCAGACAAGGCAGCAGAACCAGAGCCCACAGAGGGGCCTCTGACACGCATGAGAGTGGCTGCCAGCAGTCCCTGGAACAGAGGAGGGGCTCTCAGCCAGAAGCAGCTGGGGAGCTGCCCACTCTCCAGCCCTGTCCTGAGAACTCGGCCTCGTGGCCCCTCTCACAGGATAATGATGATGTGATGCTCATTATGTGAAGGCACAGAAGGCAGGTGTGAGAAGTTAGTCAGCCCATAAATGAGCAAACTTCCTTTTCCCCATCTCCAACCCTAAACAGGAGGATTTTCTCCACTTTTTCATCTGTTTGTATAGTATTCTAACAACTGACAATTTGGGTTGATTCATTAGATCATAGGATGCTAGATCTGAAAGACCATCTAAGCCATCCACTTCACTGGAATACTTCCTGAGCCAGAGTGGATGCTCAGTAAATATTTGCTCCATGAATTTAATTTTGTAGATGAAAAGAAAGACCGTAAGAGAGGAAGGGGCCTGGCCAGTGTCACCTAGCGAGCTGGTGGCAGGAGTGGGACTAAAACCCAAGTTTCTCGATACAGTCCAAGCCTGTTCCTTCACATGTGACTCATGGAATCCTAAGATTTCGGGTTTAGAAGCTTATCTTTAAGGCCCCTGAAATATCTCTGCCAGTCATTAATTTGAATGCAGCCAGCGACTGAAAATGTATGATCTGATGGGTTACCTAGTCCATTCATTTTGTCATTCAGCCAACAGACTTTCATTTAAGACCTGCTGTAAGCCAAGGGTGGCACTGTTTACTAAAGGCTCAGAAGCAAATGACACATTTCCTACCCTCAAGAAGTTTATGTTATATGGGCAGATCCATACACATCAACAGAATATGATCCAACAAAGTAAATAGTATCCTGCTCTGACACTTACAAAATTCTTTCTTCTTTTGAATTAAGTCCATTTCCCAAGGACTATAGTCCTTACTCATTGGACCTAATCAACCTAATTTAGGACCACCAAAGTCTAGTCCTTATCTTACATAATAGCCCTTCAGATACTTTTAAACAGTGGTCAGTACCCCCTGAGTAAGCTAAATTCCCAATTCCTTCAGGAATTTTTTTTTTTTTTTTGAGAGACAGAGAGAGAGAGAGCCAGGGGGTGGGGGTGGGGGCACAGTGCAGGGGAGGGGCAGAGGAAGAGGGAGAGAATCTTAAGCGGGCTCCACGCCCAGCACCCAACCCAGTACAGAGCCTGACACATGTCAGGGCTCAATCTCATGACCCTGAGATCATGACCTGAACCGAAATTGAGTCCGACGCTTAACTGACAGAACCACCCAGGAATTCTTTATTTGAAATGTTTGTTCAAGTCCTCTTATCCTTTCTTCATTGCTCTTCTACGAACGTCCTCAACTTCATCTTATCCGTCTCTTAAATGTGGCTCCCGGATGGTGAACTACTGAACTCCAGATATGGTCTGAGAGCACAATGCAGAGTGCACTTCCTCTCAGTCCCTTTATTCTAGGCATTGCACGCCTGACACTGTAGAGCAAGGAAATGATAGCTTTGTTGGCCAGCAGGCATTCTCTGGAGTCTGTTGTGCCGTGTACCTCCCGCCCTCTTTCCTCCGTTTCTCCCCTTGTATTCCTGCTCAGTTTCTCCACACAGTGCATATTACCGAGTGCTTGCTTTGTGTGTAGCACACACCAGACTTTTTGGAGAACCAGACTTGTTGCTTGTCTTCAAGGAGCTCATAGTCTTCTTGGTGAAATTCTTTGTGCCCCCAAAGAAAGAATTAGCAAATAACCAAAACTTAATATAATCAAGGGAATCATCATCTTTCCTAGACCCTGTCCTTAGAGTTGCTCTTCATAGTGGTTGGTAAACTTCTGGGTATGATTGAAAACAGATCTCCCAGTTCAAATACCAGGGCAGAACTGGCTTGAAGCCCAGGCTGTCAGGGGCTTTGTCAAATTTTTGTCATTGCATTGACCTAGACTATTGCAGACTGGAGGCCTTTGAATCCCATCATCTGCACAGAGAGCTGGGGCGCCTACAGGGACTGACACCTCACAGGCCATGGAACAGCTTTCCAGCACCTGGCACCTTCCCAGTGCCAATCTCAAGTGCACAGGGAGAAAAGTTCTTTCAGATGTTGGCATGAATCTGCCTGTGTTTGGGCTTCTGGGAGACAACAGGTTTAATTTGTTTTGATAGTGCTTTTCCCCAGGAGGGAATGTACCCAAACACCCTGACTTCTTCGCATTCAGCACAGTGCTTGTTTGCTTCCCTGTTTTACCATGGGGAGTTGCTGTGTGCTTTATAAGTGTGTGCGCTCACCTCCAAAAGCCCACATTGCCTTGTTAGGATTCATTAGACCAAGTTAGTATGTTGCTTTGGTTCACAAATGAAAGGCACGTGTGACCTTTCCTTAAAACCAAAATACCAACTCTGCCAAGGCCTGAGCAAACCTCTTCGCATGCACCCTGCTACACTATGAGCTCTTCAAAATAACTCTCTTAGGTGGGTGCCATTATTAACCCCATTTCACAGATGGGGAAACCGATATGTAGAGATGACTTGTCCAAAAGGCATATAGTTAGCAGGAGGCATCCTGGTTCCTGGAGCCCATGCTCTGGTTCAGGCCATATACCACAACCTTCAGCTCCTTTGGCGTCCGATAGAACTTGGTTCACCTACTAGATTTGCCCTTATAGCTGTGTGACCTTGAGAAAGTGACTTCAGCGCACAGTCTCCATCTGAGAGCTGTAAATGTGTAAAATGATGGCAAAGGTACCCATTTCTCATAATTATTATGAGGAATAAATTAAAATATATGGTACACCTTTCATGGTTCCATTTGAGGGAATGAGAGGGTCTCTATTAGAGTCTCCTCTCTACCTTGAGTTGCTGTAGAATTAACTCCCAGCTGTGCCATCTAGTTTGTCTTCTTCTCTTTTCCTTGTTGCCAGTAATAAGGCCAGTCCCCTTTCAGGATCAAAGAAGATGTAATAGATGTAACCTAAAGTATTTCACTAGCTGCCGTCAAGGTCATACATCCAGTCATGCAGTTGGCTGTCCCAGAGTCCAAGTTCCTTCCTCTTGCCTGAAGCATTAGCATCTATCCTACAGAGAAGCCAAAAGGAAGCACCAGAGAGTGGATCTCAGCTGTGTAATAGGTAGACGTTGGTTCTTTAACCGACTGCTCCGAAAGAGTGGCTGACATCCATATTTACGACTTAAGGAGCAACAAGAGAAGCAGTGGAAAGAGTTGCTTCTCTTGGCTGGGGCACATCACAGGGGAACAAGAGATAGAGGAGGTGCTGGGAGGGAGGCATAGGTACCGGATGAGTGGAGAAGAGAGACAGAGGATGCCGAGTGAGCTCCGGCATCACTCAGAGCCGATTCCTTCTGTCTTTGGTACTGGAATCCGTCGGCAGACTCCCGCGGCCATGGTGAGCTGGTGGAGGAGAAAAGCCACCTTTCCTCTTCTGGTGTGACTGGCCCTTGAAGTAGGAGTCCAGTGGCCAGTCAGCCTGCCTCGTAGTCCTCCTCCAGGCAGGATTTCTTCTGTGGTCTCTCCTTGTTTCCTACAAAGTGAGCCTTTGGGATTTCAAAAATGGAAAGCAAAAGGTAGAAAATGAAGGCAGGCCTTTCTGGACCTCAACCGCAGATCAGGAGGACGTATTTATCAACTGTGATTCTCTTTCACCTTGACCTTGACTTGATCATCTTTCACCATCTCATTTCACAGCAGTGCTAGTGATTTGTGTCTGGGAAAGAGTAGCGAGCAGACCAAGTAAGGCACTATAATGGGTTCACTGAGGCGTCTGTGGTTTCCACATCTCCTCTAGGAAGGAGCATTGTCTTCTCTTCCTTCTGCAGACACCCCTTTGTATGTTGAACAATATTTTGTGCCACCCCCAGAGAACACGCCCACTCACAACACATATCCAGAGAATGAGCTAAGGAAACATTTAAACTCCGCGATCCGATATTGATGGAAGGAAAAACAAGTTCCTGAAAATTAAATCTCCTAGCAGGACCCACTGTTGTGAGAGAAAAACAAAAGCTAGGGGCAAAGCGCCGCCCCCCCCCCAATCCTCCAGCATACCATCCACCCAATTATGAAAATCAGTAATTCATAGGCAGCTGAAATTTTAATTCAGGTCTGAGCAGTCTAAAGGTACACCTTCTGCTAAATGAAGGCAGCTGCAGTCTGAATGTGAGCAAAGCAGGAAGGAACAATAGGGGGAGGGAATTCACCAAACACTAATTGGAAACATAACATTTATGCAATAAAGTTCACACTTCTCCCAAGCCAATGAGTGTCTCTTCTGCACTAGCATTTAGTATAGAGATACCTGGTTAGTGGAGACTCATTATTTGTGCGGTCCCAAGTGGGCCCCAAGTACTTGAAAGCCTTCCAAATGGAAGAAAAACTATAGACATGAACATTTCATCCAAAAGAAATATTCTCTAAATGTCTCCCTTCCACTTCCTTGTTGCTATCGTAAAATTATTCCATGTCTCCTAAAACTTTTCCCTGCTCTGACACCAACAGCCTGGGGCAAATTTTGAAGCAAACAGTCTTCTCTTCTGTCAGATTTAGCAAACAACACTATACTCGGTCACAGAAAATGTATTTTCCTCACTGTTTCACTGTGAAGGCTTTTTGGCAGATGATTAACAGGTTTGTATCTTACAGACTTCATAAATCAAAATCTAGACAGTGTGTAACACTTATCTGCAATTGATCCTGTTAAAAATGCAAGTGGTAACTATGGTAATTTATTAAGAGACATATTTTATACCCCTGGGTTTGAGAAGGACTGAGCCAGAGAGTTTTAGATCCGGGGGGGTGGGGCGGGGAGGTCTCTGAGATCATCTGGTTGAATTCTCTCTGAGAGCAACAATGTGAACTACATGATGCTTTAATAGGGCTGAGGGGGACAAAGTCCTGGGAGTAACTTAGCCTGTTTAAGAAGTCAAGAAGGCTTGTCAGAGGAGGTGACATTTGAGCTGGATTTGAAAGGACTAGGCGTTGCCATGCAGGGAAGCAAGGGAGGAGCAAGTGTAAAGATGAGGAAACAGGTGCAGGAAGATCAAGTGACACGGCCAAGGTCTGACAGCCAGGCAGTAGCAGAACAGGACCTGGCAACCAGGCCTCCTGCTTCTGCCTTGTACCCCTTCTGCTGTGCTGAAGGTGAAACCCACCCTCCCCAGTTGGACCACCAGCCAGTAGCTTAAAGCGAAAATAATCTTGCCCTAAACTTTACTCCAAATCCTTTTTTTTTTTAAGTAGGCTCCACTCCCAGCGGAGAGCCCAATGCAGGGCTCAAACTCACGACCCCGAGACCAAGACCTGAGCTGAAATCAAGAGTTGGATACTTAACCGACTCAGCCACCCAGGGGCCCCTCAGAATTCTTAGTTTTTAAAAGCATATTCAGAAGGAAACTTCCAAAGTCATTCTCTAGAAGGACACATAACTTTAAGACCGTAGGAACATGGATTCTTCCAGGCAAAGCCAATGGAGAGCCGAGGTGCTCAGGGCCCTGGCTTGTGAGCCTTGCTCCACCAGGACCCAGACTGCTTTGCGCTGTAAGGAGAGCACATGTTAGATTGGACCCTCTTGTTCTTAACTCTGTGTTCCTGTAAAGCTCAGCTCTTGTTAGCAGAGGGACAACATCGAGTGAGTGGAATTTCCCACCCATTCACAAAAAGAACCACGCATTTGAACTCTTGAACTCTTTTTAAGTAGTTTCCAAGTCAATAATGACAGACAGTTGGGAAAAGACTTCCGGGAAATGCACCACACTATGAATTCCTCACCATCCCTCCATCTTTTCCCTTATCGATCCATACCCAAGCCATTCCTCAAGCCCACCTCATCCGAGAAGCCTTCCCTCTGCTGGTTTTGTCCCGTATCAGCTACCATTGCCTTGGCCCTAAGTACTTTGTTGCTCTTAAGGCTCAATGCCCTTCCTTGTCTGGACACCTTTTCTGCACATTTGCTCTCTTAATTAATTATAGACTCATAACATTTTAGAACAGGTAGCGGTCCTAGGGGTCATCATCTCTGCCATCACCTTCATTTATATATGAAGGAGGTGAGGCCCAGAGAGGGGCAGGAAGTTGTTTTAGGCCCCCCAGCATGATACTAGAAGAACAGGCCCCCGTACAAGGTCTCTTTACCTCCAGGCACAGCTTCTTCCATGCCCCATGCTACTGCCTGAATGACAGCTGTTGTCTCGTTCTCCCAATTAGGCTGCAGATTTCCTGTGGGCAAGACTCACGTCTTAGATGCTAACATCTCATTTAGCAGAGGCCTTAGTCTTAGCTTCATGGCTTGTAGTTGTGAGCTAAGACAACACTTTGAATCCTTAACTCTGTCCCACCTGACTAACCCTTCCTCTCCTTTCAATTCGGACCCTGCTGACGCACTCTGAGACCTTGGGTGAGTCCCTGACCTTTCTCCAGGTCTCAGTTTTCTTCACTATTAAATGAGAGCATTAGGCTATGGTCTCTTGGATCCCTTTAAGCCCTGAAAGCCCTAGAATTTGCTACCTTACAGCGGGATCCTTTGCCGTCTTCGGGACCGGCCTCACTGTGCCCTAGATCTGTCACGTTGTTCCTTCTCCAGGCTTCTGCTGTGGAGTGAGTTCCCTCAAGGCCCAGAGAGCACGGCATCACTGAAGAAGACCAGGCCCTGAGTCCTGGGTTCAAATCCTGCCTCCAGGACTCAGCATCTTTGTGATTCTCAGCAGGCCACTTCATCTTTCTCTGAGCCTCCTCTTTTTTTTTTTTTTCTTTTTTTAAAATAGGAGTAACAATACATGCTTGCAGATTTGGTGACAGTGAAATGGGAGAAACTTTGTGGAAACATGTGGCACAAAGAAGGCTCCAGTATAGAGTGCCTTCTTTCCCCTATTCCACACCCAGCATTATTGAGAAACAGGCTGTTCCAAATAAACAGATTTTCTAGATAACAGGTTTACTACCTGAAGCTACAAAACATTGACGATTTTTTTTTTTTTTTTTTTTTGCTAAAATCTTTCTTAAATGAACTCCATATTTCCTTGTCAGGTCACACAGAATATAGCAAAAGCAGTAGGAAGAGTCTGAGAAAATCCCATCCCGGCAAAAGGTGGGCATGACTGCATATGCCGGGGAGGCGGGTACAGCAAAGGGAATGTGAAAGAAAACTCCAGTGCCTTTTGAGAAAGCTTGGAATTTTTTCATCTCAGTAAATGGGGAACCATCGAAGGATTTTAAGCAGGAGAATGACAGGATCAGATTTGTTTCCGAGAGATGGCTCAGTCCACCGGGTGGTGATGGAATCAGAGTGGGGAGCGAGAGGGGAAGCAGGAGGCCAGCCTCCAGGCTGTTGTGTTAGCCCTGGTGGCCCACAGTGGGCACCCAGCCGATAGGTGAAAACCCTGACATGGGAAAAAACAGGTCTGCATATGCCCGGTAGCTCTGCGAAAAAAACAAGGAAATGGAATATCGGCCCATTATGAGAAAAATATAAAGCACGGAAAGTGCGAAGAAGACCGCGAGACTCGCCCAATACGCCGGCCTCCACAAAGCAGCACCGCTAACAGCTTACGCTGTTTTCCCCAGTGTTTCAGCTGCAGAATTTCTAATGCATTTGTAGATACAAATTTGATATATAAAATCTTGGTTCAAGCGGACATTTTCCAGAACACATCTCTTAGCGTCAATTGAGATGCACTAAGAGTAAAAATAACGCACACTTTTTAACTCTGTCGGTTCCTTTCAGTGACTGGACTGGACGAGCTCGAATGTGTGGGCCTGGCTAACCTGAAGTTGGATCCCTGGGCCTTCTGCTGGGTAACGAAAGCCTCTTTTCAACTCTCCTTCTCTCTTCCCCACCAGAGTCGGTGGATAACTGTCCCAGCAACTGCTATGGCAACGGGGACTGCATCTCTGGGACCTGCCACTGCTTCCTGGGCTTCCTGGGCCCCGACTGTGGCAGAGGTGAGACCTGTGCGTCTGCGGGCGACCCCCACTCCCCCGGCCCCATGTGTGGCGCACCTCGCACTTCTCAGAGCAAGCGCAGGGCCCCGGGCCACCTGCTGCCTCCCGCGAGAGGGGCCCCCCAGGGCCGTTGTCCAGAAGCCCCGAGAGCAGGGTCTGCCTGCGGAGCCGGGGCTGGTCAGCCCTGTTGTTCACAAGGGCGTGAACCTCATGTCTGTGCTGGGGGCAGGGGAAGTGGCAGGGGCGGTCCTTTTAAAAAGTTGATTTCCCCTCAGGAAACAAACTGAGGGATGCTGGAGTGGTGGGGGGTGGGAGGGATGGGGTGGCTGGGTGATAGACATTGGGGAGGGTATGTGCTATGGTGAGCACTGTGAATTGTGCAAGACTGTTGAATCACAGACCTGTACCTCTGAAACAAATAATGCAATATATGTTAAGAAAAAAAAAAAAAGAAGATAGCAGGAGGGGAAGAATGAAGGGGAGTAAGTCAGAGGGGGAGACGAACCAGGAGAGACGATGGACTCTGAAAAACAAACTGAGGGTTCTAGAGGGGAGGGGGGTGGGGGGATGGGTTAGCCTGGTGATGGGTATTAAAGAGGGCACGTTCTGCATGGAGCACTGGGTGTTATGCACAAACAATGAATCATGGAACACTACATCAAAAACTAATGATGTAATGTATGGTGATTAACATAACAATAAAAAATTTAAAGGAAAAAAAGTTGATTTCCCTTTTGAGGAGTGCTCAGCCTTTGCCAAGTGCCTTTGGTGGGTTTTTTTTTGGGGGGGGGAGGTTGTTTCGCTTTGTTTTTTGATTATTGAAGGATAATTGACATGTGCCAAGGGGCTTTGCCGGTCACTTCACAAGTGTGGTCTCTCTGGCCTTGTGGCTGGGCCTGCGTTGCTGCTCCATGGTGCCGGGATCTCTGCTGAGACCACTGAGGGGAGGGGTTGGGTGGGGGGCTGCTTTGCGCCACACGGGACCTGATGTTGCCTCATATCTGGGCACGGACAGTGCTAATGATAACCAGTACTGAGATGGCTTAAAGGCTACCCATGATGTGCCCTGTGCCATTTGGCCTTCCTTTCTGTCCTTGGAAGAGTCAACGGGGCGAAGCCAAAGGAGCTTGGTAGTCCTGAGGCTTTGGCACTCCTCTTGGGAAACTGAAATGGCTCCTTCCTTTGGTCTTCCCACCTCTTCAATCCTTCAGCAAGCCTTTGCTTAGTGCCCTTCGGGGCTTGTTCCCATGCTAGGTGCTGGGATTAGAGCAGTGAGCGAGGCCCCTCCCAGGAGCTCTCAGTCTGGTCGGGGCGGGGGTGGGGGGGGGTTGGGTGCGGTGGACAGACAAGTAAGTAGACGATGACAAAGCAGTCATTAGCAAGTGAAACACGCTACAGCAAGGTTAAATTCAGGGAGCGGCTGTCTTAGCTTGGACGCGATGAGGACCAGGAAAGCTCCCTGGATGGGGTGACATTGGAATCCTGACCTGATGCTTGAACAGTTGTTCATCAGTGGGACGTGGAGGTGGTTTTTCAGAGTGCCCAGCAAATACCGTGACATGATACTGTTTAGGGGCTTCAGCTTATTCTTCCTAATGTGGAAGAGACTCCGTTTGAGATTGCAGAGCTGCAGCCCCAAGGAACCACAGTGATTACCTACTGAGTGCCTCTAAAAGGAAAGAAGCCAGGTGGGGGCCAGGGGAAGGGGGTGCAACGAGAAGACATGAGTCATTCCCTCTAACAAGAATTACTGTCTCATCCCATCCACACTTAAACTTGAAAGTCATGTATAAAACAGCCTTATTGTATCTCGGTAAGGCTGGTAGGTATTTACTGCACAGTGCAATATAATTTATTTTTATATCGTGTCCTTCATACGGATGATCACGAAGCACTTTATGCTAAGAGGCAGAATGGGAAGGTAATACTTTAAAGAGCCAAGTTGGGCTGAGCTAATCTCTTATGGGGGCAATAGTGTGTGGGGCTTGAAGGTAATACTTTAAAGAGCCAAGTTGGGCTGAGCTATTCTCTTATGGGGACAGTAGTGTGTGGGGCTTGCGTGGAGCCCAAAAGGCAAGAAAGGCTGAGCTTTGCTGGGTTAGACAGACAGCAGGTGGTGCTGCAGATGGGGCACAGGGAACAAAATGGAATGCTGTCGGGAGAGTGCTGGAGGGGCTGGAGATTGGGGCAGGCAGGAGGCCCAGTAAGACCAAGGAACAGATGGAAGCTTTGTGCGTCAGGGTCCTGGCCCCACCACCATGCTGTACCCATAGTACAAGGGGGATGGAGGAGAGCAGCGTTCAGTGGGCGCTTAACTCCACCAGGCCCTGCACGGCACAGCCTAGCCTACAGTTCCACATGTGTTTAAACCAGAATGAAATAAAGCCGGAGACACAGACAGATGGATACACACGGGGACTGTGGCAAAGCACCTGAGGCTCTTGGTCCGGCCTGCAGGCCGAAGGGAGAAAGGGACAAAGGCAGGTGGGCCGCGCCAGGCGTCGATTCACGCCAGACTTGCCGTACTGTCTCCGCAGCCTCCTGCCCCGTGCTGTGTAGCGGAAACGGCCAGTACATGAAGGGCCGGTGCCTGTGCCACAGCGGCTGGAAGGGCGCCGAGTGCGACGTGCCCACCAGCCAGTGCATCGACGTGGCCTGCAGCAACCACGGCACCTGCATCATGGGCACCTGCATCTGCAACCCCGGCTACAAGGGCGAGAGCTGTGAGGAAGGTAGGACCTCGGAGTGGGGTGGGCGGCCCACCTGCTCTCGGAGCGCTTCCAGGGTGCAGGGCGCAGCTCTGCCCCCAGCTGGGCATCCACCAGCAGCGATAGTTAACTTAGCACAAGAAAACAGGCAAATGGGAGCCCTAGCTGGTGAAGGGAAAAGAAGTCTCACTGTATGCAGGCTGTGTCCTGGAAGCCTTAGATCATTTAACCTCAAAACTGACAGGGTGAGGTAATTATCTCTGTTTTATCGTTAGGGGAACTGGGACTCAGAGAGTCACATGACCTGCCCAGGGTCACACAGCTGCAGGTGGCGGCGCTGGGGTTGAGCCCAGTGTTTCTGGCCCCCAAGCCCAGGTTCTTTCTCCTCCCCTTTGAGCTCATATTCTCTCCATGTCTTAAGTAAGAGTCTGTTATAGACCTTCAGACTCTGCCCTCTGTTAGCACAGGTGTGCGTGTGCGTGTGTGTGTGTGTGTGTGTGTGTGTGTGTGTGTGTGTGTGTAGCTCATCAGCGCTTGTGAGTGTGTCTCTCTCCTTCATAAAGTAAACTCTGTGTAGTGGAGGCTAGAAAGTGAGCTTCCACTTTAACAGTGCACCAGTTCTTCCCTAGGCAATCTCATCTGGTGAGATATGTGAGCATTTCTGTGGCCTGAGGAAGGGCAGCTGCAGGCCGGCGGTCATGGAGCTAGCCAGCAGCAGGGCTGGGACCCACCCCAGGTCTTCTGACTTCAGAGCCCTCTTTCTTCTTGCCTGCATGGGATTTGTAGACAAGAAGGGTCTTATTCACAAGCAATATATATATGAGTGGCTTTTAAGAGTGCATGCTCTGGGATCAGATGTAGGTTTGAGTCCTGGTTGCTGGTTGTGCCACTAACTAGCCTCGCCTCCCTCATCAGTAAAATGGGATTTCCTTCCTCAGAGGGCCATCATAAGGATTGAATTAAATGACCCATGTAAAGCACTTAGCTCAGTGTCTGACACATAATAAATGCCCCATAAATGTTAGGTCTTATATTATTAGTATTAATCTGGGGACAGTTGAAGCACATTTCCTGTTTCATCCCAATCACTTTATCCAAGGTCTTTGGAAATGGGTGGACGTGGCTGTTGCAACTGGTGGACGCTGCTAATGGGCTTCCCTCCCACTGCCCACCATCTAGGGCGCTGGCATCTTTGTGGCGGATGGAAGAGGCTCCAAAGGAGAGCTAGCCTTCTAACCCATTTGGGATTTAACATAGGCCCCTCTCAAGGTATCATTTCTCTCGAAAGAAAGAAAGAAAGAAAGAAAAAAAGAAGAAAGAAAGAAAGAAAGAAAGAAAGAAAGAAAGAAAGAAAGAAAGAAAGAAAGAAAGAAAGAAAGAAAGAAAGAAAGAAAAAGAAAAAGGAAAAAAAAGAGAGCCGAGGGGCGCCTGGGTGGCTCAGTCATTAAGCATCTGCCTTCGGCTCAGGTCATGATCTCGGGGTCCTGGGATCGAGCCCGGCATCAGCATCGGGCTCCCTGCTCCGCGGGAAGCCTGCTTCTCCCTCTCCCACTCCCCCTGCTTGTGTTCCCTCTCTCGCTGTGTCTCTCTCTGTCAAATAAATAAATAAAATCTTAAAAAAAAAAAAAAAGAGAGCCGATATAACGGGCCCACTTCCAAAGAGTGCAGAACAGGAAAGGATTAGTGTCTGAAGAGCAGCGCCTCTCTGAGACAGGCTGCCTGTAAACCCCAAGTGTGCCTGGAGGTCCTGATTCAGACCTATTAACTTTGATGAGGATTACTTTGGGCTGTCTGAGAAAGGAGGAGCGCCAGCCTCTGGAACAAAGGCACTTCGCTTTCTCATCTCGACAATGGTGACCTTCATCTGCTTTCCCCTTGCATTTGAGTCACTTGAGATGAAGACCCTGAGAAGAAAAGAAGAACAAACAGGAGATTCCTCTTGAAACAGTGGGGTTGTCCCACCCTGAAGCCCAGTGCGTTGTGGGGGTCAGGGAAGGCCCGCTGTCCTCTCCCCAGCTCAGCTGGCTCTGGACAGGGCCCCAGCAGGCAGGCTTACTTACAAAGAGCAAAAAAAATTGTTGAGCTCTTTGATATACGGTATCTATTTGAAAAAAAGTGTTTTGACTCCTTTCTTTTCTGAGGAGGGCCATGTGGTACTGATTCCTTTTATTATTTCTGTTTCCCTGGTGAAGCGTCACTACACAGTCCTTGTGTTTATAAAGCGGGCTTCTTGGGGCCTTCCTCGCCCCCCTGCCCCACTCCCCTTTCTCCTCCTCCTCCCTCAGCTCTCTTCTGACGGGTTTCACCGTGTTTATAAAACATCGACTAACAAGCTTACTTTTTCCCTGTCTCCGTCGTCTTCTTCTTCTGAAGTTTATTGCCCCGTATTTTTTAAAGCCCGAACCGTGCCAACAGGACGCTTGGAGGGAGGCTGGCGGGGGAGGGACAGAAGAAAACACCTTAGGCCTTTTGCAGTGCAAAGTGACACTGTGTTTTGGTCCTGAAGAGCATCTAGTAGCTTGTGTGGTCACTGAAGCGGGGCACATTTTGGGGGAAGAGTTGTGTTTGCAGCTTGGCCCTGCAGGCCTCCTCATTTTGTTAACGGGCTAAGCTTCTGCCAGACATTTTGGCTTGAATGGCAGGCTCTGCAGAGGAAAAAACAGGTAACTGTTTGGCCCCTCGCCTAACCAGAAACTAAGTTAGACTGTCTTCTACCCAGAGTTTGGCCCACTTCCCTGCCAACCTCTCTCCTGCTCCTTCAGCGTAGAACTCCCACCGCGGGCTGGCTGGGTCTCCCCACGCGACCCACGGCTCCCAGGGAAGCAGGTGTCATTTGTGAAACCGTCTTGGTGTGATAGAAGGAAGACAACTTTCATCCCATCCTAGGTTCCCATCACCCCAGAGGCCCCAGAAAGTGAGGGCAGACCTCGAGTCTACGGAGGATGTCTCCAGCAGGGCGTCACGGTGGTGTAGATAATGGCCGTAGGCATCGGGGCAGCAGGGACAGCATCCTCCCTGTGGGGGTCCCACTTGCCACTTCAGCCGAGTGGCCTTCTCTTGAGGTGCAGTCCTGTCGTGCATGCCTTCTGGTCTTCGCTCCCTGCCTGGACCATCTTCTGAGAGTGAGGGATTCGCTTTGCTGGTTCCTGGGTCCCTCTCAGACTTATTGTGTCTGAGGAGCAGGACTGTGACGCCAAGGGCCTCTTGCTAAACTTGGCACCCTCTCGGCTTGCTTGCTAACAGTGCAGATTTATAGATTCAACCTCAAGGGCGCCTCAGAGACAGCGTCAACCCCGAAGCCTGGGCCCAGGCCCTCCCAGAACGGGAAATACCTTTATGGGCCTCAGGACAAGAATTGCTGAGTCGTTTCCTGTCAAATTGGAAAGCTCTCTGGATCTAGGGAATTATCATAGTAGCCTAATGGGCCAGAATAATCCTTCTGAGGTTCTGAGATGTGAGGCTGGTCATGAAAATATATCACTGTTATTATTTTTATTATTTTTAATTACCAGGAACTCCAGTGGGTCATGCTTTAACCATCATGAAGTGGTGTCCAGAGACTACGAGAGAAGATTCTTTGCCTTCGTTTGGCTTTACTAATTCTCCACTTTGTTCTATTTCTTTTCTTGGTTTGTTTTGCTTTTATTTCTATTTTTTAACCATTTGGGTCTGTATATATGTATGTGTGTATTTTTGAACCAGTAAGATTACAGAAGAAATAGCAAGAGATGTGTACCAGGAAAGAGTGATTCAAATTTAAATTCCTCCACTTACCACTGTGTGATCTTGGGCAAGTTATTTAACCTCTCTGTGCTTTCATTTCCCCATCTATGAAATGGGGATAGTAATGGTATCTACCTCAAAGAATTGTCACTAGAGTTAAATGAGACCGTGTAGGTAAATGGTTGAATAGCAAAATATGGCCTAGAAGAGGGACTACATCAGTACTAGTTGTTATTATTATTGTTGTTGCAAATGATTGCTCCTGACTTTTGACCTTCTGAGGTCTCATTGAGGTCATTAAATTGAACTCCTTTTCAAGACCTAAAAAGTAAAAGAGCTATCTTGATAAGCTGGCCCTCAGACAGACACTGTGTTCCCAGAATGTGGCCATTTGTACAGTCTCTGTCCATTTGTGTCTGTGACTTTAACATACCCAGGCCAGGTTTCCCCCATCTTTTCTGCAAAAGTCAAACATGTGGGGTTATAAAATTTAATTAATCAATGAAGTAAAATCATGCCTGAATTATAAATAAAGTAAAAGTGCCTCTCTCCAGGTTACCCAAGTCATGCCACTGAAGGTCGTGATAGGATGGAAAAGTAACTTCTTGGCAACAGTGTATAGCTCACATGGTCCTTCCAAATCATCAGTGTCCTCATTAGCAACTGAGAGTTAGATAATTTTGACACGGGAAGTTCGGAGGAGGTACATGACTTGACGGTGGTCCTAGAACCGTGCCAACAGGACGCTTGGAGGGAGGTTGGTGTGCCTTTGTCCCATGACCCTTGAACCTAGGACCTCCAAGATCGGATGCCAAGTTCCTTCCTGTGGAGCACAGGGCTTCCTCTGGAGGGCTTCCTGGAGGAAGCTGACCACACCCGCTACAGCACCGTCAACCCTTTTTCCAGGTATTGCACGTGGCAGCCCTACCAGGACACCACTCTTCCCTACAATTGCAAGAGGAATGGGAATCCTCTGCCTTCCTAAAATGAAAGACACATCTCACAACTTTTTGGTAGAGTTGGACCAGCCTTTGCCAACTCTGTCTTCTCTCTGCTGCCTTTTGCACTTTCCATGTGAACTGGAGCCTTCCGCTTTTTCTGTGCAGGGCTTTACGGAAGATTAGAGGTCTCTGTTAATTTTGTGCAGCCCCATAGCTAAAGCTTTGATTTAGGAAAATCAACCCCAGTAACAAATATTGGCTTCAGAATCCGATAGACCTTCAGATTCCTCTCTGACAGGGTTAACTGTATGATCTGGCATAAATTATTTGCCTCTCTGAGCCTTAATTTCCTCATCTGTACTTCACTGGGTTATGGAGGAAACTGATTCTGAGGATATATGTAAAGCACTTCCTATAGTGCAGGCACAGAGAAGGTAGCCCACAATGTGATTCTCCTTTCTCTATTTCTGGGTTGGTCTCTTGAGACCACCTTGACCTTGGGCTCTAGGAGCCCTACAGGGGTTGCTTGGCTGTGAGCCACAGCTATATAGTTCACCCACTACATGAGGAGAAGCTGTGCAAAGCCTGTGAATATAATTTTGTCGGGTTTTGGGGTTTTTTTTTTTTTTAAGTTCAATTCGCCAACATATAGTAGTACATCATTAGTTTTTGATGTAGTGTTCAGTGATTCATTAGTTGCATATAACACCCAGTGCACATCACATCACGTGCCCTCCTCAATGGCCATCGCTCGGCCACCCCACCCCCCCACCCCCTCCCTTCTGCAACCCTCAGTTTGTTTCCTGGAGTCCAGAGTCTCTCATGGCAGTGCATGTAATTTTGAATAGTCATTGAAATGTTTGCCCTCTGGAAAGTGAGGGTTTGAAATTTGAAAGTTTGTGTCAATCACAGGAACTTTGGGAAGATGATAATATCTAATGGAATTTAAATGAAAAATAAATTCTCTTTTCAACTAAGGAATCTCTTTGAGTCCCACCTTCGTGGTAAGACTGTATTGTGAAGTGGTAAACAATAATAGTTTATTCGACAAAGATTTCTTGAATACCTCCTATGCACTGAGCACCATTCTAGGAGTTGGATACACAGAAGGGAACAAAATGAAGTCTTGTCTGCTAACTGGTGCAGTTATCACAGGCGTCGCAGGCACTGGGTACCATGCTAACACTTGATATATATTTCTTTTTTTGTTTTTTTAAGTAGGCTCCATACCCAACATGGGGCTTGAACTCATAACCATGAGATCAAGAGTCACATGCTTTACCAACTGAGCTAGCCAGGTGCCCCTTGATATGCATTTCTTACTCTGCCTTACAAACCAAGAAGTAGGAATTTGTATCCACATTTTACAGGCAAGAGAACCTCCCCTAGGTAAACAGTCAGCCTCCTATCAAGCCAGGAACCCAGGTCTACTGTTCATTCAAGTTCTTTCTCTTTACTATATTCAGTGGCCTCTCCACAGGAAGTCTGTGTCCTCTCACCAGGGTGAAGCCCCTCCACTACAAAGTGTAGTACTTCACCACTTCACTGGTCAGATGCTCACCTGTGTTCTCTCTGTTCTCTATGCTCCGTGTCACAGTGGACTGCATGGACCCCACGTGTTCAGGCCGGGGTGTGTGTGTGAGAGGCGAGTGCCACTGCTCCGTGGGATGGGGAGGCACCAACTGTGAGACGCCCAGGGCCACGTGCTTGGACCAGTGTTCGGGCCACGGAACCTTCCTCCCAGACACCGGCCTTTGCAGCTGTGACCCAAGCTGGACAGGACACGACTGTTCTATCGGTAAGTGTGGGGAGAAGGGCACCACGTGGCCGGAGGGAGGAGCTTTCCACCATTACATGTTCACCATTCATTCCCCATCAGTGATCTGACCCTGTTCCCAGTCATTTAGCTGGGGGGGGGGGGGGGCGGGCAGGGGGGGTGTTACTTTTCCTCTTCCCCTGAACACCATCCTTCAGCACCTGTACTTTTAGATCAGCAGAGGATTCAGAAATTAATCTTCACATCATTTCTTCCATAGTGGTGCCTTGAGAGTGAAAACATTGCCCTATAACCATGTGAATTAGAAGAGTAGATTGAAATGTCATCTCCCATGTTATGGTGGTCATCCTAGAGGAAAGGCCATAGGGAACAGTGTGCCTAGGTGAGATCTGCAGGGATGAGGCTTTAAAGGACTCAGGTCCAGGGGTACCTGGGTGGCTCATTCGGTTAAGCGTCTGACTGTCGATTTCAGCTCGGCTCGTGATCTCAGTGTTGTGAGATCAAGCCCCAGGTCGGGCTCCACACTCAGCAGGGAGCCTGCTTGGGCTGCTTGGGATTCCCTTGCTCCCTCTGCGCCACCCTTCCTCTCCCCACCTCTCTAAAAAAACGTGGGGGACTCGGGTCCCAGCTCTCAAACACTTTGGTTTCACTTGTTCATCAGAATAAAGTCTGAAATCAGTGTATTATTTAGGGTTCTCTGTGACCTGATCCCCACCAGCCATTCTGGCCAGATTCTCTGCTAGCCAGTAAGTTCCATGAAGATAGCAAACGTGTCTGTTCACCTTCCATGCCCAGGACTCAACACAGGCCTGGCCCACGGCAGCTGCTTGAGAAATACTGATGAATGGATAATAAACACCTGAAAGGACACATGATTGAATGTGTTCTTCACTGTAGTGTTCAGTTCATATATAGAGGGTTTATATATATATAACATTCAAAGGATCATTACATTGGCACCCTTCTGTTCATAAGTGCTTTACGATTTGTAGACGCTCTCCAGAGGAGGGCTGAATGAAAACATGTGTGCATCACCTAGCACAGTACTGAGATATGGTAGGTGTGTTCACTTCTCAGATCTCATTTCAACAGAGTCCACTGTTTAAATCCACATGAAAGCCCTGCAGGAAAGGTATCATCACCCCTGTTTCACTGATTTACATAATACTTTAATCAGTGAATACTTTTGAATACCTACTATGTACTAGACACTCTTCTAATCAGAGTTACAAAGAGATGAGAAAGTCCCGATCTTTGTTGAGCTTCCACTGAGGGAGACAGCAAACAAACAAATGAAGAGAAATCATGATAAAGAAGCTAAGGCACAGAAAATTTTTAAGTAATCCCACCCAAGGACACACAGCTAAAAAGTGGCAGCATCCCCCACTATGGTTTTGTTTTTTGTTTTTTTTACTTAAATCACTTTCTTTACCACGCCACACTGTAAACAGAGTGCAGCTCAAATAACTCATTATGTTGCATGTTAACAGTCCTTTTTGTGATCAGGCAAGATGGCTGAGGCCTTTGGCAAAAATGAGATCCATGCAGCATTTGTGCCTTTGGAATACTCTGAACTACCTTGCCCCATTAAATGGAGAATTGATGTTCAACATGCAGTCTAAATTGGACTTGTATCCTTGTTTGCAAAGCTCGCATTAAGACATGATTGCAAACACAGATGCGCAGGATCTTAGGAATAATTCTTTTTATATAGCTCCGTTTATAGCAATATAAAAAAATGGTCCTCTTGAAGCTACACTGGCTTGTATTGTTTGTTATGTGGCCACAAAGCTAATTTATGATAGGTATATAACTGTCTGTGCATTGTTAATCCCGGATGAAACTGTACAGCCTTTCATGGAGGCAGGTATAACTTTGGGTGAGATCACTAAGTATTCTTTCATTGGTCCTGTAAAAGGACATGGCAGACCCAGTGGAAGGGACTTTGAATAGAACTGTGAGAGCTCGTCTTCCTCCCTTCCTCGTACACCACTCCCCCATAACTGGTGTCAAACGTGTGTATGGCCTCGTGTGCAAAGGCAGAGGAGTTCCAAGTGATGAGAAGTGTCCCTGAGCTCAACAAACCTTGGTTCAAACCCTGGTCCTAGTTATAACTCTGGGCAAGTTCCTTCCCCTCTCTGAGCTGTAAAATGGAGGTGGTGACATTCCCTACCCTCTAGGGTTATTATTTGGAAAATTATCATGTGGTGAATTATTTAAGATGATATTAAATAAGCACTTAGCATGCTACTCAGCTTGTGATATGGGCTCAGTAAATGTTAGCTGCTGTTATGATTATGACTAAAACAGCCGCTGATGAGAGCCCCTGATATTAATGAAGACATTTGATAGAGGCAAGATGAAATATGCCTTTTCAGAAATGTAGATTATAGTTTTTAAATCTCCAAACTACAGCTGACAAAAACAGTGTCATGACTGCCAACCCGGCCAGGAATTTCAAAGATGGCTTCAAAATTACTGTCTCCCCTGGCAATAGTAATAGCAATTTGTGTTTGTCAAGTGCTTCCCAGCCTACAGAGATACATCACACACGCACACACACTCCCACGGTGACAACCCCGTGGGCAGGGTGACCAGGTAAGACATCACCTTGAGGCTCAGGGGTTGCCAGGCTTGCCCGAGGAGGCTGGCAGCCAACGTTCAGCCTGGGGCCCCTGGGCCTCACCTGCGGCCCAGCACTCCGCGTCGCTTCTCCACGGGCCACTGTTTCTCCTCAGCTGTCCCTCCCCCCAGAAGCCAGGCAGAAGGTGAGCAAAGGCACTTGGAAGGTGGTTCTCTCTTGCCCCCCGCCCTGTATCCGTGGTACCTGCTGGCCTCGGTCCTGCCACTGCCATGTGCTAACTGTGTGACCTTGGCAAGGTACTGGCTTTTCTGGAATTCAGTTTCCTGATCTGAAAACTGGAGATAATGATGTCTCCCTCAAAGCTCATGTGACCGTCAAATTCTAGAACGTATGTATGCACATCGAATAGTGCCTGGCTAGAGTGAGCGCTTCGCGTCTCTCTCCTACCGCCCTTCTGAGGGCACTTCAGCCAGTGGAAGCTGTTTGAAAGCTATCAAGTTTTTGCCACAAAGCTGAGCAAGAACTGCCTTACTGACTGGATGCCGCTGAAGCTGGGGGGCTGTCTCTATGTCCAGGGGGTTAGCTATAAGGTGGTGGGACAGGCACTGGACTTCGCCTCAGAAAATCTACTCCCTGCTAGTAGAATGGCTTCGGCAAGTTGCTTAACTTCCCCACCCCTGCCACCTCAGTTTCCTTCATGGTAAAATCACCTATGGGACTGTGGTAAGGATTCAGTGAGAAGATGGAGGTAAAGTGGTTGACGCCACGTCTGGCACGACTTGGACCCCCGTGAGAGGCAGCTGCAGCTCACCCGAAGTGCTCCTCACACCATCGGCACCGACTGTGGCTTGTGGGGTTGGCAGAAATCACCACTGGGCCCTCATAGGAAGGAGGACCACCTCTTCCGAGATGAAGAGATGTCTCACTCTTTGGCCCGGGGAACAGGATTTAGTGAAAGCAGCTGAAATCAACATGCCCTGTACTCAGCGACCGGCCTGTCATGAAATGTGAGCTGACAAGTTCCTCAGCACTGTGGTTACACTTGTGGAAACAGTGAAGTCAGATTTTATGTAAGGATTTACTCAGACCCCCAACTTCCCAGCAGCTTGGCTTCCATCTCAGCTCAGAAATTCCTCCTGAAATCTAGCCTCCTTCATGGGATATTCCTTCCTGACAAACAGTGTGAGATAACTGTTGGGACAAATGCCTATGGCCTGGAAGAGCAGGGGTTATAGGCCCCACCCCCCACACACCGGTGTCCTCAACTCTGCACCCAGTGGGACTTGGCTTTTCCAGTCTTGGGGGGATGATAGTAGTGATGATGGTGGTGGTGATTGTTAGTGTTACCGATGGTAAAGAGCTGGAGAAAGGAAATGACTTGTCCAAAGTAACTCAGCTAGCGTTGGGGGTATAGTGGTGAGCATAGCTGCCTTCCAAAGTAACTCAGCTAAGTGGTGGCAGAGTATGAATTAAATCTAGGAGCTCTGTTTCCAAGTCCTCAGCTCTTGCCTCAAGCCCCCTTTCCATCCAAAGAGGTTTCCTTACAAGGATGGAGCGTTACTTAAAGAGCCACCCATTTCTTAGTGCTTACCGTGTACCAACTACTGAACAGTGCATTACAACCATTATCTTAGTTAAGGTTCATATGAAAACTGTAAAGAAAGTATTACCAGTTCCATTTTCTAGATAAGGAAGCTGAAGCTCAGGAAAGTGAAATTCCTTGCCGGCATCCCCCCATCGGTAAGTGGCAGAGTCCAATTCAAACCAGATATGGCTCCAAGCCCTCTCCCAAGCTCTGTGGTATACTGAGCAATATATTGTAATCTTGCCTCTCTCTTGCCAAGCTGTGAACTCTATGTGGTTAGGGTCTACCAGTATCCCTAACGCAGGGCCTGATATGGGTTAGGTTCTCAGCGATTACTCAATAAATGACTTACCCAGCGATACATCAAAGAAGAAGCTAGAGGCTCTGCCCAGGAAGAACCCAGCACATTACCAGTCTAATCTGTTCTCTAAGGCCCATCCTGTGTACCCCCACATCCTTGCACACACACACACACACACACACGCTCACACACATGCAGGGGCGCACGCCCTGCAGAGCTAAAACCAAAATCCCTGGGCTCCTTCTCTGTCAGTTTCCAGACCTAGCTCATGTCAGTTTCGTGTGCCTTGCCCGCCAGCCAGAACCCCTCCTGGAGGAGAGCTGGCATCATTTCACCTCCTTCAAGTTTTCCCTGAGGAGCAGCCCTGCTGGGCTGGATGCCTCATCTGCTTATGCATAAAGTGGGTGCGCCCACCAGCGCTGCTGAGCCGAGTGACTGTCCCTACGAACCCCAAGTTGGACTTTCATTCTCTTGGCTGCCTTAGAAAAGGGAAGGAATTTAACCTCTCCAAGATGGTCCTTACAAGTAGAAAAGTTTACCTTTCTTTCAGAGCCTAATGACTCCTTAAGAAGATTTCAGGCTCATTGATGTTTTCCAGGACACCATTTCACATGTGGTCCCTTAGACCCATCGTTTGCCCCTCTGCTGGCTCTCCTTCAGGTCTTCCTCCCCCTCTGCCCCTGCCTAGTAGCCTCGGTCCTCAGTCTCATAAATTCACTCCTCATTTCCACTGCTCTGTGAGCTCGCTCCAGTCTTGTCTTCCACAAATAACTTCTGTGTGTAAGGGTCCTCTTGCGACATTGCATTCCTTTGGGTTGCTGACTCACAGAAGCAGTACATGACAGAGATTCTGCCTGTAAAATGCCTATGCTAGTGGTTTATGATTCTTATCATTTCATTGCAGTTGAGTTTCATGGAATAACAGGTGGAGATTTAGAGGATGGGTTCGGAGGTAGCATGTGCAGTCGGAAAGAACCGCATGGGTTTTGGACTGGGACCAAGCTAGATTTTTTAAGACTGAGCTTATCCAAAGAATATGGCTAATGATACCTGCTTTGCAGGGTTGTTTTTCAAATTAGCTTTAATACATATGTATAAAATGCCTAGCATGGTGCTGGCATTCAATAAGTACTCAATAAATAAAGTATCTATTTTTAGAATGCGTGATTAAATCTAAATTAGCCAAACAGCCCTTAGACTCTTGCAAATTTAAGCCTGAGAACAATTTATACAGTGAAGGTTTGGAGCCAGACCTGGACTTGAGTCTGTGTAACCTTGAACAACTTGCTTTCTCTCTCAGCGACTCAGCTTCCTTGCGGTTTCTGACCCTCTGCCACCCACTCCCCCCAGCCCATCCCTGGTCATTGAGTCTAGATGAAGCTATTAATGAGCTGACATATTTATCCCCAAACAACAGCACAAGGGCCAAACAGCATTAGCATCAGCTTCCTGCCAGATAACGAGCTTTCTGAGCTCAATTCCAGAGAGGGGCACAGCCTCACAGAGAGAGCATCCCAGAACAGCTCCAGACCTGCCCCTGCCCCTGCCCCTGACAGTAACAGACATCCACCTCATTCACTCGTGACCCTTCCTGGAACTCCCTGCATGCTGGGTGCTATTCTGGGCACCGAGGATCAGAGAGCTTCAGCCCACTCAGGGGGCGACACCTAGTTAGGTGGTGTGATAAGAGCTCTGACTGATGTGTGTATGTGGGGTTTGGGAGCACAGGGGCAGGAGCAGTGAGCTCAGCTGGAAGAAAGGTGAGAGCAGAAGCTGAGACAGTCTTCCCCAGGGAGGAGACTTGTAAGCCAGACCGTTAGAGGGCGCCTGGTGGTGGGGGGAGTCCAGGCAGAGGGAACAGTGTGTGCAAAGTACCCAGGTGTGCGGGAGCATCATCTGGAACATCCTGCCTCTGATTGGAGAGTAGCAGCCGTGGGGGTGGGTAGAAGAAGGAAGACCAGAAAGGTAGGCAGGGCCCAAGCCATGGGGTCCACTGAATGCCTGGCTGAAAATCTTGGATTAAAAAATTGTTCAATGTGCACTGAAGATTTCCCTGTGAGACTTCATGTCAGGGCACCTTCTTTAGCTCTCTCAGCCTAACCTGGACTAGGTTCCACCTTCGCTGAGGGGGGACCTTCAAAATTCAAACCCAGATCCTCTGAGCTGCTGATTTCCTCTCTATTCCTCTCCTCCCCTTCCAAAAAGAAACGCAAATCCTAAAGCATAGTTCACAACAAATATGACTGGATAGATAGGGAGCGGAAAATATCTGTTATCAAATTAAGTCACAATTGACAACAAAATAAGCCCAATGTTTAAAAAAAATAAGAATAAGCTGAAAGTAGTAACAGGGTTAAAAAAAAATCAAAGCTCTAAACATAGCATTTGCATTAGTGCTAAATTTTAAAAATGGTAATTCAATTTTATTTACGAGGCAAATATAATTACATTTAAATTTGAGGGAACAGAATTTAATTCTTATTAATGACAGAAAGACTGAGTGAGATGCTTTAATGCCAGAGAAATTGTCTTACGTTCATGGATGGGAGAGAAAATTAAATTCAGCGTGAGCATTCTCCCTGCTACAAGTCTCATGTGTGTAGCCAGAATTGTTCCCTCTCTGAGAAGCATTAGCTTCTCAGCCCAGAAAGCACAGCACTGACATCCAATTAAACATCAAAAGGAAATGATCAGGCCGGGCTATTTCTGTATAGGTATGTTACGGAAGAAGAAACCCGAGGTTAGAATTTCAGCCGAGGAATAATATCCATTGAGACTTGACATTTCCTGTATCCCTTCCCAATGGCAAGTGATAGCCCGAAATCAAAGTTCAGAATAGTAAATACCAAAGAGATTGACACTGAGGCAGAGAAAGAAGGGGAGGTGTTGGAAGGAGACAGAGAAGAGCCCACCAGTTGTCTGGGATGTAGCATGCATTGTTGAGACACAATGAGATGGTCAGCTCCTAACATTTAATCAAAGACTGGGAAACTGGGCCCAAACAGGCGTAGTAACTAAATAGTGCCAGAGTTAAAGGTTGATAAACCAGGAGCTGGCAGCTTTGTAATTTGGGAGAATGTCCCCTGACAGCCCTAGAACATTTTTGATCAGATTGGAGCTCTTCAGTATGTAAATAGAAGCCCTCCTGAAATTGGGCTTCAGAATCGGGTTTCTGTTTGGATGCCCAAGCTGATGACTTGTACACAATCTCCAGTTGTCTTCCTGAATCAAACTGCTGGTATATAACTTGTAATTTTAAAATAATAACTGTTCTTTGAATGGAAATTTTATTTACATTTACAGAGCTCCTCATGTACGTGCTTCATGATTCATTCAGACAACAAATACATAAGCCTCTGACACCGGAGATGGTGTTGCTCCCAGGGATCCAGAGTTCAGAGAGCTTGAAGGATTTGCCCAGAGACACTCTGGGAAAACAAGGATTCAAATCCATCTTTCTCTGGGCTCAGAGCCCATGTTTATCCCTGGCATAACTCTGCCGTTGGCCATTTCCAAAGTTCATGCTGATACTGTTGATGAATCAAGTATGAGGTTCATAAGGTTTTGCTTCATTGGATACCACTGCAAAGAGCCACATAAACTGGATCTTGACCATGAGGTACCTGGTGGTACTACAGGGACTCAAGGAAAAGAGTGATGGCTTTCAGCCAGGATGATCAGAGGGTCTTCCCAGAGGAAGCGGGATTTAAGGTGGGTGATATAGGTTGGGTTTGAGTTGGCAGAGAGAGAAGGAAGAGACAAGGACCTTGCAGCAGCCAGTTGTAGAAGTCAAAGACTTGCAATCTGTTACAAAGATGCAACAGAACATGGCATTTTCCAGGAAAGACCGGTAGTTTGGAGTGGCTTTGCTTAGGATATTTGTGGCACTAGAGAGAGGGAGAAGAGGTGAGGGAAGTTAGCAGACATTCAGTCACGTATGGCCTTGAAAGAGTTTAGGTTTGATCTGTCAGTGGGAACCACTGAAAAATTTTAGGCAGAGGTGTGATATATGGTGAGGTTCAGTTTTGGAAAGCTTACTCTAATATTGGCATGTAGTTGGAGGTGCCGGGGAGACATCTAGGTGGAAGTGTACAGGAGCCAGTTTAGATAGGTGAGCACGTGACTGGGTGGAGAGGTGGGCCTTTCACAGAAGGATATCAGAGTCTTTGGGAAGAGGACTGAACATCGCTATCTCTTCAGCTCACCCATTTGGGCCCTTTCAGTGAGGTTTGGGTAGTGTTCCAGCCCTGGCCAGAAATCCACATCCTGGGCATGTTATGTGGCTTCTGTGCTCACCAGCCCTTTCCTCCCTTGTTATCCTTCTGCAAAGTCAGACCCTATTGGGAGGCCTCCTCCAAGCTAAGTTTGAACTCCTCTAATCAGGAAGCCAGATTAGCCTCCAATTAAGATGAATAGCAGTGGCTTGCTGCTTCCTGTGATAGGTGCTTCCTAAAGCTCGAAATTCTGGTCCTAGGGGAGTAAGTGTGGAGACTGCTATGCACCAACATCCTGGAATCCACTTTTCTGCTTGGTTTGAAAGCACTCCAAGCTCCTCGAGTGAGGTGAAAGGCCATGTGGTTTCCAAGGCTCATTAGCTTTCTGCCAACTGGATCTGTGGGACAGAGCAGGGCTGGGAGCAGCGCTGACCCTCCGGTGAGAGGGATGGAAGTTGGAAAGCACCCGAGAGTGGCTTGGGTTTGGCCTCAGTGTCAGAAGGAAACCAATTACCATAAGGAAGTTGAAGGCTCCTTTCCCGTACCTTCCTCTCCTTCTGGCTTCTTCCTGAAACCTGCACTGAGACTAAAAACCATCCGCCCAATTTAGTGAGAGAAGGAGGGAGAAGGGTGTTATGTTGAAACCTATACTGATACAGAGATATAGGGATATCTGTCCATGGGAGAGAAGGTAACTTGTAAGTATCCTACTGTGTGCTGGGTCTGGTGGCAGCTTGGTGCTCCTTTACACACGTGGGTAGACTTGAGTTCCTTGAGGACGGGAATAATTTAATGTCATTTCTGAAACCCTAGCCTCTAGGAGTAGCTGGCACATAGTAGGTGCTCAGTGTATTTTCAAATCAAGTTTAGGATTCTGGCAGATAGGAATCCTTACCACCATTGTATAAATAACAAAGCTAAGGCTCAGAGGTGTGCTGTGTGGCTGGGAAGTAGCAGACCAAGCTCTTATAGCAGCATCTGTGAATTCAAGCCTCTGTTCTGTGCAAAATGGTAGAACCTTGAATAGTTACATGGATGTAGTCAGAAGATACATTTCCTGTGTAAGACTCACCAGGGAATGTAGAGGCTGGCGACGGCAGGGCTGGGGAGGCAACACGGGGAGACTATTTGCCCTGATAAAGGTTCACATCAAGTGCTTTGAGAAGGCAGGAGGTGAAACTTTCCAGCTGGGGCACTAGAAGGAGGCTTCAAAGAGGAGGAGCCAGAACTCAAAGCCAATGTACAGTTGAACGTGGGAAGATTGAGGTAAGAGGGGAACCCAGACCATGGAAACAGCTTGTAGAGAGGCACAGAGGAGGGGCCACAGAGTGTGGTATGGCCCCTGCTTCAGCCATTTGTCTAGCTGGCCCCTTCCATGACCATTCCTAAGGCAGCCATCAAGTTCTTGCTCGAATACTGACACACATGTCCTATGGGGCAAAGGGCAGGCACTTCTTCTTTCTCGACCCTTATTTTCCTGTCTGCAGAATGACTAGAGCATCTCTGAAGTGTCCTCTCACAATCTCATCACAAAAACCACTCCTCTAAGTTTTGCTCCTTGTTTTCTCTCTTACCCCTAAATCCATCTGAGGGGGATCCCAGAGGCAGGCCACTTCCTGCTGAAAGCCAGCTCTCTCCTTCTCCATCATTCTCCCCTGGTTCTGTGGTCCTTCACCTCCAGCTGTTCTCCTTCATCACCCACAGCTTCCCTTGTCTCTGTGCCTCTCTCCACGTCCACCTTGCAAAACCCATGACCGTCCCAGCCACTCACCATCTCTCAGCTTACAGGCCACTTCGAGCACTGGAAGCCAAATCACCTCATGTTCATGATCTTTAGCCTTTCCTGGGCCCTTCCAGCTGCAAGTCTTCTTGTACTTTGTGCGTTCTTGCTCTCATTCCCCAAGGGGCTCTTTCAATGTCCACATCTATCCATCAGCAGAGATTCTTACCTCACTGAGAACACTAAGCCATTGGTGAAGTGCTTTCCCATTATCCTGGCCTGTCCCTTAAGCGTGTCTCAGCCTACATACCCCTCTCCAGAAGATGAGGTGCCTGCAAAATGCTGTCCCCAGATTATGCTCCAGATCTGGTTCTCCCCAGCTGCTAAGGGGCACCTCAGTTATTCACATCATCCCCTTGCTTTCCCCAGTATTGTTAAACCCTCCCTTCTCCTGGCTCTTTGGAGCATATAAACATGATATAGTTGCCATACAGTGTTTACTCTGTAAAAGATGTGCATGATACTAGGCACATTACATGGTGTTCATTTAAGCCTCACAGATGAACCTGAGATGTTAGTGTACAAACCCTGTTTTGCAGATGAGAAAGCTGAGGCACAGAAGGATGAAGCAACTTGTCCAAGCCACAGAGCTGGATGGATGGATGGATGATGGATGGATGGATGGATGGATGGATGGATGGATGGACGGACGGACGGACGGACAGACAGATGGACGGGTGGACAGATGGGCTGTTAGATGGCCTGGTAACTGGATAGCTGGTTAAATGATTAGATAATTGGGTGGATTGGACAGATGGATAGGTAGGCAGACGGATGGAAGATGAACAGACAGATAAACAGACACACAAAAGGAAAAGTACTTAATACGGTAATGTTCGATCAGGGTGAGGAAGGAGACTCAGACTGACTTCAGAGCTCCTGTACTATAGCTGGGGTGATGATCTAATACATAACTAACAATCGTGGGAATATGTCAGATTACAGCTGAGCTCCTCAACCTGGTCACACAAGTCACAGACCAAAGACCTATATCAATCATAGTCACCTTCACTCTGGTTAAGTACCTTTGAGCAAGTCGCTTAATCTCTTCAAGCTGTTCCCTCAACTCTGATGCAGGAATGAAAATACCATTGCAGGGCTGTTGTGAGGATTTCATGGGATAATATTTGTGTGCCACCAACAAGGGTTCTACAGTTTCTCCTTGTTTCTAGCTTCAAATGGTATCTAGTGTGCCTTGGACTTAACGTGTACGAGGATTTCAGAGAAATTCCCCCAGCTGTGCCCTAACTCCAGTGAGCTAGTGAGAAAACAGAAAATCCTAGCAGGAATCATCTAAAATTATTTAACCCTCCCTTAAAATTTCTTAAGGGCATTCTAAGAACCTCAGGCCCTAAGCAAAATAGAACAGTTTTTCCTATTATCCCTTTTAGTGCTAAATACAAACTTATTAAAAGACTTCCCAGGAGGTCACATGGGGCCCAGACTTTGTTTTCCCTGCGTTTGCTCCTTGCTCAGCAGGAAAGCACGCAGATCCTTGGGTGGGGACCCCTTCCAGTCCCTACTTGTGGCAGTTTTGAGCATTTTTCCAAGTCGAAGAAATTTTATGAGAAGAATAGATGTAAGTCTGTCCCTTTAGGGGAATGCCACAGCTTTCCCTACCACCTATTTTAATGAACAGGATTGTCAAGTAAGTCCAGACAAATTGAAATGTAGCTGCTCTAGGTCCCAGGCTTCATCCAGGCTCATATGGGGATTAACATTTAATGAGAGGAGCCTGGGGCAGTGTTTTCCCTTATGTATATGCTTTGGGGGCATGATTAGCCAATAGCCAAACCTAATATCTTTCCCTGCCCTTTTCCACTTCTTCCTCACGTGCCTACTCCCTTCCACATCATGGAAGGAGAATGGGCGTGATGTGAGCAGCAGCAAGAAGGAAGGTGTGCATGAGGGTGTACGGGCTGAGACCCTTTAAAATTACAGAGTTCTCAGTCAGGGGTTGCAGATGAGTTCCTAAGAAGGTTAGGCGCAAAGGAGACCGAGCCCCTGTGTGAATATATCTAACCAAATAAATGTTATACAATATGGCCCTGAGACACAGTTGAGCCCAACTGATGTAACACTTCTTCCCTGAAGCTTTTTTTTTTTTTTTTTATTCATCTGTTCTTTCAACAAATATTTGTGGAGATCTCACGCTGTGCTACGTCTGGTACCTGCTGCCGGGGAACCAAGTTGAGAAGAAGCTAGAGCCTGCCATTAGGGGGGCTCCTGGTCTGGAGAGAAGACAGACGTATGTACAACAGTGAGGCAGGGCAGAAAGGAAGATGTGTGGACATGGCTTTCCCTCCGAGAAGAGCTAACTTGTTCTTGGGCCTGACCTGGTTCATCTCCAGGGTCCTGTATGGTTCTGTCAAGCACTTCATGGGCTCAGAATTAGCGTGTTAGGGCAGCTGGAGATTTTCACCTGATTTCAAGAGGAAGCCAAGGCTACAAATACATACGCTTCTAACTGGGTATTGATGGTCTTGACTGATGGTGCCCTGAGAGATGACTAGAGAAAGCATACCTAAATTTCGAGGCTGCTTACTATAAAAGCTGGTATTTTGCTCTTCAGGAAGATTCCCCTGTGCTAGGTGAGTAGCAGCTCTGCTGATACAAGATGTCTTATGTCCTCATCAGTGGGTCGTGTACATAGCATAAGTTACACAGGGCCTTTCACGTATACCCTTCTCTTCCATTATCCCCACTCACCTAGTGGGGGACCATGATTACTCTCCTCACTTTGGGTGTGAAGAAGTATGGTTCAGAGAGATTGAGTCATTAATTCTCCAAGGACTCCACAAGGACCCAAGGAAACTGGGGAGTCAGAATCTGAGCCCAAGTCTACCCTACAGATGATATTCTCCATAGTACTTGAAAAGATTCCTCTCGGGGCCCGAGCCCTCCAGCATTCAGCCAGTAAGCTCTGATGTTTATCACGTGAAGGTCAATGGGCATTGATCAAGTGCTCACTTGTATCGGGTATGTTCCATAAGTCAGAATTCACCTCTGATGTTCTGACGTCAGTCCAGTGCACGTGCCGCTACACCTCCCTTGTTCTTGCACAAGAATCTGTGTGTACAGAACTTTCTATACCCCAAACTGTGTGCCGGGCACTCTGGAGAAGTCTCACTTCTGCCCACGTTAACTTGCGTAACTGATTGCGGTTATGTCCTTCTGTTGTGCTAGAGTAAACTCCCTGAGGTCAGGAGAGAACCATGCCTGTCACAATCACCATTGGATCCCAGTGCCTTCTGTTGGGTTTGCTCATAGCGGGCACTCAAGAAATTAAACAAGTGAGAGTAATTCCTACAACCCTCTCCAGTTGTTGGTATCATCCCCACATTACACCTGAGGCAGCTGGAACTGGTGAGGAGCAGTGACCCGAATTTCACAGAGTACCACTTATATTAGGTAAGGGACAGATAACCTGTTGAAGCACATTCTTCAGCATCATCCTATTTAGTTTCCAGCAACCACTCTGGGAAGTTCTATCTGCTTTAATGTCAAAGCAAAATCAAGAAGGAAAACTAAAGCAGTTCCTTCTATTTCAAGGGGAAAACAAACAAACAAACAAACAAAAAAAGGTGAGACAGATAAGAAAAATAACAACAGGGCCTGCAACTCAGGGCCAAATGATAAAGTAGCAGCTCCGATTTCTGCTCCCATCAGGAGTCAGTGCATCTCCCATGCAGGCAGAGAAGCCATCTGCAGAGGAGAACCTGAACACTGACAGGTTGTGTTGCCGTCAGTTAGCACCCCATAAACATCAAGGTCACCCTGTTCAGGCCCCTTCCATTAAAATGTGTAAGAGCTCACAACCCAGCTTGTAAAAGGCTGACGGAGAGGTGCCCAGCCGCCAGGCAACCTTAGCTTCATGCCAGGAGAGCATGTCTAGTGTAAACTGGCGAGGAAATGGAGGGTTTAGATGGACAGCCCAGCAGTCTCCAGATGACAAAAGTGAGACTGAGTGTCTGGGAAATTCTATGTAGGGGATCTCAATTCATTTGACATCAATCCAGGGGCTGACTTGGATATAACAAAGGATAAGCAACAGGGCCAGAAAAGGAGACAGATCTGCTAGAAGAACCAGGAAGTCCCCACAAGGAGAGCCCACCTCTTTGCTGATCAGGTTCCTTAATCTTACAGTGTCACTCTGGCACATGGCTCTGGGAATTGTCAAAACAAGGGAGAAATACCTGTAACCATATGACCTTGTAGAATCCACTGATGCTCTCTGGGTCTCAGTAGTGGCCTCACCTCTAGGAAAGATAGTAACCAAGGGTTCTGACAGCATTGTTGTGATAGTTCAATGAGAAATTGTATATGAAGGGTGCTTCAAAACTCTAAAACCTGATATAAGTATTAGTTATTAAGCCAAAAATGGCTTTCCCCACACCCTACCTCATTTGATCTGACACCAATCCTATGACATGGGTGAAATGGGAATTATTATACCTATTTCACAGAGATAGAAAGTGAGGTTCAATGAATTTCATAAGTTGCCACTGGCAGATATCCCAGCCAATACGTGGCAGAGCCAAGGGTAAACCCCAGATCTGTCTGATCCTAAAATTCATGGTGTTTTATTTACTGCATATAAGCAAGAAGGTACAGCAGTAAACACTATAGATTATTTGGATGATCTTGGGATTCCAATACCGGTTTGAGCTTTGTCTGGATTGTGATCTCCCAGAGGACAGAGATTAGGTCTGGTTTTTCTCTGTACTCCTAGCACCAGCCACGGTCTTCAGCACATAGTAGGCATGCTTGGAATACTATAGGAATAATGAGCGAATCAGTATGACTGTGTTGATACCTACTATCTATCAGGCATCCTCTAAAGGGATGCTGTCACCATCCCCATTTTACAGAAGAAAACGAAATTCAGCAATCAGATAGGTTGCCTGAGGTCACGTAACTGGCAGAAGATATTTGGAATCACATCTAAATCTGATGCTCTTCTGTCCACAACTGCCTTCAGATTAATTAATATAGGAATGGCCTACCTGTTAGCTAAGGCCTGAAGTCAGGCAAATGCTGGGGAAAGGCAGCCTCTTGTGCTCTAGACTCCCTTGAACTCTATATGCCCTGCTGCCTGAAAACACCAAGGCTTTGGCCCAAGCAGCCTGTCCCTCTGCTGGCTCACACCTCACTGAACAGAAGCGCTGTTTGCTATTTACTTTTACACCATAAACTGCCACCTGGAAAAAGTGCTGAGTAAAGCCAGACAAATGCTAAACTAATTGTTCCTCCCCGGTCTCTCAGGGGAAAGTTCCAGCCCTGAGGCAAGCCTTGCCTTCAGAGTCACAGAGGGGTCACTACTGTAAGGAAGGGTTAGAAATTTCAGAGACAGGACTTCGGAAGGCCTGGGGCCTGGAGATTGTCATTCTGTGTCAAGACATTGTGTGAGAAGGAGGGAAGGAAGCTCGAAGAAAGTCCTGAGAAAGCCACATTCCTGGAGGGCTGCTGGAGGTAGTGACACTAGCCCACAGCCCCACCCCAACCTGGGAGGTTTTCGTAAGGCCAGCTCACTAGAGACAGGCCAGGACTGACCCTCAGCCAGGCTGAGCAGGGTGTAAATGAATCATTTTACATTCTCAGGCTGCCTATAGCCCCAGGCACCCAAGGATTCATCCCTTATCCCACAGACTTCAATTAAGGGTCTGTTCTGTGCCATGCTCTGTGCTGAGTACCAAGCATAGAAGCAATCAGGAAAATCCAGTCCAGCCTCAGATATCCCTGGTCTGACAGTGAGACAGGCACAGAAACAGAAAATCGGTTTACCATGTAATATGGAAGGGCAAGGAACGAGAGAATAACCACAGGGTGAGTCACAGACTTCTCAGAGGAGAGACCCTTGAGCTGAGCCTTGGGGGTAGATTATGCTGTATAACATGGAGGGTGTTTATATCACAGACTCCCACCGTCTTAGAGCCAGAGAGACCTTAGATGCCATCAAATTCCCCCTGAAGCCGATGAGGAAACCCAACACCCGCTGAGGGGGAATGACATCCCCAAGGTCACACAGCAGATGAGTGGCTGAGCAGGCGTGGGCCTTGCACGCCTGGTCCTTGGACTCCTAGTCTAAAGTTCACTGTCCTCAGAAACCTGTCCTGAGTTAGGCATCTCTGCCATGCCCTTCTCTATGTTCCACTTCACCGGGTGCTCGCCACAGCCCTGACGGTCAGCAGAGGTGCTGTGAGGCATCCTCGTCACGGCCCACACTTGATACATCCCGGACGTCAAGGAACCTGCCTGTGGTCGCATAGCTCAGAAGCTGCTGAGCCTGGCACAGAACCCGGGGCCCCCCAGCTCCAGGTCAGGGCTCCTTGCACCCATTTTATAGTGGACATTCTCCTCTGGGCAGGTGAAAAATCTGATGTGTCTCTGCGTGTAGTACCGCCCTTCCAGGTAGTGTGCCTGACAAGGTGTCGGGCACAGGGACACCCCATAAATGGTGACTCAACTGTTGTGTTATGGGGTTTTTTTTGTTTTGTTTTGTTTTTTAATTCTAAACATCATAGCCATTGCCTTGTAGGTTGATGTGGAAGGTCTCAGCCTCTGAGATCTAATTTTGATTTATCCCCTTTTTCAAAAAAATAGCTAGACTATTAGTAGCTTCTAAACCAGGAATATAGCTTGGAATCTTCCAAGCTGTCATGGGCAAATGCAACCTGACACAGTGCCAGTTAATTTAGTTTGAAAGAGAACAAAAGCGTGGGGTTTTCATTCGAAGACTGTCGGGCCATAAGGCACAGACTGCAGGCAGGGTCCCTGTCACAGCCCTGGCAGAGAGCACCCACAGCCACGGCTGCACGACCTGTTTCCTAAAAACCCGGGTCAGAGCCTTCACCACCTCTGCCTGTGTGACGGGGAAGCTGTCACTGGCCCCGCGCCCGAGGCCTTGTGAATTGGGCCGTGTGCATACTGCACCAAGTCACAGACGGGCCTTTGTGAAGGGCTGGGCGACTCGACTCTGGCTGTGACACGGTCCCCCAGCAATTTGCTTTGGATCCAAAAGGCCATGGAGGCGGTGCTTGGAATTAGAGTGGCAAGGCAGTGTGCAGGAGGACGGGCACGGGCAGCAAAAGCACAGAACCGGCCCCCAGAGTCCCCACCCCCACCCTGGGGTGCAGGGGGCTGGCCTCCCTTTCACCCCTCCTGGAGGACAGTCAGGCTGGAAGGAAATGCGGGCCCCAGACCCCCTGCACGTGCCGCAGCCAGACCCACGAGCACTTCCCTTGGCCATCAGGGACTCGTCCTCACTTTGTTTTCACACATTACCAGTTTTTAATTAAATGTGACTTTTCCTCACATCTGTTCAGAAGGCCAGTCCCCCTTGGAAGTGGTGAGCACAAAAGCAGGGACGGGCTGGTGGTAGGGGAAAGCAAACAGAGCAGAGCCCTTCCATCGGCCTATTTTGGTAAGGGCAGTGGGCTCAGGACGGGCTTTTGCCTGGAGAATTGTTCTCACCCGAGGGTCATTGTTCAGGGAGATTAGCCTCCCAAGCCTCCGGAATCCGGATGGGTCCCTCCCAGGAGCCAAGGTAGGTAGCCAAGTGTGACCCTTGTTCCCGACGATGACCGGCTCAAAATGTGTTTTCTCTCTCCCCTCCCTCCCCCACCACCCTCCCCACAGAGATCTGTGCTGCCGACTGTGGGGGCCACGGTGTCTGCGTGGGGGGCACCTGCCGCTGCGAAGAAGGCTGGATGGGGGCAGCCTGCGACCAGCGGGCCTGCCACCCACGCTGTGCCGAGCACGGGACCTGCCGCGATGGCAAGTGTGAGTGCAGCCCCGGCTGGAACGGCGAGCACTGCACCATCGGTATGGCGGGCCCACGCCCGGGGCGGGGGGGGGGCGGGGGGATGCGTCTGCTGGGGGGCGCATGCTGCCTCTGTCCGCATGTGGGAGCTGGGCACAAAGTCCTTTCATCTGGTGACATTATGGTTGGCATTTCCCAGCAGCGACTGGACTTAAACTCACCACTGGGCCTTTTTCACCTTTTCCCTCCCAGTCTGCATTTCCCAGATGTCTGCTAGCTGGTTGGCGTGCCTTGCCGTGTGCCCCTCCTGGGCCAGATGCAGTAGGGCTCTGCACTGAGGAGCTGGGGATCAGGAGTAAGGTGCACGACTACCACTTAGCAGTTGTGAGCTGTCCTAACGCCTCTCTGAGCCTTGGTTTGCTCACCTATATAATGGCTGGCACAGAGTAGAGGGCTCGATAAGCGTGGCCATGATGATCAAATTCCTGATCTGCTCTCAGCCCCCCACCACCACAGGCCTGGGATCCTCGGAAAAGCTTCCCATGGGCCCCGGGCCACATCTGCCTCCCATCAGGCCTGGATCCCTCCCTCCCCTGTCCTCAGCCTCCATCCTGTCTGCATTTGTCTCCTCTCTGTTCTCTGGGGGCTCCTCAGGCCGCCCCTGCTGAAGCAGCGCTGTTGGCAGGTCTCGGACCAAGCTGATCACTCCGTTCCCTTCCTCCTGCCTTGCCTGCTGCTTTTGTTGATTTTAAACACAGCCAGACATTTTGCTTGGTTTATTATCCTGGAAGGAGCACTCACCAAAAGCTCTCTATTGAATCAACTGGTCTGTGTGTGTGTGTGTTTAACTTCTTCCCCTTGCATTTTTTTCAAAGGGAGGGTCTGTGATCAGATGGCAAGCACATGGCTTTGGAAGGCTGGCTTCTGGGTGCCTCTCCAGCTCTAAACGTCACCTCTTGGGCCTTCCAGAAACTGGGAGACGAGCCCCAGACCTTTTGAGCAAAGGGAGCCACTGCTTTTTTCCTTTTTTTTTTTTAGGCTTCATTCCTTTTGTAATCTGAAATTAGTCTATATTCATCATCCCCATGTCCGCAACCTCACCCTGGTGATAAATGGCAGTGGAAGGCCTTGTGCTTATTAACAATAATAATGGCTTCTAATTTTTGAGCGTTTACAATGTGCCAAGCATGTGCTAAGGGCTTTTAACTGCATGATTTCATACTCCAAAGAGTCCCCCTGTGGAGGCATGCATGTTATTCCCTCCTTCTCAGGGACCTGAGGCTTGAGGTCACTTAGCCTGTAAGAAGTAGAACAGGAATTTGAGGCCTGGTTTCCAGAGCCTCGGTGCAGGGTCCCTGTACCAGCTGCTTGCTCTGCGGCTCACAGGACAGACGCCGGGTTTTCTACGAGGCATCTGGCTCACATCCCTCAGAGGCTGTGCCGCCTCATTCCTGTTGCACTCGGAGTTGCAAACCTAGTTGCCCATCCCAGACCCTTAACAGAGCCGCTCCAGAGCCCAGGGCAGCCCTCCCCACTTTGTCCCCAGCAGCAGGTGCCGCAGTGTCTTAATGCACGCTTCTGGGTGGCTTCTTCGTGTCCGTGTCATCCTTCCTGAACACCCCTTCATGGGAAGTGGCCCTAGTCACTCGCGGGGTCCTCTTCCTTAAACTCCACTTTCCCCTCACCCTTCCTTTTCCCCGTGACTGAGGACAGGCTGACCTTTTAGCCTCCCAGCCCAGAAGGGGAGCCCATCCTTACTAAAACCAAAAGCAGAGCCCAGAGCGAGTACATTCTGTTTTCTATCACTTAATTACAGAGTCCTCAGCTCACCTTACCAAGTTCCAAAAAGTTTATGGATGGCAGACTCTTATAAGATAAAAGCATCTCATCTTAGTCAAATGGTGATGAGGGATTTCAGGAAATTCTCCATGAGCCCAATCACAGATGATTCACACCAGGGCTGGTGGGCAGGTTGTGCTGCATCTCGTGTCTTGAGGATGGATGTTCATCAGCCTGGCCTGAAGAATTCCCAGTGTGTTTGGATGCCAAGAAGTCAAAGCATCCCCTCCCACCCCCACTCCCCCACCCCCTCCCCCAGCCCTGCACACCCGCACACCCATTGTCACTCTTTAAGAGCAAATTCCTCCTTGGGATTGCAGATGCTTTTTGCGCTGCAGATAAGAAATGCGTCAAGGTAAATGTGCACGATTCAAGAGGGAGGTTGACAGTCACAAATACCAGAAAAATGTCACAGGACATTGAAGAAGTAATGGACTAGTCATAGTGGCTCAGATGAAAGGACGTTGGCTCAGAATTCTATTACCTTTCATTTTGTGGTGAGCATTTCCTTTGTCCCTGTCTTATCTCCCCGCATGGCAACTTGCTCCCCGTGGGTCTCTGCCTGTGGCCAGCTGCATCCCCAATGAGAAACCCAACACCTTAGTGCTGAAGGAACACTCCATCACCTTGTTCAGTACAAGGGAAGGGGTAGGAGAGGCAAAGGAGAGAAACAATGGTGGTGCCTTCTTTTTTCCTTTCAGAATAGAAATGAGAAGGAGAAACCCCTTTTTAACCTTTGCTGGGAATAAGAAGCACCTTCTTATGTTTCCAGGGAACCTCACTCCCTTTGAGGATCATTTAGGAAAAGACAAAAACTGTTGGTGTGAAAAGTTAGAAATTCAAAGTATTACATTTTCTCTTGTTATCAGATTTCATTACTATACAAGAGGTCATTATAGCGCAGCTAGTTCGTGTGCTGGAGTACAGTTATGTCCTGTGCCAGAGAAAAAGCTGGAATCCATGACACTAATGCAGAGACCTCCATGCAAGTAGAAGCAAGAGAGGAGGGCCTGTTTATTTATACACCGCTGCCTCCATAAACAGGAAAGAATGATTTGATGACCTGCCAACTGGCATTAAACACCAAGACAAGTCTGGGCTCCTTACGGTCAAATCCCCAGCCTAAGAATCTTTTCACCCAAGTGACATTTCCCAGAGCAGATTATTATAGTAGGAATTGAATATCTCCTTTAGGAGGCTTTGATCCATCTTTTCTTTTATGGAAGCTACTTGATTTTTCTCCAGAAGAGGTTGTTTTTCAGAACAAAAGGGAAATGGATGGTAGCATCCTCTTTAATGACAGTACTTTTGTCAAAAAGCAAGAATATTCACATTGAATCCTAATTCCTTATGTTGGGAATTATCTATCTCTGCATCTTCAAGAAAGGTCTTTGGTGAAAGGGCCATGGGCAGACCACCTGGTGGCTAGGGGCTTCGTTTTCTCCCTCCATGAATGACAGAATCGGGGAGGCTGGAGGAGACCTCCAGGGGTGATGAAGTTCTGGCTTCCTCCTCCACTGGCCACAGAACTGCACATCCATCATCCCAAAACTGAGTTATCCTACTCCTAAAAATATCCCACAAATAAGAAGGGATTTTTCTTTTTTGCTCTTGCTTGTCAGTAATGCTCCCACTTGCATATATGAAACTCAGTTTTCGTAATCCAAAAGTTAAGGTAAGATGAATTGACGCTCTATCTGTCAAGTATATGGTCAGCACAGAGTCATCAAAAGTATATTCGGGGATGTCTTTTCCAGGAATTTCATGGGTCTCAAGTCTGGGCCTTGACCTCCCAATTCTTTAGAAAAAGCTAAGAATCATAGTTAAATATGAGAAGGTGTCTAATTTTTTTCCTATTTCTTGGAAAACAGTACTATCATTTTTGATCACTTCTACAATCGTTGTTTTATTCACTTCAGTGCCCCTTGTCTATAAAGTCTCAAAACACATGTGGGAAATGCCAGCTTCTGATTACATTTGTAAAATTCCAACCTTGCCCCCAAAGCTGTGATTGTTCAAGATGCCAGATACAGAGAATTATTTACTAGGCTTCAGGAGAGCTGTCCAATCATATAAATCTTGATTCTTACACAAATCCTCCTCTGGGAGTTAAGATCAAAATAATACTCTGATGATGCAGTTGCTCAAGTGAGCCCAGCCAGACTTCATGTTAAAAAGAGATTATAAAGAAAGGCCACACAATCTTCTAGAGTTCTTTGTCCACTTTTGAATAGTAGCTCTCACGTTTCTCGTCTGTAACCAGACAGTCCTTAACTGAGAGTTTACAAGACCCTCACAAGGTGTCAGAGCCTGTGTGATAGCCCTACCCTCGTCCTTCAAAGCACTCTCTCACAACTGGACCTGTGACCTGGCAGAACAGATGCTGACAAGGACAAGAGAAAATGGACAGGGGTCTACCCTAAGTTATCAGAGCAAGAGCTTGATGAGTCATTGGTTCTGGGAGATGTTAGCCCAGACGTGGTAGGGGTGGGAAACTGGAAGGAGATTAGTAAGGCTTTGTGAGTCCCTCTCAGGTGGGTGCCATTGGCCATTTACTCATCGATCCTTCATCCAAAGCAAAGGGGATTAATGTATCCAAGATCTTAACAAGAACATCTCTTCGATGGTTTGTCAAACATCTAAAGAACTTACATGATTATAAGCATCCTGACCATCACCTGCTATAATGATCCTTGTTTAATCTGGCCTAATGTGTACCATTGATACAGCTGTTAGAGTCAACTGAGGCTCCTGGAGAATGACAGTGAAGAACCTCAGCCACGCTTTCCACAGCGTTTGATAGGGGACCCCTAAAGCTTCTTGGGGTTACCCTCAGAGAAACTTATGGAAACTTGTTTGGGTGCAGGCAAGTCAAGGAAAGAAGTTTGCATGTCGAAGGCCATAGAAATGCTGAGGAGATCTAAGACCTCACAGACTCATGCCAAAGACCCAGAGTCTGTGTCATAAATAACTGTGCACCACCACTATCCCTAGCTTCTTGCAGAGTGACAGGAATAGAGAAGTAGCATAAGAAACATCTGTGCAATGTTGAAAAAATAAGCATGGCCTAAGAGGAAAGATGACGCTGCTGTCATCATCTTCAACCCAAAGTCCTGAGGAGAAAGATAAGGGAATTTTGTGAAGTCCTGAATCCACCATCCACAAGTACAAACTCGTGGACTTTGTATCATCTTTCCTGAAAGTTACTATTTTAAAATCATGGTGGATTTTTAAATGACTGTACTCAAGGGCATATGTACCAAGATTTTCAAACAACAGAAGCATGGACAACAGTATGGACTTCTGTATATGGCTTTTATAAATAAATGGCATTGGACTTCAAAGGTCCAGTTACCCCTTCCATCTTCAATAGAAGGAAGCTCTATTCCGTTCCCAGAAACCTCTTGGATTTGGTACTGACTGGCCGTTATCAGCTTCTAGACTTACAGTGTGGCTCAGGGTCACTGTGTTGGAAAGGACAGTGGTTTGTGGAGTCGGAATCTGAAGTTTCAAATGCCCGCTTTTGTCTCCTGAAATCCACAGTGTTGATTGCAACCTGAGTCTGCCTCAGTCACTTCCACGGGCTGCTATTCCTGCCCATGATCTGGAGAAATTAGTAAGCATTTTTTAAAGGTATTAGAAACATATTTACACTTAATAGAGATCTTTATTACTAAATTGTTCTTAAAAATGAAATGACAAAAAAAATGGCACTAGAAGAGAGAGCTCTGTGAAGTCAGCCCCTAGGCTTGGGGAGACCAGCCTACAGAGTAGGTATAATCTGTCCTCGTCACCAGAGCCAGGATATCACCGTTAAGTTTGGAGAAAAGCAAGGTTTTGCTTGTGCAAGAACTCCCTCAGAGTGGATGCTGCATGGCGGTATGGCCACTTGGATCCTACTGATGGTGTCTCACCCAGCCTTATCATCCTTTCCAACCCTGTGAGAGAAGCTCCAGCTCTTCTGCAGCTGAGTTCAGTTATTACAACACTCTGTGATCATGACTCTCTGCAAAACTCAACAGATCTGAAAGCTAAGAACACCAATTGAGCCAGGAAGTCCAGAGATCCTGTGTATTATTGTTCTGAGGTGACATATCACGGGATGTGATGTCTAAGAAATTTTAGGTCACTCTGAAAAATGAGATGAATGAGCTTGACTAAGACAAGTGTGGCAGATGAACCAAGAATCAAGAGTCTTCACCTTAGCCAGAGATGCCTTCTGGGCCGTGCTACCTGTGGGCTGGGCCTGTCTTTCGTTGTTCAGCATTTCACAGCTTTGTTTACACTCTTGCTTTAATATGCCATTCTCCTCCACTTTCTTCTTTCTTGTGCTCTCATGGACTCCATAACGTCTATAAGAATGAAGAGGGGGCACACAGGCCCAGTTAAAATCTCCTCTTCCCAATTTTCCACTTGGCTGCACAGACTCCAGGAGCATATTTCATCTAGAAACAAAGACCACATGGAAACTTCAACTAGAAACATAGCCTCTCATCCACCCATCTTTTGAAGCAAATATATATTGATGACCAGCAACAGTGTCTTCTCTACCCAGAGGACTGAAAAAATAAATTTTTATTTTTTTTATGAAGAAGGGAAGAATGTTCTTGCCATTGCTAGAACCCTAGGGCTTCCACGTAAGGCCCCAGCATTGCAGTCCAGTCCTAGTTATGGGCTCTGGATTCATGTGTGAAATCAAGCTGAGGATGGAGGCCCACCTGGCAGAAAGCTTCAGGCTCTCCAGGAGGTGGCCATTGGTCCGGCCTTTGTGGGAGCACATGTGGGGGAGCTATAGAAAGGGGGTAAGAGGGAAGCTCCTCAAATAGCTGTGAGTAGTCCAGGTGGGGAAGATGAGATGGTAGTACTGATTAATGCTGGGAACTAAGAGGGCTGTCCTGCTTTCAACACACAGCCCCATATATGTACCATGGGGTTTATTTTAGAGCAGTGTTTGACACCCATCCTCACAGAGAAGCAAAACCTTAGATTGCCAAGTAAGCCAATGATTGAATGCAGCCCCTCCATTGGAAAACAAAGCATACATCATTCTATCTTTTGAGTTAACGAGCATTGAAAAGTGGTCAGGTTTTGTTTTCTTTTTTCTTGTTTTTCACAGTGACATCCATTGACCTGCACCTTACATTCTCTGTAAGATGCACCAAGGAGAAATGCATCTTATTTAGAACACCAAGCATTCCGCATTCAAGTCTGTGTGGGCACATGTGTCCATGGAAAATTCAAGAATGGCAAACAGATACTCTGGCGGTATATTTGACTAAAGACTTGGCCCACTTCCCTAGTGCATATCAGAGATGATCCCAAGTTTGCATATTTCTAAGTTCCAGCTCCCGGGAAGCCCCTCTGCCTGGGAACACTTGTTCTTGTATAGCTGCTTCCCCCAAATGGAAGTTGGACGCTACTCTGGGTAGACAAAGGGCAAGTTCTGGTTTTCCATAAAGTTGAACACACCTGACAGAGCAGGAGCATGGCCACGTTTGCAGCTTCCCATCCTTCTTTTTCTCCTGTTTTCCCTCTCCCTGTGTCTTCTTGTGTATGATCACATTTCCAGACCCCTGGGTCATAGAATGAGTTGAAGTTCCTTTTGACCCTTCCTGGAGAATGTGCTTGCTCTCCTTCTCTCTCTTGTCATCTTGTCTTTGGTTTTATTTTCCCCACCATGGCAGGTCTGTCCCAAATGTGGGGCGCATCCCCCCGTGTCCCCTGAGCACCTGGCATGGTTATGTGGCAGGCAGTGTTGCACTTACTTGATCCTACCTTAAATGTCCTGTCTTTTATTCCCCAAGCGCACTATCTGGATAGGGTAGTTAAAGGTATGGACTTCCTTCCTCTATTTTCCTATTGTCTTTGTGTGTGTGTGTTTGTGTATGAGCATAAAAGAAGAACTATGTATATAAACAATGTATATACACCCCAGAAGCATGGTGTCTAGATGCTGCCACATCCCCAGCTTTGTCACAGCATTCGCTGCCCAGAGGGTGGGTTTTTGGTCACAAGGTGGTTGATATGCCTGGAGCGTCATTCTTCCCCCTAAAGTGTGTTTGTGACATTACCATTGTGCCGTTGTCCTTCCCTCCGTGCACACACATACACCCCTCACTCTTTCTGCCCCATCTTCTGTCACCCTGCCCATCCCTTACAGCCCCTAGTCCCTCAGAATTAAGATACTGTGGACCAGGGTGGGTGGCCTGAGAAAGGAAGAGTCCCCAGAGCAAGCTAAGAAGTCTGAACAAATTCCATTATGTTACTGTTGTCATGTTCATTCATCCAACAAGCACATATGAAGCACCTGCTAGTACTAGTGCTGTGTGTTAGATGCTGTGACAGGCTCTGGGCAATTGGGGACACAGACCCCTGACCTCAGAGAGTGGGTGGTCTGTTTCCTTAGGTTTTTCTTTTTTTCCTTTTCAGAGAAGGCCCGAGTTTGGTAAGTTTTACGTTTGAGGAGTGTTCCCTATAGGCAAAGTAATTCCATTTTCAACATCTTCATTCATTAGCTAGTGCCCCATTTTCTAAAGAGGCCTGACTCCTATAAGAGTAAGTCTGGGAAAGATCAGATATGTGTGCATGTGAAAGACCTTAAGCCCCCTGAGGAGAAATATCCTGCCATATTCATCATTTTATCCTGAAGTCCTAACATCACCTGGCACAGATTATATGCTCAGTGGTTAAGGACAAATACCTCCGAGTCAGACTGCCTGAGAATGAATCCCGAGTCCACCAGTAAACAAACTGGGTGACCTTGCGCAAGTTACTTAACCTCCCTTCACTTGGGAGTCCTTGTACAATGAACTTGGCAACAGGACCTACCTCATAGGGTTGGCATTAGAATCAAGCAAAATAATCACTGCAACATGCTTAGCACACGGGCAGGGATGATGCTCAGTAAACATTAGCGATGCTATTTTATCATTGTATTCTCATTCTCATCCTTAATTTAGAGAACTTCATTAGCCAGAATCATTGTTGAAATTGTAAAGAAAATGGCTAAATTGGCTTTTAATAAGAGATAGCAATTGCTGTTTAAAAACTTATGGAAAGGGTTTGGGGGAAACAGAAATGATTGAATGCTTTCCAACCAGAATATCTTTGCCAAGTACAGGAAAGGTGTTAGTGGGGCCCATCAGATGGATGCCTGGTGTCGAGAAGCAGGGTTCCTTGCATTTTACATGCTGGTCTTCAACTGAGAATATAGTCATTCCGGCAAGAGTGTAGTCCCTGTGCATTTCACACATAATCATTATCAGAGGAATCTTCAGTATGGATTAAATTTAATAATGTTACCGTCTATTTGGTAGAATTTTTTCCTACTATCTGATTTTTTTTCATATCCATGAGTCTTAAGCAAGTCCTTTGAATTTTTTTAAGGGAGAAGATATACTATACTCATTTTATTGGAAAAGGAAATTGAAGTTGAGGAAGTTGAAGGGCCCACCCTGGGTCATCATTGTAGTGAGTGGCAAAGCCAGGATTTTGAATTTACATATTTCCAGCATTCTACCTTCTATCACCATTCACCAAGAATGTCCCATAATTTCCAATATTCTTCCTCCAAACCATGCCTTCCAAACTGGCACCCTCACCAGGAAGTGACATATTCTCTCTCAAACCACCTGTTCTGATCTTTAGTTCAGAAAATATCACCAGACCTTTATTTGGATTAGGCCAATAAATCATAACTTGCTTTAAAAGACAAACTTTTTTTTAAATTTAGATTTTAACCAGGCACCCATCCTGCTGACTTTCTGGTATAATGGATACTAATCCTAAAAAAAAAAAAAGATTTCAGAGACCTGTACCGTGCAAACTCAGGACTTGTCAGATTAAAGTATCATGCCATCAAAGACAAGTCAACTTTTGTTCTTTGTTTTCTATTTGCATCGGTAGAGACTAAAGAAACAACATGCACTTAACAGATATGTTGAACTCCTCCTAAGTGCCAGAAAATGTGGATACCACGCAACAGAAATGCTTCCTATTCTTGTATTGCCGGCAGTCTGGCAGAGTAGACACTAATAAAACAAATAATCCCAACAAGTGTGATGAAGGTTATGCTAGGAGATGTCCAGGGGCCACTTAGCAAGAAGACCGCCCCGCCCCCCTGCAATTTAGGCAGGGCCTTGTAGACCAAGATTGTGAACTTTAGCAGAAGCATATGAGAAAGCCACTAAAGGTTTTTAAAAGCAGGATGATGGCTTGATGACATTTGTGATTTGAAAGGATCAATCTGGCCATATTGGGGAAAAAAGAGTTGAGGTGGAACATTTGGAGGCAAACAGACCAATTAGGAGACTCTTGCCATCATCAACGTGGGAGATGATGATGACCTTGTCTAGGGAAGTGACTGTAGGGATGAAAAAGTACAAGAGGACTGGGAAGAGAACCATAAAGAAAGGGACATTCCGATATATGGTAGGGTTAACACACAGCCCCTTTGCCACTTAACTAAAAACTATCCTCAAGGATTGGGAAAGTCTTCTTATCATCCCTGACGCTAGCTTCAAGGGGACTTCTTCATAGGCTTACACAGAAGGCTGAAGATAAAGTGGTCCCTTGTCATTTAAAGGGCATCTTTTCTTTTGAAAAGCTTAGGCCTTCTCTAAACCTTGAAATTACATTATTTTGGCTCTGGCAAATACCTGATGGGAGTCCTTCCAGAGGGGATTGTTAATGTCAGTTGGGTTCTCTGAATTATTAATGAGTTTCAGAGTTTGTAGAATTAACGAGCTTTAGTGGTGGGTAAGGATGGGCATTTTGCTTCAAGAAAGTCAGCAAGTCACCCCAGAGGAGGCTTCCTCTTCCTGGCTAATGGGGGTGTGATTACTCCAGAAGCAAACTCCTGGCTGAAAGCAAACCTCATTTAACCCACAGGTACTCAGAGTCCCTCTGAAACCCCGAAACCGATAGGACAGTGCAGACCCCCAGGGTATAACTTGGTCCATTTGAAGAAACTAACAGTATTTAAAGTGTTCCTGTGATTTCACAGATAGAGCTTCCCCTCCCCGAGAATGCATGCCAAACAGCACAGAATGTGTGCACTCGGCATTGTGGGCTAAGCCGAGTTCACTGGAGCAGGATTTCCCAAAGAGGGCTTTGTGAAATGGAATATTCCACATTATTATAAGTGGTTATAGGGGAAAGAGGTTCTGAGGTCAAATTGGAAAATGTCCTGATAATCAAATAAGCAAGTTTCTTTATTGTCAGACCCTCAGAGCCTTTAACATATTAATGTTTAGTGTGACTTTCTAGAATGAGATTATAGGATAAAATGTTTTCCAAACTTACTTGACTGCAGAAGCTTGTTTTTGAGGACCTCATAGAACTGGCTTTCTGCAAAATTCACTTTGAGAAGTATTGTTTGAGAGAATGAGACCCATTGTAAGTCCTTCCTGGAACGAAGTAAGGTATAGGTAAATAGAATATGAAATTATCGAGGGCAGAGGGCATACAGAGATGAGATATATCTCTGTATGCCCTAGAATTAACACATCCCTGCCTGGCATCCAGTAGGTGCTGAGTAGTTTGTTGAAATTAAAAACAATATCATCAAAATTACCGTCGTTTTGACCCTCTCAGTTGGGTCGGTTGTACTGGAAGGACCTAACGCATCATCTCACCTGAACCTTCATTTTATAGATAAGAAAATTGAGGCCAAAAGAGGAAAAGTAACTTTGCAGAGATCTCACAAGTTAGGCAGCAGGTACCAGAACCTAGGGGTCTCTTGTCTCATTCATTGATTCAACAAATACCCTCTGAGTACCTGCTATGTGCAAGGCACTGGGTTAAAGCCAACATTGCCTTTATGGAGTTTATATTCTAATGGAGGGAATAAGACATTAAACAATTTGCAAAATTAATAATTTACATATACTTGGGACACTTGCTTCCAAGGAGGACAGAGCACTAGGAAAGCATGAAGTGGTGGGCCCGGGCTGGGACTCGTGGCCTTGAACCCATCTTGCTGCCTCCCGCTGAGCTGCATGTTGACCCCCATGGCCACATTGCTGGGCTCGTCTTAGCTCTCTTTGGCAGGGTTTGTATTATGAGGACCATAGCTCTTGACCCGAACATTGATACAGCTAGAACTGGCAAAGGTTATTTTCTGCTTTGTGAATTTCTTAGTGAAGTTACACAATATTAAGACAAATCAATTCAATAATAATAATAATAATAGCACCTATCATTTATTGAATTCCTACTTATGTTACCTACCCTGCTAAATAATTAACATACCTTATTTCATTAATCTTCTCAGCAACTCTTTGAATTAGGTATTACCTCCATTTTACAGATGACAATACTGAGGCAGAGAGAGTTAAATAATTTGCCAGTTATCCCATGGGTAGTAACTAAAAAGGTAGTATGGGGATTTGAACTGAGGTCTGCCCAGTTCCAAAGTCCACACTGTGTTACAACACATGGTTTTAATTTACAATTTAGGATTAAATGGTGTGAAATTGGAACTGCCTTAGAAAATCAAGATCTGAAAGAATAATAAAAAGTTATTTAATTTAAAAGTAATATGTGTGAAGTGTCTAGCACAGTGGCAAGCCATGGTAGGCCCTCAGCAGATGGCAACTGTCATGGTATCACTGTCCTGAAGCCTCTAAACCAGCAGGTGGCAAACTACAGGACATGGACCAAATCTGGCCCATCACCTGTTTTTGTAAATAAAGTTTTATCAAAACACAGCCATCATTCATTTGTAAGTTATGTCTGGCTGCTTTCCCACTACAATAGCAGATTTGAGTAATTGCAACAGAGACCCTATGGCTCACAAGCCTAAAACATTTATTATCTGGACCTTCACAGACAATAAATTGGCTGCTCTGATCAGACAAGTGCCTCAGATTTCCATGTTGCCATTCTATGAGCCCTATGTGAGGTTATGGGTACAACTCATGATACTGTATGCCTTCTACTCAAAATAGAAGGTAAAGGTCAGTAGAAGATTCATATACTGTCTTGAAGCTGTAGGTCAGGCTTTGTGCATCATACACACATTATATTATTTAATCCCCTGCAAAACCCCATTGTATAAGTAGGCTGGGGCTCAAAGAAATTAAATAAGGTCGTAAAAGTCACTGAGTGCTGAACCAGACTGGTAGGGCATCCAGGCTTATACTCTTTGCAGCTGACGGGAGGCTACATCTTGGAGCAAGAGAAAGCAATCTACTACCATTCTTAACCATTGGACTCAACTTCCTTCCTCCAAGACTGATTTCAAATACAAATGGGGCTCCGTTGAAAGGCACTTCCTGCTGGGTGGATAAACATTCAAATGGGACTAGTTGGGGAAAGAGGGGGTCCCTAATTGCTTGGACCAGGAAGGGTGGCTGGTGTTGTGAGCCGGGTCCGATGCCTGGCTGATCACCTGCATGCCACAGCACGGTTCCTGCGCTTGTACGCCTGCTGTCCTGGTCACCTGTGGGGGAGCCATGCTGGTGGCTTCCCACCCTTCCCAACAGGCTTCTTCTGTGCAAAGACCAGAGTCCACATTTGCTTCTAAACTTGTGCAAGGATCCCTCCTAGGCTTGGAGTGCACAGTCAATAACTGTTTCTTCCTTTGAATGACAAACACGGTGGCCAGAGTGATTGATTGGCTGCTGTCTGAACATCTCAAATACAAATGAACATGTTCTTTTCTTTTACTTTGCAATAAAAGTCAACTACCAACAGGCCTTGAAACACTAAAGTTTTATCTTCTAATTGAGGGGTCATTTGGGGCATCCCCGCCTCAGCCTACGTCTTGTATGGGACAGCTACATTCACACTGGTCCCATTTAAGAATAAGGGGTCAATTTTCAGTTATTTTGTGGCAGATTTACTTTGTAGCCATATTTGTAGCAGTTTGCTGCTCGTAATAATAAATTAAGTTTTATAGATGACTTTGACGTCCGTACCTTTCCCTGAGACTGAGCAGGGCCAGAGAGAAGACACAGAAGGTAGGCCAGTGAAAGGTGTTTTTTGAAGCCACTCTGAGGAAGGAGTTGACAGGTGTTAAAGTGAAGACTTGAATGAAAACCAAGGGCCAAATAGAAGCTGAAGTGAACCATGTAACTTAACAGATTCTCAGACATAGATTTCTGAGCCATGAACTCAGAGAGAAGGGTTTTAAAGGATGGTAATAAAAAACCTGTAAATCTACTTGACTAGTAAGGATAACTCCCTACCTTATGATATGGACAAAGCGGAACCACGGCAGAATCTAAACATCACCTGACCCTTCTTGATGCAACCACCCAAGGTTCTCTCAGACAGATGGCCACTCCCATATCAGGTTCCCACCAGATTTTGTACATCTCCCCGAGGGCATTTAGCAGTGAAATATTTTGCTTATACAAATCTGTCTCGTCTGATAGGCTGCATGCTCCTCAAGAATGAGAAGTAGGTCTTATTCATCTCTGTACCTCCAGTGCTAGCCCAGAGAAGGTGCTTGATAAAGACAGGCATGTGGGTGTACAGATGGACAAAATCAGGGAAGGGCATCCTGCCCGTACCTGCATTTGTAATCGCAGACAGCCCTAGCTAGTCTCTCATGGCAGTCGTCGGGGTCTTCTGCATGTAGAACCCTCTTCCTAGTGGTGATACATAAGATGGGAAGGAGAAGACCCAAGGGCTCTTCCTCAAAGCAAACGGTTGTTTAGGAGAAAACGGGACAAAATAAAAGCCTAGGGTCCAGTACAAGTAACAGTACAATGGTAGTTGACCCAGTAACAAGTGCTGAAAAAAGGATAGCCCTTCTAGAATGAGACCCAGAAGTGCTGAGGGAACATAAGGAGTAAACGGAGAGGTGAGCCCTTTGTTCCAAACAGCCCCCAGAAACAGGAAAAACACACCAGAATGAACATGGAGCAGGTATCAGGCAAAAGTTTCCATCAGTCACCTTCTGTCAGGCTCCCATCCACGGGCTCCCCCCTTGGGCATCCTGATCACTTTTGAAAGGGGGGACGTTCGCTGCAGAAGGTGTGAGTTTCAGACCTGTCCCCACCTTCCTAACTGTGCCACCTCCTCACCGGGCGGCCTTAGCAAGTCCTTCCACCTGTGAGTCTCAGTAGCACTCTCGGCAACGTGGCGCTTCCCAGCGATCCCAGCCTCCCTGGGTGCTGAGGGCATCGGCATGCTGGTGGACGTGAGCGAGTTTTCCGAGCAGGCAGGAAGAGCGTGAGTGTGTGTGACCGCAGGTGGCTGCGGGCGATCAGACCTCGATGCTGTATGCTTTGCCTTGCAGAGGGTTGCCCTGGCTTGTGCAACGGCAATGGCAGATGTACCCTGGACCTGAATGGCTGGCACTGCGTCTGCCAGCTGGGCTGGAGAGGAGCGGGCTGTGACACATCCATGGAAACCGCCTGTGGTGATAGCAAAGACAACGATGGAGGTAGGGCTCCGGCACCTGGGGACGCCATGTAGCTCGGGCGGGGGTCGGGCGGGGGCCCAGGGCAGTGGGCGGGCATAAAACTGCACATGTGGTCGAAGGAATGAGTACATGTCTCTAGTTGTTCCGTCTCAATTAATTTAAATGAACTAATGGAAATGAAATTAATGGCCATCTGACAGCCGGTGGAGGGGAGAAGCCATATGGAAGAAAGAATTTTCTAGCAACTCAATAGTGGGATGGGTTGCCTGGCAAAGTTACACAATCCCCCTCACTGGAAATGGACAAGAAGAGGCCCGTCCAGTTTTGTATTACAGAAAGTGGCAGAAAGGATGCTTCTCCAGCGGAGGGAGGTTGAGTTACCTTTGGTTGAGATGCCTTCTCCCCTGATTCTGTTAGTAACCCCCAACAAGCCACCTTTGCCCCCACACCCTCTGTCCCTGTGGGTTTGTAATAGAATTGGTCTTAGTTAGTAGGGTTTTTTCAAGTGCTGCACAGTCCAGACCCTAAGGAAGAGAGGCCTAGTCTTGTGGAACATTTCTCAGCTGAGAGAGAAGAGACCAGGGTTGCAATCCCTATTGATCCCCTGTGTATCCCTAAGCAAGTTACTTGATGTCTCTGGGCCTCACGTTTCCTATTTATGAAATGGGGCAGTTGGATCATGAGGACCATTCCAATCCTTATATTGGTCCTAGCATTAACCTTCTTTTTTCTGTTGTGTTACTTGGGTAAATGTAATCACGATGTGCTCTACTATCCCTCTTAGAAGATGGGTTGATCCTTCCTGACTCTCCTAATCTCAGGAGGTTAGTGGGAGAAACTAAAAAGATAGAGAAATGAAAAAAATTCTTGTGCTCCGTAAATATCCAGAGTCCCTTCTATGGGGCCAGGCCCTAGGCCAGGCACGGCGATGACAGAGCCCCTTCACCCTTACATGCCTCCAGATGTCACCAGAGCGCTGGCTGGTGAGGGACCAGCAAGGCCGGCAGGCAGAGAGGCCCTGTGACCCACCTACCTTCTTCGTGTAGTTCGGTCCATGAAACCGCTCCTGAAATGCTGTCACGCGTCTGGGGCATGTCTGTTTCATGCCCATTTCAGAGATGGTGAAACTGTGGCCCAAACATGCAAAGTGGCTGTAAAGTGAGAATAAGAATGCTTGCCCTGCAGGGTCGCTGTGAGGATGGCAGGTGCACTCAACGTGCCTGAGAGGCAGCTCAGCACAGCGATGAAAAGTGCGGGATCTCTACCCGGACGGCTGGGATTTAAACCCCGGCTCTCCCGTGTGCTGACTGCAGGCCCCTGAGTGGGCTCTTCAACTTCTCTAAGCCTCAGTCCCTCACCTGCAAATATCAGTTCCCGTTCTCCTGTGCCTTACTACCTGTAAGCACAGAAGCATGATATTTATGATAAAAATATATACCCGTATATAAATAATTATTTTAAAAAGTTGGAATTATGCTCTCTATGAAATTTTACACTCTACTTATTTCACTTCAGATTATAATGTGTTTCTCCATATAATAATGTATTTTGGCCTTTTTCATCTCTTGTTTAAAATTTGTATCCCAAACTGTTCCATGCTCCTTGCTAGAAGGGAGATAATTCAAGTGCACAAGGAAAGTAAGAGCCATAATTTAGAGCACCCCCTGGTGCCAGGCGCTGTGCTGAGCGCTCTGTGGGCGTGATGTCCAGCCCTTCACAACAGACATGCAGGGCAGACGTTTCCATGCGGGGAAACTGAGGCTCGGTGAGCTGAAGACATTTGCCCAATGTCACACAGCGGATCAGCAGGAGAGCTAGGGTTAGAATGGAATGGGTGTTTCAAAAACAGAAGCCAGAGTATAAAATCCCCTGGAATCTTAAAACAACCAGACCCCTTTGGATGAAGGATTTGTAAGCAGCTTCAAGGTGTGATCATCTCTTCAGGTGCTGTCGGTCCCATGAAAAACGATCGTGGATTGCAATACAGATCATTGATAGATGCCACCTGAAAGGAGAAATTTCAGGAGAGCGGAGAACAAAGCTCTCTGCCCTCCCTCCTCCTCCCGTCTCCCATTGCTGGAATGGAGAGTTCCCATAAAGCCGTAGAATTCGGTCACCCTTCAGACTATCTCTAAACCACGTTTCTTGTGATAAGAGATAAGAGAGAAATTGACCTTTAAAAATCCTGTGTTGCAAGGGGCAGATAGAGATTTTGGAAGCCTTTTCAAAGAAGGCCCAGAGTTTATTATAGCAAATCACAAAAACTTCTCCCAGATGTGTATGGGGGCTGGGGGGAGGCACACCCTCCATCCCCAGGGCCTCCCTAGGTGCTGCTCAGGGGCTGCTGTAAGGCTGCTCTGTGGCCGCAGTAAGACAGGCTTGGCTGCTGGGCTGTGGAGCCCGGGCAGCAGCTAAGCCCACAGGAAGAGAGATGGACGTGTTACACACTGTCCACGGGGCCATGAGTGTAAGGACCACGCAAACAACTACAACACAGAGTTGCTCGTCCATGAATTTCTCAGACCTGTTCCCATCTCTGTTCTCCTCTCAGCTTGCTCATGCCCACCCCTCTGGTCCCAGTTCAGGCATTCGGTCTTCTGGGATATAGCCCAGCCCGCAGCCCAAGCTGGATTCCCAGCTTCTGGCTTCCATGGCCCCATCTCTTCCTTCTTTTCCGGCACTCTGTTGTCTCTGGCTCACCCAGCACACCGCATCCCACAGAGGTGTGACCGTCTTCCTGTCTGTCCACATGGTGGGTGCCGAAGGGACGGGCCTGTCCCCATGCCTCCTTTCTAAGGAGAGGAATAAGTTCCTCCCGGGCAGTGCAGGGAGGACTGGCTTCCACCACACCCCACTGCCCGGCCAAAGTGATTGAGCTGTTTGCGTCACGGTCTTCAGATCATCATTCGTTTCTTTGTTCATTCACTCAACAAAAGTGATGTTCACTGTGTGCAAGGCACTGTGCTCCGCATTTGGGGTAGAGAAGTCAACAAGTCCATTCCTGCCCTCTGTGGAGGAACTAGGACATCTAAAGCATGGACAGAAAAGATGTAGACTGTGGCACAGTGCCTAAAGCTGGATTTGGAGAAAGATAAGAAACCAAACTCCCAGCTCTGCCACACTTCACTAGCAGGATGACGTTGTCAGTCACTTAACCTAAGCCCCAGTGTCCTCATCTGTAAAGACGAGAAGGCTAGCTGAACCACCACCTCCGATAGGATCCTAGGGCACACCTTTTGCTTTCTGAGGGAGTTTCAGCTGGCCAGCCACCAGGAGAGATGGGCCCGTGGCAAAGAAAGGACAGGAGGTGGCTGTCAGGCATGTCAGCCCCCAGAGGCTGCCCCATGGACCCCAGCCCCCAACTGAGGAAGATACCGACATCAGGCATGGAGGGGAGTCACCCAGGGTCCCACCACTCACTGGCAGCTGTTAAGATCACAGAAAAGCCACTGCTACTCAGGACAGGGACTGACGGCAGGGGACCTCACCCATCCTGTGTCATAGCACCTGTCTGCAGAGGGGGCTCCGGGGAATGGTCACAGGCATGGGGAGGACCCCAGAACGTCACTGAATGACTCCCTCTTTACAACCCAGGAACCCGCCAGCAATCCTGAGGGGCTGACAGAGCTTACTGTCCTGGTGTCACATGAACAAATGATGTCTCAGACACAGGAAGGGGTGCGCCCAAGGTCTCACAGCGAGAAAGTGACAGAGCTGGGAAAGGAACTGGCTCTTCGGGCTTCTAGCCTGGATTTTTTTCTCTCCTCTTCCCCACTCCCTGGTTCTCAAGGTCACTTGACACCCACCAGCAGGGCAGGCACTGAGGAGGGGCTGGAGGAAACAGCATGGCCTTTATCCACAAGTCAGTAGCACTTAGGTGGAAATGTTAGCAGAAGCCAGCACTGCGTGAACAATGTAGCATTTCAGCCCTGGGGGGGAGCTTCAAGTTGAAGGGCCACAAGGACTTGAACCCCTCTGGAATGTTCATTTAGTGCCCCAGAGACCTGCATCCCTTGTCTGTCTTTTTCCTCCCTCCCTCCCTTTTTTTCCATCTTTCTTTTTACGCTCTGGTCTGACTCTTCTGGACACTTCCTCTCCGCTTCCCTTTGCCCTCCATGCCGTCCGGAGGTCACTGCTGGGTCCGGTATTGTGACCCTCCAGCCTTCAGGAGCCCCAGCGGCCTCCCACATTTCCTTCTGCCCCCTTCACTTTCACCACGTAAGCAGAGAGAGGAAGGAAAAAGGGTATTTCGGTGGGGAGGAATGTTCTCTCCCAAAAGTTGGGGTTTAGAGTTCAAGAGGGTTTTACTGAAAATTTTAAGGAAATAGAGAAAAATCCTCCCTATTTTCCTGGTGTTTTTTGTTTGTCTTTCTGTTTGCCATAAGAAAGGACTGTCAATGGGAATAGCGTACAAATGAAATACGGACATTTTCTAAGTCAGCCGACTTGTGTGTAATATACAGGTAAGTAAGATATGAAGTCCTTGGAAAATGTAAATATTTCCAAACTAGCCAAACTGGAGAATCATGAAAACTGTACATTGAGGTGTTTCTAGTCTACCCCAAAATTTACTTTTCTCTCCCCAAAGCTACTTTTTCCTCTTAACATGCCTCTTCTCAAGTCTGTCTCCTGTGCCTAAGAAAACGGAAGCATGGAAGTCTCCCTTACTGCGGGCAGCCACATGCCCTGTATCAGGCTATACTAGGTGCTGCCTTTGAAAACAGAGGGATTTGCATGAAAGCCTGTCTTGTAAACTGCACCTTTGATAAGAATTTGGTGGGCCCCACTCATTTTTGGAACAGGGGCTTCCTTTAATAATGATCATCTCTATTAGCAGAGGTTTAGCCCACATTTACTACTTTGCAAATATTTGCTGAGTAAATGTTGAGGGAGCGTCCACCCAGGAAGGCCTAGGCAGACAGAATTGTTGGCCTGGCATTGTCACTCTGTCCTGTGAAGCGTACCCATGAGCCATCCCACGATCCCAGGACTTTCATGAGAGCCCCACTTGTGTGATGTGGCTCCATTTCAGAGAACCCCAATCTTCAAGTCTCCTGGGTCTCCACTTCCCTGACTTACTGGTGTGTCTCTCAGGCCATCTTTGTCTAGTTCAGTTCTTCAAAGCCAGGCTGTATCCAGAAAAGGGCTGCCCTGAAATGTGTGTGGGAGGGAGCCAGGACAGGTCCATTGTGAGGATGCCTGTCCAAGGGAAGCACCTGGCCAAGGAGCTAATAGGGACTCTTGTTTACCAAGCACAGACGTGCTGGTCATCATGCCAAGTGCTTATGTCCGTGATCTCACCTAATCTCCCCAGCCCAGCTGTGAGGCACGTCTGATTGTGCCCTTTGTAGATGGGCCCAACTGAAGCTCAGAGCCCTTGCTGAGACTTTCATTTCCAGCAGAATGGCCAACTAGAGCACAAAGGGCCTCTGATCACAAGAAACAACGATTTGTTTTTAAAATTGATGGCTTAATTTGTTTTTGTTCTTTTTAAGATTTTTTTTAAATTTGTTTTGACAGAGAGAGACACAGCGAGAGAGGGAACACAAGCAGGGGGAGTGGGAGAGGGAGAAGCAGGCTTCCCGCTGAGCGGGGACCCTTACGCGGGTGGGGCTCGATCCCAGGACCCCGGGATCATGACCTGAGCCGAAGGCAGATGCTTAACGACTGAGCCACCCAGGCGCTCTGGTTTAATTTGTTTTTAAAAAAGGAAAGAAAGTAGGAGTGTGGGGAAGCCTGATTCCAGAAGCAAGGATGAAGCCAGAAGCTAGAGGAGGCACAGGTATACTGAGATGAGCTCCACAGTCTGGGGAAGGAGACAGAGAAAATCAACATTAGATGGGGGGAGGGGGAGTGAGTGCTGTGATGGAGTTCACCCAGGGAGCCGGAAGGGCACGGAAGAGAGGTATTTCAGCAAGACTCAAAAATTCATGTTTTCCACTTAAGAAATAGTTCCCAATGGGGCGCCTGGATGGCTCAGTCGTTAAGCATCTGCCTTTGGCTCAGGTCATGATCCCAGGGTCCTGGGATCGAGCCCCACCCGCGTAAGGGTCCCCGCTCAGCGGGAAGCCTGCTTCTCCCTCTCCCACTCCCCCTGCTTGTGTTCCCTCTCTTGCTGTGTCTCTCTCTGTCGAATAAATAAATAAAATCTTAAAAAAAAAAAAAGGAATAGTTCCCAAAAGTCTCTTCAGGACTCAAAGAACCTTTCATACTTCAGAAAGAACTGGGCTCAGATTCTAAGTCAGCTCCTTCTCTGACTACACGAACTTGACCAAGTTACTCTACCACTTTGAGCCTCCAGTTCCTTCTCTCTAAAATGAGGGTGATGGGGAGCCTGGGCAGCTCAGTTAATTGAGCATCCAACTCTTGATTCCGGCTCCGGTCATGATCTCAGGGTCATGAGATCAAGCTCCGCATTGGGCTCCACGCTCAGCAGTGAGTCTGCTTTGGGATTCTCTCTCTCTCTCTCTCAAGTAAATAATAAATCTTTTTAAAGAATAAAATAAATAAAATGAGGGTGATGGTGACAAAAGCAGCTACTTCACAGAGCTGGGAAGATTCAATGACACATTCCTTGAAAGCATTCTTTGTCAAGCATTTAGCACAATGCCTGTGGTCATCATCATCATCATCATTTAACATAATATTAATAATAATAACAATAATTCCTGGCTAATCTTCCCCCAGGACTAGAGAACAGGGAGCAGTGCTTCCAAGATGCCACAGAGCAAAGTGTTTATAAAGAGGTAAAAGACTGGCTTCCAGGGTCTGCTTCAGTGGTAAACAAGAGCAGGCAATAGCTAATAAAATTTCAAATTAGCCATGACTTTTCACAGCCCTTCAATTGTGCTTGCTGATTTAATGGTCAACGTCCCTGCTCGCTGGGATTGAATAATGGAGCATTTCTGCAGAGTTATGGATGCGGCAGCTGAATCTGTCAGGCTAACATCAATAGCAGAATGCAAATAACCCACAGCTTGGGCTGCAATTATGTGTTTAAGCAATGTCTGACAGGGGCAGCACGAGAACGTGTGATGGAGCCGCCGTCCGCGGGAGAAGACAGGTGCTTCGCTAGGCAGTTAGTGGGTGCATCTGGGCTCTGGTACAGGAGCCACAAGTTAGGACCCAGGACCATGCTGGGGTCAGAGGAGGCCTTTCCTCCACATCTCAAGATGAATCTGGGAGGTGAGCAGACCAAGGACAAATGGCCCTACACTTTGGTGAGCCATGTTGTAGACTCAGGGACAGGAAGGGGGGCCACCTCTTAGTAAGTACTTACTGTGTACCCAGTACTCTGCTAAATTTGGGGACATATACTATGTTTTGTATTTATGTCACAAATACTTATGTGACACTTTTATAATCCCCTTGTAAGACACATGGGGAATGGGGACCAGAGAGTTTAAGTAACTTGCCCAAGTAGTAAGTTTCAGAGCCAGGGTTTGACCCCAGACAATCTGGGTTCTGGAGTCCAGGCTGTTGATGCCGCGCTACCCTCAAGGAAGTCATGAAGTCTGGAATGCCATGCAGAAGTAGGCAAGAAAGACAAGGGATTTTTGTCCCTAATTTACTAAGGGAAAAAGAAAATGGATTTCAGGGAGGTCAAGTAGCTTACCAGAGGCCACAATACGTCTGAGGCTAGTAAGGGGGCTTAGGGGGGCCGCCTGTGTGGATGGGGCACCGAATCTGGCTCAGGCTATGCTGTGCTCTGGTGGGCGGCATCTGTATCATAAACCCTGGGAGACAGAAGCGAGGGAGGCATGTCAATGATGAGACTGGGGCTCAGAGAATGAGAGCAGGCATCCGTCCACAGGCATGCTTAGGGGCAGTTCTGGGACCGACCTGAGCTGCAGCCTGAGCTTCATGATGCTCCCACCATACCACACTGTTGAGCTGAAGTGAACAAAGATAGTGGTTTTCTGGCTTTTCATGGGCTGTTATTTGGTTTCATCCCCTGATGCATTTGTCAATTCATTCAATTCTCATTTGCGTAGTTACTTCACAGCCATGTTTTAAACTCTTGGACTAAGTGCTGGGGACACAACAGAGGTAACTGGAACAGGATCTAGGTCTCCAGGATGGTGGGGTGCCCAGCTAATAAGCAAGAGAGACAGAATTTGAACCCAGAGGAACATGTGCCCTTAGACTGCTCTCTACAACAAAGCATACAGACTGTCACCCTGGGCTGTTCCTGTCCCCCCTCCCCGGCTCTTATTGCTCATAACCCCTAAATGTCCCTCCAAACCACCCACTTCTCCCCACCTCCACTGTTCCTGCTCTGATCTCTTGTGCCCCGTGCAACCTCAGAGATGCCCTTGCTGCCCACCGTGGGGCCCCCAGCTTCCACTCTGGGCCAGCTTCAGTCCCCCCTCCTGGTTAGAGGAGAGCTTCTTTCAGTGATGCCGATCAGAAGATGTCCCCCAGGCTTTCAACCTTCCAGGAGCTCCCACCGTCCCCGTCCCGGGGGTGGTAGGCAAACTCCCTAAGCTGGCCCGCGTCCCTGATACTTCTGCTACCACCAGCATCAAGAGTCTCTTCTTGGGCTCGTCCCTCACCTTCTGAGTTGAGCTGAGCAGCTCAGATGTTCCGTATGTTCTCCCACCCCTGGGCCCGCATAGAATTCCCTCTGTCTCTTCAAAAAAACAGAAACACCTTATCCCCACCTGTGCCCCTGTACACGGGCTTGTCCGTTTCCCCGACTAGATGAGTGGGCTGGGAGCAGATATGAAGCCCCTGGATCTCCCCACAAAGGCCTTGGCTTATGTCAGGTCCTTAATCAAGTGTCTCAGTGAGTGGAAAATAGAGATGTGAACGAAGGCACTGTGGAGAGACACGGCTGGTGGACTGTAGCAGTATGAACTTCATGCTCTGTCACCCCTGCAGATGGCTTGCTGGACTGCATGGACCCTGACTGTTGCCTCCAGCCCCTCTGCCATGTCAACCCGCTGTGCCTGGGCTCCCCCGACCCTCTGGACATCATCCAGGAGACACAGGCCCCCGCGTCCCAGCAGAACCTGCACTCCTTCTACGACCGCATCAAGTTCCTTGTGGGCAGGGACAGCACGCACATCATTCCCGGGGAGAGCCCCTTTGACGGAGGGTGAGTTTCCTGGGGCCCGGCCCCTGCTGTGGCTGTCTGCGTGAGAACTGAATCACCTCTCGGGCCACCGTTGGGGTGGTGGGGGTGGGGAGGAAGCCAGAAGGGTGGGCATCGAAGGCTCTCGGTGGAATGTCACGGGAGGCAGAGAAGCAGCTTCAGGTGCCCACACTTAGAAAACTGCTATCCCAGGCATTTGGAATTTTAATGAGCCAAGTTGTGTTGTTCCCGCTGGGTGATAGATGGAGAGAGTGAGAAATCAAAGGTCCAAGGGGAATCTTGGATCAATACCCTCTTTGCAGTCAGCTCTTACTGATTCTGCCGTCTCCAGACGAGCGGAAACGCTTTAACACCGTTCACCCTCAGAGCTGATGTCCAGAAGACGGTGGGGGGTGGGGCGCAGTGGCTGGCCCCCCAGGCCGTCTGCCTGTGCATTCTTTCACAAGTGTTCAGTTATGTCTGTCACCCACTGGACAGTTGTTCACTGAGGTCCACTCTGTGCTAGGTCCTGTGCTGGAATCACAGAGGTGAATAGGACATGTCCTTGCTCATGGGTCACTCCCAGTCCACCAAGGGGACAAAAAAAAAGACCTCCAGGATGATCCACCAGAACTGTGCCCTCAGGGTACTCTGGGACCGTCGAGGAGGTGCTCCTGGGGAGGAGAAAACCATGACTTAAGGACAGAGTCTTAAAGATGAGAAGTGATTGCCTCAGCCAGGGAGGGGAGAGTGTTCCCAGGAGAGAGAAGAGCTTGTACAAAGACCGGGGGCTGGAAAGCGAACGGGGCCAGCAAAAGGCCGCTCTCTATTCTCCGCTCCCCCGACCGGGCTCTGTGACCCAGGCATAGCATCCAAGAGTGACTTGTAATAATTTCTTTTGGAATGTCTTCCAGTGTAGGGATTCCTCTTACATGCAGAGCTTTCTCTAAAAGTCAGCACAGTTCAGTTCAGCAGTTACGGATTTTGTCCCTTCTGTGTCCATGACTTCTGTGCCAGAGAGTTCCTGCCCCGCGGGGACAATGGGCTTGTGGTGAGGGGCGGGAAGGGTGAAGGCCATCCTCAAGTCCTGTTTAAAGGGGGAGATCAGCAGGGCTTAGGCATCACTTGGGCCTGAGGAATGCAGGAGTCTCTTGCTCAGATGCCTTGGGAGATGGTGTTGCCTTCACCAGGTTGGGGATCTGAGAGCAGCAGGATGGTTGGGAGCCAGGTGATGACCTCCCCCCTGCACAGTAAGGGCAAGGAAGGGAGATTTTATAGTTCATAAGCTATTCTGGAGCTCACATGGAGGTTAGAGGTGTTGATTTGGGAGCCTTCAAGAAGCAAGCAGCAGTCGAAACCAGGAGCACACAAATTTGCTCGAGGCGAATGTGTGAGGGGAGAAGGGCAGGGACCGTAGAAGGACCCGCCCTGGGAGGCGAGGCGGTATGGTCATCTCCAGAGCATAACTGGGCGTCAAAGGAGAAGGCCCCCCCTGTTGGGACGGGATGGAGCCCGGGTTCTGGGCTTCACACCACAGGACTGGGGGGTCCAGAGCACCTGCCTCCCACTGCCCCCGTCCCTCCTCACAAGGAGCAAGGACAGCACAGGGAGAGTGAAATGGGGGAGTACTCTGAGTCCAGCGGGTGGGGCATAACAGGAGTGCGTAAAATCGTTCAAACTTTAACCGTTTTAGAGATGAAAGTGCTTTGTAGTCCAAACCTTTCAACTCACCTCAAGAATCTTGAGAACCGCAGAGGTTGAATGACCTTCCCAAATTCACAGGCTAGTCAAGTGGCTGAGCCAGGAGCAGAACTAGAGAGACGAAAAACCTATTCGTTTATCTTGGTCAGAAATGCTGCTTTTGTCTCTGGGTAGGAAGCTTCCTGCTCTTTTATTCAATTGTGTGACTTTGTATATGCTTGTAGGCCTTCTCATGGCCTATGTTCTTTTAATCAACCGGAGATAGGCATATTATTCCTACCAAGGGGAATATTCCTTGCTCAGCCTTTCTTTACTGGGCCCCTGGGATCTGATCAGGGTTCTGGCTGGTTGGCTGCCAGTGGGCAGGACCCTTACCGTGCCATCCTGATCGGTGCCAGCAGGGACCACGCCCCCTGCATGTCTTCTGGTGACCCACCAAAGCCTGCTGCTTACATGCCACAGACCCCTGGGGGACCCACGCAGGCTTTCACCACTGTGGCTCCAGCGGGTCTGACTTGCAGGGAACTTGAGAAGGCTGAACCAGGAGAAGGAACCTCTCGACAGAAGGGGAGAGCACAGGCCTCAGAGTCAGGCCAACTTGTGTTTCCGATCCTGGCTCTGCCACTACCAGGTACATGGCTCTGGGCAAGTGGCTTAATATAACACATTTGTAAATGTCCGTCAACCCTCTAAACTGAGCCCTCCAGGAAAGGACTGCATCTTACTCATTTTAGCACTTAGTAGATGCTCAAAACAAACATGTGTGCATATTGCCTTGAACAATGAAGAAATGGAAGGAAGGGAGAGAGGGAGGGAGAGAGGGAGGATGGATGGATACATTATCTATTTTACTTAATTTTATACTGAGGATTCAGAGTCGAGGGAGGTTAAATCATCTGCTAAAAATCATATTACAGATGAGTAGCAGAGGCAGGAGGAGAAGTCGGCTCCCAGATCATTGTTTATGTATCTGTCACCTTCAGTTAAACTACAGATGCTTTGAAAGCAGAGACTGTTCATCTCTCCAAACCTATCACACTTAGGGCAAGGCCTGGAATATGGTATTCACTCTACAAATAAATGGATAACAGAAGCTTCTAAAGGTTACTGTAAAAATTCCTTTCACCTAATATGTGCCCAAACCATTATATCCCTGCTCCTTGCTCATCTAGATTTGGAAGAAACAGCGGTCTGTCACTACTCAGTATCCCCAAACAGATTTTTATGCAAAAAAAAAAAAAAAAAAGCCCAAGTGACCAGAAACCTAGAAACATCAAATGCTTTTCTCATTAGACTGCCCATGGGGTATCCTCTGTCTTGATCTGGGTCTGCAGACCAGTGCTTATTTACATAGTTGGGATGAAGTGGAACCCCTTACCAGGTTTGGGTTGTGGCCTGCCTTCCTATCGTACAAAGGAATGTGGCTTCACAGAAAGTGCCCAGAGTTTGAATCTTGGCTTTACCTCCCACCAGCACCATGTGACCTCAGAGGAAATGATTGAACCTTTGTGCATGGGCCTCCAATTACAAATGGGCAGTAATAATGACTATTTCATGAATGCCATTGAAAGGGTTAACTGAAATAAAGCACCTAGCACAGGGCTTGGTAACTTACGTGGTCAGTAAATGGTAGCCTTTACGGCAGCAGCATGGCCTAGTGAAAATAACACAAGCTTTGGAATCAGACAACTGGACTTATTTTTTTTTAATTTTATTTTATTTTATTTAAATTCAGTTAGTTAACATATAGTGTATTATTAGTTTCAAGGATAGAGGTCAGTGATTCATCAGCTGCATGTAACACCCAGTGCTCATTACATCACATGACCTTCTTAACGCCTGACACACAGTTACCCCATCCCCCAACCCCCCTCCCCTCCAGCAACCCTCAGTTTGTTTCCTATGATTAAGAGTCTCTTATGGTTTGTCTCCCTCTCTGGTTTCGTCTTGTTTTATTTTTCCCTCCCTTCCCCTATGATCCTCTGTTTTGTTTCTTAAGTCCTACATATGAGCAAGATCATATGGTACTTGTCTTTCTCTGATTGACTTCTTTCATTTAGCATAATACCCTCTTGTTCCATCCGCGTTGTTGCAAATGGCAAGATGTCATTTTTTGATGACTGAGTAATATTCCATTGTATATAAATGCCACATCTTCTTTATCCATTTATCTCAGACAACTGGGTTTAAAGTCTTTTGCATCCACTTTCTACCTGTGTGACCTTGGGAAATTTCCTTAACCTCTCTGAGCTCCAATTTCTTCATCTGTAAGAGCGGGGTAATAATGTCTACTTTGCAGAGTTGCCATGAGAATTAAATGAAAAAAACAAAGTACCTAAAGTCATCACCTAGTACTGGCCACACCAAAAATGTTTGCTAATTCTATGATTATAATTATGATGATGGAGAAGAAGAAGATGGTGATGGTGAGGTTGTTAAAAAGAGCTTCTAACTCTTTTAACTGGAAGTGCAACTTGATAGTAACGTGTCCTCCAGGGAAGTCCAGCAGCCACCGAGAGAGGAGCGAGCTTTAGACTGTTGAATTCTTATTTGAGGAAAGGAAAAAGCAGCATTGTGCCAGCCAGCTGTCAGCTGGGGTCCTTGTTAGGGAGGAATCCAGTGGCACTTCTCCAGAGAGTGGGGTTTCTGATGAGCAGACAGACCTGACTTGGTGCCTGTGCCTGACAGAAAAACCCACATTCTCCTGCACCCCATATGCTGTGGCACACCTTGTATGGTCTGCACAGGAATCCATTTAATAGGCCTCACGATGCAGGCTGTCACCCAGGGATGCAGCAGCATTTCTGAGCCCAGCGAGGATGGGCAGCCCCAGAGCCTTCCTGCACGCTGCAGGCTCCCAGCTGTGTGTCTGACTCAGAGAGACCTGGCCCCAGGGCTGGGATGAAGAAGCAGGAGGCTCTCAGATCCACCAATGGCACTGGGAATTCTATGGGGAGCTCCTTATGCTTCTGTGCAGCACCCCAGCTGGCGCCCAAGGTCCTGGAGCAGGGGTGGCCCTCAGAGAAGGAACGGCAGCACGGCTTCAGGATGTGAGGGCCCCTGCCAAGCATGGTAGGCTCTAGGGTGGGCTGGACTCCTTGGAGGAGAGCACAGAGCTTCACTCTGACCTGAAGCAGAAGGACTGCCCGGAGGACTTGGAGTAAGGAAGGCCTCCCTTGGGAACCCTGTCCAGCTCATCTGTGTCCCTAGAGCCCAGCACAATGCCTGGTCCAGAGCAGGTCCAGTAGCAGCTCTGTCTGACATTCTGCCCCTGCTGTCCTCAACTCCATGTAGGTGGTAGAGATGTGAGTGGCTTCGGCTGATCTAACACAGGTCTAAAGTAAAAGGGGACAGAGCAGACAGGAGAACCACCATCACCAGATTAAGTGGCTTGAATACCATCTTTCCTTCCCAGCCTGGAGGCCCAGACCCCATCTGTTCAGTGGAATGCCTGTCCCTCACCTGGAGTCATGGGGAAAATATAACGTATGGTGCCCTCTGAGCAGGAAACTGGGATCTGTAGGTGGCAGATGGATCCCCACCTGACCATCCGTAAAAGGAGGACGGATAACAGGACCCAGACTGTAAAGCTTGGGGTCAGACAGTTGGGAAAGAGAGTGAAGCATGAGATATTTCCTCCTCAGAGACCACTCAAGGCCACTATGTCCCTATGACACAATTTTGTTTGCATCTCTTCTCTTGGGAAGGATGGGCTGGACATAGGGCAGACAGATTCCCTTCAGCAAATAGTTGTGGATCGCCAATGCCAGATCGTAGGAAGAGGTTCTGACAAAAGAACCATCCCCGAGTTATTTGAGTATCAGTTCAGTGTAGGTTTGAGGACACTATGGGTGAGAGAAATGTGATGTTGTTAAGTCTTTCTGGGCCCCCGTAAGCCTAACAGCTTATCAACTCACTCAGGTGAGAAAGTTGGGTGTGGACAGATTGCTATGAAAGTCAGCTGATGGGGGCGCCTGGGTGGCTCAGTCGGTTGGGCGTCTGCCTTCAGCTCGGGTCATGGTCCCAGGATCCTGGGATCCAGCCCCGCATCAGGGTCCTTGCTCAGTGGGGAGTCTGCTTCTCCCTCTGCCCCTCCACCCTGCTTGTGTCCTCTCTCATTATCTCTCTCTCTCAAATAAATAAGTAAAATCTTAAAAAAAAAAAAAAAAGTCAGCTGATGGGACACACTGAGCCCAAAGAGAAAAGACTTGAGGAGTCAGGACTTTAGAAAAAGGATGGGGGATGGGTGACCAGAGTACTCATCCCAAAGGAGGCAGAGGATCATATGCTGTGGAGAGGGTCAGATCCTCTGGAGAACAGAGACTGGCCAGGCTCTGAGGGGTACAGAGCTGCCACACAACACAAACTCTGTTTGGTACATAATGCTCTGTGCAAGGCCTGCAAGAAGATATGCATCCATAGCCCCTTACCTTGAGGGCTCTTCATGTGTCCCATCCTTTGTTAGTCATTGAACCCCTAGTGCCAAGCAGAGAGGTTGACACAGACTAAGCCACACGGATGGCAGAATGAATCAGCGAGTCAGTCAGCCAGAGCTGAGTGCCTGAAGAAAGGTAGAGACAAAGCATCCCAAGAGTTCAAAAGTATGGCCAGCACCCCTTAGGGGTTGCATCTGGCACCTGTTTGTGTCTCCAGCACCCACCATAGGCCTGGCCCAGAGGAGCCAACAGTATATGTTTGTTTTTGAAAATGAACGAGCGAGCCAACAAGGGAACTTTCACTGAATGCAGACTTCCAGAGGGGCATGGCGTTTGGCCTGAGACAAAGATTTCAGTGAGGATGGCGGGCCATTAAAACATTATTTATCCTGCTTCTGGTCCCAACAACCCATAAGTCGCAACTATTTTTTTAAAAAGAAGTAAATTTAAGTGGAATGGGGTACGATGGAATGGAACGTATCAGTGCAGCTCCGTGAAAAGGATAGGTACTGCATGAAACATGGCCGGCTGTATGCGTGCCCGTGACCACGTGCTACTGAACAAGCTCCATTGCTTAGCGTTGGCTTCAGTTGAACAAGACTTAAAAATGAATGGAGCACTGGGTGTTGTACGCAAACAATGAATCATGGAACACTACATCAAATAAATAGATAGATAGATAGATAGATAGATAGATAGATAGATAGATAGATAGATAGATGATACATGCATGCCTTCTAGACTGAGGAACTGACAAGACTTTCCGGGATAATCGGAGAATTGAGAGAATTTTAATGTGGATGGAGCACAATTACGGTGCTGCTGTTTTCCAAATCAAAAGTCAAGAGCCATGCTCTAACATTTGAAATCAAGATCGTCTCAGGAAGTCTGGGGTACATGATCCTGGTGTGCAGAGGGGGCCTGCAGGAGAGGGGAGAACACGGAGGACTATGTGGCCAGACAGGTGGGTTTGGGGCAGGAACTGAGAAAGATCCGTCCCTCGCCTGTTCACTAACCGAATCAGAGTTGGTCGTCTCAGTTAGGATTTAAAACTGGCTATAAAGAGAAATGAAGTAAACTTGATGCCATGTCAGTCTTCAGAATTTCCTTCAGATCCTTTTATAAAGACACGAAGTTTCCAGGAATTTTGAAAGCAAGAGTTTCCAAGAGGAAAAAAATAACGGAAGGGTGGGGAAAGATCACATATGCGCTCCAATCTTTTATCAGCGCCCTGCAGATAGAAAGCCATATGCGCGTATTGGTGGTGGAGCACTTACAGAAGGGCATTTACGTGCCACCCCACCTGCACCCCCCAGCCCCAGGCCTCGGAGAGCCCTCAGAGAGGCTGAGCGGTAGAGACCATCTAATGGAGCTCAAATAAACACCAGCTTCCTGACAGCTGGCCTCTGAGTGAATTTATTATTGAATTACACTCCTGCGTTTCAGAACAAGCTGAGCTGACAGGCTACCCCATCAGTTTAAGAAAAGGGGGGCAAGGAGAAAGACAATGATAAATTACCCTGGTGGAAGATGGAAGAAGGTAAAGATCCTGCTTCCTCCAAAATGTCAGCCATTATATATTATTCATGTTGGTTTTTAAAAAATCCCTCCCCACATTGAAATGAATGTTGATGATGATAAAGCAACTAGGTGAATTTAATTCAGGATGCAGGCAGCAACTTCTCACATCATCCTGATGAGCAGCTAACAACTCCTCTTCTGCCACTTGATCATCCCTTTATTGATTTCAAAACCGAATTACGATCTCCCCTGTTCCTAGCTGTCCATCACAGGCAGCTTTAGCAGAGGATGCTGTGCCGAAGCGGAAACCACTTGGGGTTTTACAGGGAGAGGGCCTGCGTTCAAGTCCTTGGGCAAATGAGAGCAGATGACCTTGGGTGAACGAGGCTCCCTGTCCTCATCTGTAATGTGGGGCTACCGATTCCCTCCCTGCAGGTTGTTTGGAAGATTAAATGAGATAAAATACCCGAAAGCCTGCTGGCTGGCACGTAGTGCACATTCAGTAATAACACCTACCATTTACCGAGGATGATCCATGCGTTAGCATTGTTTGAAATGCTTTGTAAGTTTCCTAAGTAGTAGTAACACCTTTACATCTCCCCCCAAACCATATGACATAGGGACTTCATCACCCTTCTTATACAGACGGGAAACTGAGGCACAGAGAAGTTGAGTAAACTGGCCAAAGACACGGGGCTTGTAAAGTGGCAGAGCCAGCATTTTTTTAAAAAGTTTTTAAAAGATTTATTTGTTTATTTTAGAGAGCAAGCATGCAGGAGCAGGGGGAGGGGCAGAGGGAGAGGGAGAAAGAGAAGCAGAGTCCTGGCTGAGCACGGAGCTCCAACACAGGGCTCAATCCCACCGCCCTGAGGTCAGGACCTGAGCTGAAATCAAGAGTCAGACTGACAGAACCACCCAGGTGCCCCAGCAGAGCCAGCATTTGAAGCTGAACCAATTGCGCCCAGAGCCCCTGTGCCGAGCCTCTGTTCTCCGCTTGGTCCTCCATATTCCCATCTGTCCGCATCTTCAGTTTGGAAGTCTGTACAGCATGATGCCGCTACAACCCCAGCCGGTCCTGACTTTCTGTCTAATTCTGTCTGACATGATGTAAAGCTAATGTGCAGTAGGTCTTAGCACTTCTGAGCGCAGCCTCAGAGGCAGGTAGCCTGGGATTGATGTGCAGTAGGTCTTAGCACTTCCGAGCGCAGCCTCGGAGGCGGGTAGCCTGGGCTTGCATCCTAGCCCCACGCTTTGCTGGCTCTTGTGACCTTGGACAAGTCTCCCTCTGTGCCTCGTTTTTGCCATCTGCCATATGAGGATAATAATCCACACCTATGGGGAATGCCTGAGGATGAAATGAGATGTAAAACATTTACGTGTCAGGGCAGTATGCTTTCAGTAAGTGTTAGTAGCCCCTGTCACTAATAGCAAGAGTTAGCATGAGCATTAGTAAGGACCTTAGTATTTTTATAGGTTTTAGTGTCACTACGAGAGCCAGGAGAACGAGAATCTTAGCCAGAAGCTTTAGTGCCGTTATGGAATTGATGCAGATGTCCCAACACCATGGCAGGCAGAGGTGAATGGACCTTGAGGTCATCAGCTCTTTGTGGCAGAAGAGGGAACTTTGACGTCAGAGAAAGCTCTTGGCTCAGCAAAGGAGTAGCAGGACCCTCCTGTGTCCTGGAGAACCCGGGCTCCTGAGTGAGGGCTCTTTCAAGCAGTAATTCCCATGTTTGTGAGTCAGGGACTTATCCGACCCTGATAAATTTCAAGCAATGAGAAGTAAAAATATCGGAAAGCCAAGCATCGCATTACTAATACTGGCCTCAATGAAGTGCTTCCGGTCAGGACTCACCAAACAGCTCTGCAGCGAGTCTAACCAGCTCTCCAGTCTGATCCTGGAAGCGTCAAGAATTGGCTCTAAGTGAACCCTGCGGTGACTGGGCTATGATGTGGAGAGATGCTGCCTCTGGACAGTGTTCTGGCAAAAGAAAGAGATGTGCCCGTGTGCCTTCCCTGCCTCTGCCTTCTCCGCCCACCCCTACAGGGCCCTGTCGGTCCAACCTGCAGGCCTCTAGAACCAACCCCAATCTGAAGAGCTGGGGCTTCGCGCAGCCCCAGCTGCTCAGTCTCAGGTCCTTCAGCTGCTCTGTTGTCTGACCGGTGGCTTGCCAGCTCTGCCAAATGGGTTTCTGCCTTGTCCCAGAATCCCAACCACCCTTTTTGTGCCCCAGTTCTTGAGGTAAGCAAGTCGGTACCCCTGCCACCCAGGGACTCGAGACTTGCCTACTCTTGCCAGGCTCTCACCCCTGCCACATCTGATTCTGGAGCTCTATCCCTGCTCTGCTCAGGAGCCTGGGCATTATTGCCTGGTAACACATAGGACATCCACAACCAGGCTGCCTGTGGGAGCCACCTCATCATGGCTCTGCCCCTGTCCGATCCTCCTGCCCTGTCCCTTGTTATGAGCTGGACTTTCTGCAGGCCCCTTTCTGCATCTCTGCTCAGCATTGTCCCCGTCTCAGGAAGTGGGTCTCATTGTGGTTCATCCTTGTCTCCCCTTTCTGGGCAAAGCAAGAGAATTCTCCGTCTCCCTTTTCCAGGTAAAAGCAGGACCCGTCCTGTGCTCTGACAGGAAGACAGGACACGCAATCACGGAATGGACTTGTACGCTGAGAGACTGTATCTGGAGTCACGTTTTAGCAGAGCTGCCTCGAGTTTTTCTAACAGCACAAACCATCTCCTGAGAATTCCTCTCAGAAGCAGGCCTCTGGCTACATAGCACAAAGAACAGCCTATCTGGACATGTCCACACCTTCCATGTCCATGTCCCCAGTGTTTCCAAGCCACGTCCCAGGCACGAGCCTTGCCCCTCCAAAATAATCTCTCCTGACCAACCCACTCTCAGTCCTCCTTCTCCTTTGCCACAACCAATGGATTCATTTCTCTGACATATAGTGGATAGTCAAGGGCTCTGTTCTTGTGTGCACCCTTGTCGGCCAGCAGAAAATATTCCAGAGGGTTCGGTGGGAGATGACTCAGCCCAAAGCATCAGCATTCAGCAGCCAGGTTGCCCACAGGCTTGGGTGATCTGACCTGTGGCCTGGGAGCTCATGCTCCCTGAGTATCTGAAGGACTCAACAGCCACGTGAAGCTAGGATGTCACAGAATGGTGGCTTCTGAGCTCTGCAGCCGGTACACCCTGAGGGCCCAGGAGATGCTAGTAGCTGCTGGGCCATCTTATCACTAGATGCCCCCAAGTGGTGTCAGAAGTAATTTAACAGCCCTGTCAGCACCCCAGCTTTGATGTGTGCTAGGGGGGGATCCCCACCCAGCTCCAGAGATCACATACACTCACTTATAAATGAGGGGGTTGGATTCAGTCACCCCCGGGACACTTCTAGCTTAAAAATTAAACTTCTCCCATTAGTCTGAAGAAGAGTGTGGATTTTTCTTTCCATCTCCCCGGACATCTACAGAATAGTCTGAGAGAAGGAGCTTTTTCTGAATGAACGGGAGTACTTCCCTGTGATGTTTATTCCATATACCCAGCAAGTGATCTGGAAGTCTCTGGTAGAGTCTAAACTGAACCCAATTCCAGTCAGAAGAACAAAAGTGAGGGTGCGTGGGCAGAGCCTGGAGCTCGGCTGTAGGAGTAGGAATGTTTGTATGTCATACTGGCAGGACATAGTAGGCAGCTCCCCTTTTAATCCCATACTAGTTCTACTTCTAGATACAAGGATTTTTTAAAAAGTCAAATTCTGTTCATTCCAGAATGTGAGCTACTGAGACAAGGGGATTGTGTCTCATTTATTATTAGTTATTTAACTGCTTAGAATATAATAGGAAATAAAACAGAAACTGCAGGCACTGCCCTCCTATAGTTTCCATAAGCAAATAAGAAAATGGATGAATAAATATCTTCCCTAGTGCCCAGCACTGTGTGTAGTACACAGTCAGTGCTTGATTAAAGTTCCAGTAACTGAAACCTATTCTCATTTACCAGGCCTCTGTCCGCGTTTCTCTTCCCTCAACCCATATATATCTGTTTTTTACTTTGGGCTCATTGAAATAACTATATTCATTTTAAATCTGCTTTCATCATTTTCTTCCATTCATTTATGTGATAGTCATTGATTTCTTTCCTCAACATTTACTGAATGCATCCTATGGACCTAGTCCTATGCTGAGCACCGGAGTTACAAAGGTGGGAAGAACATGGTTCTTACCCTCAACGAGCTCACAATCTAGAAGAGGAGAGGAGACATTTGAACTAATGAATACACTTTAGTGGGATAAGTATATTGTGCTGTGGCCACCAAAGGAGGGAGTGACTTCTTTGTACAAGGGAAATCAAGAAGAGCCTCACTGAGAGGCAGGCCTTAAAGGAGAGGTTAATAGGAATGAGAAAGACATTCAAGGCAGGCGAACTAGCTGAGACAAAGGCAGAGAGGCATGGAAATACATGCCCAGACAAGGATATGAGAAGTAATTTAAGATGGCAGCAACATAAGATAAGAGAATGGAAAAATGGGATGTAGCCTGCAGAGGCCAGCAGGGACCAGATCCTGAAGTGTCTTCTGTGCCAAGCTGAAGAGTTTGGACATTGTCTGGAGACAGTGGGGTACTGCAGAAATGACATATAGCACGGAGTCCCTGGTGATATGGTAAAAGAACAGTGATAAAGTTTGGACAGTTGGAGAGCTCTTAGATTTGCAAGGCACCTCAAGAGAAGATCTGGTCCAATTCCCTGCCCTCCAGTAAGTCAGGAACATTAAAAGTTAGGTGACTAGATCCAATTCTGTTGGTTTGGACCTAAAGTCATTGAAAGAAACAGGAAGAGCTTTGAAATAAGTTAAAAAGAATGAAGCACAACTAGAAGTTGACTTTTGAATATAATAATATAGAGCATATTCAAGATTATTTCATAAAAAGAAATCACAAACACACACCATTGTAACTCTAGTGCAGGGCAGTGGTCCCAAGGTGGGTGTGCAGGGTGGTCCATGAGTTACAAGGAGAAAATATTAGAGCATCTATATTTACTTTTGATCTTACAAAATAAGAAAGAACGAATGTTTTACTCATGTGGAACACTGGGTTTTCACTGATTTGCTCCCTTGGTCCCAACGTTAGTTGCTAACAAGGTGCTCTTAGAGAGACAGTAGACCTTTTTGCTGGTGTAATTCTAGTGTATTACAACATGACTACACTGTGTGTGTGTGTGTGTGTGTGTAAAATCTAGTTTTAACTAAACTTGAGTATAAAATGGTCCAGTGCCATCAAAGATTCTTGTAAAGTAGCTATAGATCAAAGACAATACAGTGTGAGTCCAAGCAAACAAAGCAATGTGAGAGCTGGTGCCTCTAGTACAGAGTCTTCATCAACTCCGCTATGAAGTTAAAACCAATAATGATCATTTTCATCCGATCTAACACAAAAGGTAACCAAGATTCAAAATTTTCAAGAATCCAAAAATAGCTAATCCAAAGATTCAACATTAACCAAAAGACTATTTGAAATAGAGGCACACCTCAGAGATACTGCTGGTTCGGTTCCAGACCACTGCAATAGAGCAAATATTATGCTAAAGGAAGTCAAGTGAATTTTTGGGTTTCCCAGCACATATAAAAGTTATGTTTACATTATATTGTAGACTATTAAGTGTGCGATGTAATTATGTCTAAAAAACATTGCATATACCGTAATTTAAAAATACTCTATTGCTAAAGAATGCTAACCATCATCAGCACTTTCGGTGAATCATAGTTTTTTTGCTGATCAAGGGTCTTACTTCGATGTTGATGGCTGCTGACTGACCAGGTGGTGGTCACTAAAGGCTGGGGCGGCTCTGACAGTTTATTAAGATATGGCAAGAATGAAGTTTACTGCACTGATTGACTCTTCCTTTCATGAACAGTTTCTCTGTAACATGTGATGCTGTTTGATAAGCATTATACCCACAATAGAACTTCTTTCAAAACTGGAGTCAGTCCTCTCAAACTTGCCACTGCTTTATTAACTTGGCTTATGTCATATTCTAAATCCTTTGTGTCATTTCAACCATCTTCACAACATCTTTACCAGATGGAGTAGATTCCATCTCAAGAAACCACTTTTGTTACTCATCCATGAGAAGTAACTGCTCATCCTTTCAAGTTTTATCATGAGGTTGTGGCAGTTCAGTCCCATCTTCAGGCTCCACTTGTAATTCTAGTTCTCTTGCTGTTTCCACCACATCTACAGTTACTGCCTCCACTTAAGTCTTGGACCCCTCACAGTCACCCATGGGGGTTGGAATCCACTTCTTCCAAACTCCTGTTCATGTTGATATTTTGACCTCTTCCCACAAATCACAAGTATTCTTCATGACATCTAGAACAATGAATCCTTTCCAGAAGGTTTTCAATTTACGTTGTCCAGACCCCTGAGAGGAATTGCTATCTATGGCAACTATACCCTTATGAAACATATTTCTTAAATAATGAGACTTGAAAGTGGAAATGACTCCTCGATCCATGGGCTGCAGGCTGGATGTTGTATCATCAGGCATGAAAACAACATTCATCTTGTACATCTCCATGAGAGTTCTCAGGTGACCAGGTGCACTGTCAATGAGCAGTGTTATTTTGAAAGGAATCTGTTTTTCTGAGCAGTAGGTCTCAATAGAGGGTTTAAAATATTCAATAAACCATGTTGTAAACAGATGTGCTGTCCCCTAGGCTTTGATATTCCATTCATGGAGCACAGGCAGAGTCTATTTAGCATAATTCTTAAGGGCCTAGGATTTTTGGAATGGTAAAGAGCACTGGCTTCAACTTAAAGTCACCAGCTACATTGGCCCCTAACAAGAGAGTCACCTGTCCTTTGAAGATTTGAAGCCAGGCACTGACTTCTCCTCTCTAGCTATGGAAGTCCTAGATGGCATCTTCTTCCAATAGAAGGCTGTTTCATCTACATTGAAAATCTATTGTTTAGTGTAGCCATCGTCATGATTTATCTCAGCTAGATCTTCTGGATAACTTGCTGCCACTTCTACCTCAGCACTTGCTGCGTCACCTTGTATTTTTATATTATGGCAACAGCTTCTTTCCCTCTGCTAGCTTCAGACTTTTCTTCTGCAGCTTCTTCATGCCTCACAGGCTTCATAGAACTGATGAGAGTTAGGGCCTTGCTCTGACCACTCAGACTTTCTCCATACCAGCAGTAAAGTTGCTGTGCTTCTCATTCGTGCATTCACTGGAGTGGCACTTCTAATTTCCTTCAAGAACTTTTCCTTTGCTAACTTGGCTAACTCTTGCAAGAGGCCTAGCTTCCAGCCTACCTTGGCTTTCACGACATCCTTCCTCACTGAGTTTAATCATTTCTAGTTTTTGATTTAAACTGGTGGAACGCTTAGGAGCCATCATAGGGTTATTAATGGGCCTAATTTCAATACTGTCATGTCTCAGCGAGCAGAGAAGTCTGAGAAAAGGGAAGGAGACCGGGGAACAGCCGGTGGAGCGGTCAGAGCACGTGCATTTACCAATTAAGGTCACCATCTTACGTGGGCACGGTTCGTGGCGCCCAAAAACAATGACAGTAGTAACATCAAAGTTCACTGATCACAGATCATCAGAACAAATATAATAATGATGAAAAAGTTTGAAATGTTGCAAGAATTACCAAAATGTGACGCAGAGAGACATGAAGTAAACAAATGCTGTTGGAAAAATGGCGCCAGTAGACCTGCTTGATACCAGGTTGCCACCACCCTTCAATTTGCAGACACGCAGTATCTGTGGAGCACAACAAAACCAAGTATGCCTGTGTGCATTTTTATCCATTAAACCTTGCACCAAATGCATGTTATTCTTTCCAATGTTAGCTAATGATTGCAGCACATGTGTACAAGTCGTTCATAAATAGAAATAGATCCAAAGAGCCTGCTCAGACACGTGAACTCTGATTGTGAAGGCAGCGCAAACAAATTGAGATTTTCCACTACTTAGGTGTGTATCTGTGCCAGAGGGTAAGTAGTTTGAGAGGTGAAATGACTTTGCTGAGCTCTCATGGATGATAAATGACAAGTCCTTAATTTGAATCCTGGTTTTCCAGCAGCTGGAGAGAATGGGCAAATCCGTTCCCTGTCGAAACTTTATTTCCTCACCTTCACAATGAGAAGTAGGAAAGTTCAGAAAGGAAGGGCCCCTCTAACATGTCATGACCCAGTGGGTTTCCAAGAATACGTGTATAGATGGAAGACGTCGGGCTAGAAAAGCTGGCTAAGGAAACTGAGGCAGCTCACTGAGGTGGAGAGCTGGAAGGAAAGGACAGGGGACCAGCTGGTGTGGCGAGGCTGGAAGGAAGGTCCTGGAGGCCATGGCGGGGACGGGATCAGGCTTTGATGGGAACCCCCTTGCTGGGCATAGTTTGACAGGCCATGGAGTGGGGCTTCTCATGTTGGCCCAAGTGAGGTTCTTACAAGATGTTGAATAAAGTCTAGTAGATGCTGGAAAGATCCCCAGTCAATCAGCATGAGTTAGCCGAAACGGTTTAAGGATCCGTGTAAGTCAGGCATACAAAATCTATTTAACATATGTAATGCAAAGGAGTGATTTGCATAAACAAGAGTGGCACAGAGTAACCAATACTTTAAATAGGAGAAAAGCGAAGGTTCCTTTTTGCCACCTAGATCCCAAGTGATTATTCCATTCTCCTGAATACCAGTTTCAGTAGCTGTTTTCAGTTAATAACTAAAAAGTTAAAGCTGCAGCTTTCCCCCCTTCACCTTCCTTTATCTGCTCGTGTAATGTGCATCGAATAACAAATCTAACTTTGTTTTTAAGATTTTATTTATTTATTTGACAGTGAGAGAGGGAACACAAGCAGGGGTAGTGGGAGAGGGAGAAGCAGGCTTCCCGCTGAGCAGGGAGCCCGATGCGGGGCTCGATCCCAGGACCGTGAGATCATGACCTGAGCCAAAGTCAGACGCTTAACGGACTGAGCCACCCAGGTGTCCCACAAATCTAACTTAATTCCTGGTGTTCACTGTTTAAAGTCTTAAAAAAAAAAAAAAAATGTGCAGGCAAGGAAGCCATCAACTCCAAGCGGTAGGGCTGCAAGCTGAAGTGAGACCAGTCCCTCGGGGGTAGGATGCCGTGTTGGCTGACTAGCTAGAAAGGGCCAGCCCCTCCAGACCTCCTTTCCTTGGCCAAATCCCTATCAAGGTCATGTGGCTCCAAGTTCTCAGGCATCACCCCCACCTTCAGCTACAGAAACACATCAGTTCTTTATTCATCCAGTAAATAATGTATCAAGAGCTTACACTGTGCCCTGCATTCAGATTCCAGGGCAAACACCCGTTTTAGTGGAGGCATTCTTCTGCCCACTTAGAAATGAGCATCAGTTGTGCTCAATGCTAGGACTATAGCAGTGAAGGTGATGTGGCGCCTCTCTTCAAGGAGCTCGTGGTCTGCCGAGGAAGAAGATGGCTCCCATGGCACGACAGCACTGAGGTTTTACAGAGGCAGGCCGGAGGGGCGGGAGCAGGGGTACCACTTGGTGAATGCTCCACGTGGGTCCCGAGGGTAAGTAGGCGGTTTTCAGGTGAACGGGATAGGCGGAAGTTTCCATAGAGAGGGAACAGCTCCATGAAGGTTCTGAAAAAAGGTGGGAGAGGGCTACTTGAACTAGATCGGGGAGCACTATATTAACACCATTATACATTCTTAAACATGCATTGGATTCTGTTTGACATCAGGATGGGAAAAATTTCAGCCTGGATGGGCAGTTGAGAATGGCGGTCCAGAGAGCTCAGATGACTCTCCAAAGTCATACCATTAGTTACCAGAGTTAGAACTAGGGACTGACTCCCTGCCCGGGGCGCTTTCCACTACAGCGCCTCCCACATCTCCCTGACCGACACTTGAGGGTCGTTTCTTATTTGCTTGATTGTGTTTTGAGGTGTTCTTGTCTCTCCAACAGTTTCCTCTCTTGACCCCAAACCTGGTCACTGTGCTCGGGAAGCAGTCAGGCAGATCTTCCTCCTCACTGGTGTCAGGAAGGGTACCTCGGTCAGGTCCTGTGGGATTGAACTAATGCCAGCATGTGTGATGCGCCCCTCCCCCTTGGCCTGGCATGAGCGCTCCTTCCTGGCAGAGTTCCCTCAACCTAATTGCTTGTTTTGTACCCCAGCTGCCTGACATATGCCAAACCCATGTGTTGACTCACTTGTGTCAAAGACAGCTACACTCGAGCATTTCAAATTGGCTCTGGGGAGCTCCGGCAAGCAAGTGGGGACTGTAATTCATGCATTTACAACCCCAGCACATAGCTTATGAAGTAGGTGCCCAGGTTTTTAATTCAAGTGAATTTCAGTGACTGCAGGTACACAACATCGTGGTGAGAGTAAGGACCTGGAAGTGAGAAGTCCTAGCTTGGTGCATCAGTTCAGCCAGTTGAGGTCTTGGCTGTATGACCTTGAGCTAGTCTCTCCTCTCTGCGTTTCAAGTCCTTGATCATTTTTTCACCTAACCGACACTCAGGGAGCAAGATCCCATGCTTACTCTAACCACTGAAGATGTCCCAGCCCTCCTCCGGCTCACACATACACACAAGTGTGTAAATTCAGCTCTGTAAATGTGAATGATAGAATTCTATGACTCTCACGGCCATGGAGAGGTACTTGGAAGTATCTAGAGGAGCCTAGAGGAGAGGTGATTAATTGTGCCAGGAAGAGTCGGTAACAGCCTCGCTGAGGTGATGACAGCTTAGATGGGAATCTGAGGACAGGGAGAAAATAATACCCAGAACTCCATGATGCACAGACAGTGACCAAGGAAAAGCAAAACATGTCAGACATAGGACTGGTCATAAGGGGGTCATGTGAGCCAGCCCGGGAGCCAAATGTGTGACCGTGAGCTGCACCCCACGTTAATGCTTTCTCACCGAGGTGGTCTTCCACCATAGAGTTTCAGAGTCAAAGCAGCAGCTATTTCTTAGCCACATTGACCCTTAGTGTGGGGTCAGTGTTCCAGGGGTGCACAGAAGCTGGCTCACGCCAGCTCGCAGGAGCTGAGAATGAAATGTTCAGGAATTCTGCAAGCTAGTGTTTGAACACACTGTTATTAAGAAATTAAATTATATGAAATTAAAAGTAAATGAGTTATATTAAAAACAAAGGTAACAAATAATCCAAGCCCATCACTTCCTAATTAGTTTACTGTATTTTACTATTATCTTTGCTCCTGAGTTTCTTAGGACTATTGTGTCTCTGTGGTGGAAATACTATATAATGGGGTCCTCCCGTGCATCTCTTCCCAACTCTGGGTTCAGTGGCATCTCATTAAGAGTGTGAAATCAGCCACGGCAGAAGTATTTACACCACAGAAATAAGCAAAGTCTACAAATTCAAGCTATTTTTCTTTTGAAAGCCGATTGTTAAATGTTTACCAGTACACCACGGGTGGTGTCCATTAAATAAATGGGAAAGCATTTGGAAGCCCAGCACCCACACCTTTTCCAACCTCCCTGGACAAAAACACATGGCAGGAGACACATTTTGGAGGTCTCCACAGAGCAGACTTCTCCCATCTCCTTTGTCCCAGAGAAGTCTTCATGTTAAATTGGGTCTTCTTGACAACTGAAAATCATGGTCAAACAGAAGGAGGATGGAAGTGTTTTTCTCCAGGGCTTAATTCCTGAGCCAAATGCCTGTTTTGGCAAGAGGCCTCTGTGGTGTACAGGGGTACGGCGAGTCAACTTAATCTTCTCCAGAACCCAAAGCAGTCTACAGGAGCCCGGGCTAAAATTACATCTGCTCTGGCTTGCCCAAGCAAAGGCTACATGATAGCCAAATGGTGCTGATTTAATGTTTCCCAATTATCAGGAAATCCCCAAGGAGAGATAAATCAGAGGAGGCTGGCCCGCATGTGTATGAGGGGGAGCAGCCAAGGGCAGCCCCCAAAAGGAAACCATCCCCAGAGGGCTGGTGATTGTCCAGGCAGAATCTGAAGGCACATATGTCAGGAGAAGGCTGGATAGTAGCCAGCACCGGGAGATGAGATCTGTTAGTAATTCTCTGGAAGGACAAAGTTCCAGCAATAAGAAATTCAATTTTCTTCCATTAAAGAAAGCATCTCTCAGTACCAGCTGAATATAATTGATGGAATAAATCTTTCCCATTAGTGGAGAGATAATTTCACATAAATGTATTGGGAGACCTTCAGAGCAGGACTGAGAGTCTTTGCTGAGCCTCACCGCTTAACTTGTTTGTCATGTAATTGCATTTAGACCAAGGGCCTCCGAAGGAAACCACTGACTGAATTAGCATTAACCAGATTGTGTATAGAGAGGTGAGATGGGGTGGGGCAGGGCGTGGCGGGGCGGGGGAGGGGAGCTTGATGCATTGTGGGTAGTTGTTCTTGCCTTCAGAAAACACAAGCCGACACTAGCAAGACCAGCTGCTTACAAGCCTGGTGTTAATTGCTTTTCTCGTCAAACAGAGAAAAGTTTATCACTCTAGGAAGGTAGAGATGTAAGTACCTAATAAAGCAGAGGCTGAGTCTGAGATCTTTTTTTTATGAATGCCCACAGGTCTCATCAGTAGCTCTTCCCTAGGCCAGAATAAAAGAGCCTTCTGAACCAAGGCGGGTGGAAAAAGTTGTTTGGTTACTCGCGCTTGCGTATTTGCCTCAGATTTGTCTTGTCAGTGAGGGCTGTCTCCCTAGGGCTCTGATACCTTAGGATGTTGACCCTGTTGAGCACACTGCCAGTGGTAAACAGACTCATCTAGAGTTGGACCCAGAGTTGTGAGCCCTGGATTCGGGGCCTGGCTCCACCACTACCCCGCTGTGTGGCTTGGGGGCAAATAACATAATGTCTGTGGACCTCAGTTTCCTCCTCTTCCACTAACTCAGTGGTTTTCCAGCTGGCTTTTCTCTGGCTTCTCCTGAGACTAAGACTCCAGAGCTGCCTTCAGAATCACCCCAAATCTCTTTTTCATCTAGAGAGATCTTGTTTTTATTTGTTGGGTCCTTATAAAATATCATCTGGTAAAAAGTTTCCCTTTCTGATATATCTGAAAAGCCATCATTCTAGATGATCTCTAATTGTCCCACTTATTCACTCAATCCACCATTTTTTCGAAACAATGACCTAGTACTCATGAGGCGTTTCCAGGCACTACGGAGGGAAGGAAAGAAAGAGCCCTCGACCCCGCCCTCAAGGAGCTCCCGATCTAGTGGAGAGGAGAACCGTGTGTAAGTGGTAGGGTAGCAAGGTGTTTGTGTCAGGCTTTGGAAGAAAGTAACTAGTGCCAATTAGGGCCAGCAAGACAGGCTTCAGGGAAGAGGTGTCCTTTGAAGCTGGGTCATGAAGGATGGGAGTGTTGGGGGAGGGCTGCAGGAGTGACATCCCTGGCAGGTGGGAGAACACTGCACAGACATGGAGGCCTAGGCTACATGTGCCTGGCAGGTTTGGGGAAAACAGAGGGTTTGTTGTCTGGAATATAGTGGGAAAGTGGCAGTGGGGATTTGGGGAGATGCCAGAGGTTCCAGAACCCACTCCAGAGAGATGCTAGCATCTGTCCTTCTCCTGTTTCTAAAGCCCGATGAGAGGAATTGCTGTCTGTCCTGTTCTCTTTCTTGTATGCCCACCTCCAGTGAGCCTATTAGCAACAGTAATAACCACTGCCATTTATGGAGCTCACTCTGTACCAGGATACAAAAACAGAGGCTCAGAGAGCCGTCACATACTTTTGCCACTTTAGAGAGCTCAAAAATGACAGAGCTGAGAGTTGAACGCACATCACATGACTGCAGATCCTCAGACAGGACTCCACCGTGCAGCCCTCTTGTATCAGCTTATCTCCTTACGGTATAACATAGTATCCTTAGAGAATGACCTCTGAGTAAGGTATCTGAAAACATCTCCCAGGAATAAGGCTTTCAAGGACACTTTGATGTCTTAAATTGGGGCACTATGAAAAAAAGGAGGTTATTACTCCTCTTGAGTGAAGACGATGAGCCCCTGGGTACCAAGATATGTCTGAGCAGCCTGCCTTCAGTCGTCTGGCCTCCAAGGGGTCCCTGCCAGCCAGGGTTCTGAGCATGCAAAGCAGATCACGTAACTGTCTCTTCTCTACCCACAGGCATGCTTGTGTCATTCGTGGTCAAGTGATGACGTCAGATGGGACCCCACTGGTTGGTGTGAATATCAGCTTCGTCAATAACCCTCTCTTTGGATACACAATCAGCAGGCAAGATGGCAGGTAGGAGACCTTTTGAGGAGCAGGGTTAATGATGGTCCTGTTCTCGTGGCCTTGCCACACGGCTGCTGCTGTAATGACCAACGTGGAAAGAGGCTGGGACCTGAGTTCAGAGGCCCAGCTCTGGAACTCACTAGCTGTAAGACCTTGTATCTGACTCTGGCCTAAGTCCCTTTGGCTAAAAATTAAGCAGTTTCTTCTCATCTGGTTCTCAGAGTAAGTATAGGGCACCTTATACATACTATCCTGCTCCATGGCTTATAATATCAAATACTATCACATGGACCACACTTTCTACAGACCAGACAAGTCCAGAAATGTTATCCTTCCCGCTGTGTGGTTTCCCCGCACAACCATGTAGGTCTGTGGAAGCCACTGGGTGATCACACAACTCTGCCCTTTGGGTCCCTGTGAGAACCGTCTGTAGAGGGAAGTAAAGATTCTTTAGTCATGCTAGCTCTTCCGTTTGCTGGACAGTTCTCGTCACCTCTCAAGGCCTCAACTTCTTCACTGGTGAGTGGTCCTAATACTAGCATCTCACAAACTCGTTGTAAAGATTACGTTCCATGATGGATATGGAAGCACCTTGCACATAGTAGGTGTTTAATAAATCTTACTTTCCCTGCCCCACCCTGGCTCATTGCTTTATTGCCAGGGTCTGGCACAAGGTAAGGATGCAATAAATATTAGCCATTTGTTAAAATTACTAATTATTAAATGATGAGAAGGTGCTGAATACGGTACTAGCCAAGGGAATATTTTGGAGAAAAGGGGAACGGAAGGAGGAAAGTGGAATATTTAGGCTGTCAGTGGTGACAGGTTCCCGATTTTTAATAAAATCAGGTGGTGGCAGTCCATCTGGCTAAGTGTGGGCCCATAAGGTTGATTTTCACTCTGTGTTGGAAATTATGCTCCAGCCTGATTGATTTTAGCACCTCTTTAATCCAATATCAGATGTGAACATGTCCCGGCTGAGGTGATAATGAAGTAGAGGCTCATCTGTTTGTAGACATGTGTGCCTCTTAGACAGCGTGGCAAGCTTGGCGTGGGGAGCCCCCCGCCCCAGAATGGGAAGGGGCCCAGCTAGAAGGGGCTGGCAGCCGGTCCTGGGAATAATAGGCCCAGCCCAGACCATAGCCTCCTGCCCCGGCACACATCCCATCCCAGGAAGCACGTCAGTACAGACGTTCGCTACGCCATGGGAGAGTATCCTTTCTCATGCTCTGTCTTTACCACCTGCCAGCCTGGGGCTGCCTGCTCTATGGAAATGGCAGATGTGAGCATCCTAGGCAACAGGTATTCTGGCCACATCATTACCTGCTGTGAAACAGTCATCAAAAAAGAGCCGTGGGGACTGCTCTTTTTTTGCCATGAAACGTGCCTCTCACTCACGTGAGATGGCAAACTGTCAATCCTTTGCCCTGCTGTGCTGGGTCAGGGTGGTTCCGTAAAACACCCCAGAGTCACGTAAGTCTCGTGGCCCTTGGGAAAAGCCCACTCTACCCGCTCCAGGCTTGGATTCCTCCCATGTGTGCTGCCCCCGTGATCTCTATGGCCTCCTGACAGCATGGGGGGGGCCTGGGAGGAAGTGTCAGCCACATTTTGGTCATCAGCCTACTAAATCATGTCATAGGAACCAGAGTTGCTGACACTTAGAACTTGAGTTTCAAAGCAGTTCTCACCAGTGCTTTATGGGGCTTGACTTTTCTTCCCAGTGTAGACACTGTGTCACGTGTAAGAGAGTCATTACGTATTCTCCAGGTGCCTGATAATTCCAGTTTGTTAAGTGTGAATGGGCAGCATCTTGCCCATTTCCCTCCCACTTCCCTGCCTCACCTTCTTTTGTACCTCTCACACCACAGGAGAACCCGTAAGGCTAGAGACGTCGTCTGGAGGTAACAGGATATGCAAGTCCGGGGAGCAGTCCTACCGCAGCTTTGTCTCCCTCACTTTCCAGGCAGGCCCCATCCTACCCTTCCTCACCCAGGGCCCCCTCCACACACGACCATACTGAAATGCTAGACATCTAGTCTTAACCAGAGCCACAGAGATCATTAAAAAGATGAAAAATAGAAGTCATGAAGACAAATTTTAAAAGAATAGCAGACAAGAGAGGCAGTTCAGGCTCGTTGAATTGAGAAATGGGGTTATACGGAGCATGATGTCCTGGGAGTGGGGCCCTGGGCTTTCCCCATCCATTATCCCATGTCTAATTAATAACTCTGCCAAGTGATTATGATCAGCAGCTTCATTTTACATGAGGAGATTGAGGCTCAGACAGGTGACATAACTCACCTATGTTACATAAGTGGCAGTGCTTGGACCGGCCTTCAGCTGTCTGGGCTTCATCTGAGAACCAGGTCTTCCCTTTGGGGCCGGATTCACACCCATGTCCACAGCCTGGCTCTTGGCAAGACCAGCTGCCCCCAGCTCGCTCACCACCTCGAGAATCCTTCTTTTCATGTTTGTTTTCACTTCCTCCCCACACTTGTCCTCTCATGAAAGGAGCTTGTAAGCTGGGCCAAAATTCTGTGTGATGGTTAAAAATTCTCTGTCAAAGTACAGATGCTATTCAGTTCTGTGATAGGAAAGTTGTTCTCTGGGTGTTTCCCCAAAACCATGGATATTCTTCTAGAGAGCCGAAACCTAAACTCTTGATTCAAAATAAACTCTCTCACTGCTTCTTGAAGGATGGTGCTGTCCCACTTCCTCTTCCCAAGTGTGGGTCTAAAAAGGGCTGAGTGGTTTGAAAAGCAGGCCAAGTGGGTAAAAAGCTTCAGCAAAGGACAGAAAAGTCAGGCTCTGGAGCCTAGAAACCTGAATCTGGGAGCATTGTCTACCAAGAGCAGGATTTGGCACCAGATCAGGGCAGTTGTGCAAAATTCCTAGAAGAAGGAAGAGCAGGCTGGAGCAGTGAGCCCATCCCTAGGGACAAAGGTGAGGTCCTGTGTTAGAGTCTCTAAAACCAACTGCATGGGTGAATGTTGGGGTGACTTATAATAACAGCCAAAGTAAGAAGGAACCCAGGGTGTTTCGTGGACAGTCAATTCAGAAGAAATTGGCAGCATCACTCATGCATTCATTCGGTAAACTATAACCATCAAGCACGGCACTAGCTTCTGGAAAGACGGAGGAATCATGGTCCCCGGGCTGGAGCATTAAACACAGTATAAGTGAGCCATAAGGGGGAGTGTACAAGGTGCCCTGGGAGCCCAAGGGAGGGAGCTGGAATTCTGTCGGGCCAAGGAGTTAGCGGGAGTTCTCCAATCCAAATAGCAAGATGAGGACAGGGCTTGAAAATGCATCCTACGGATATTAAGGAGGGTATTTGTTATGATGAGCCCTGGGTGTTACATGTAAGTGATGAATCACCAAATTCTATACCTGAAACCAATATTACACTGTATGTTTTGTTTTGTTTTAAGATTTTATTTATTTATTTGACAGAGAGAGACACAGCGAGAGAGGGAACACAAGCAGGGGGAGTGGGAGAGGGAGAAGCAGGCTTCCCGCTGAGCAGGGAGCCCGATGCGGGGCTTGATGCCAGGACCCTGGGATCATGACCTGGGCCGAAGGCAGACGCTTAACGACTGAGCCACCCAGGCACCCCTACACTATATGTTAACTAACTAAATTTAAATACAAGTTTGGAAGAAAAAACAATAAAAAGAAAATGTATCCTAAAATAGTAGCTAAAAGGGCTTTGTCCAGACATCAGAGCCAGGAGGTGGCAGGTGGACAGAACCACTGTTTCTAAGTCCTGAAGGACTTCTGTCAAAGGCAGAAGGGACACCCCAGTTTGAAGTCACCCCAGCAGGTAGAGCAAGGCCCCGTGGCTAAGTAGCTAGATGGAGAGGCACCCAGGCTCAATTCCCAAAAAAAAGGCCTAACAGTCAGAACTAACCAAAGACGGAACAGTGCTGCCATGGATATAGCAAGTTCCTCATCACTGGAAGCATGCAGGTAGGAACCAAATGGCCCCTTGGCGGTGATTCTGTAGAAGAAAAGCATCAGACTGGGAGAGGTCCGTGAACGAAGGCTGGGTGGCCGGCTCTCAGGGACACGGTCAGAGATCTCGCCTCCGTAGGGAGTTTGGGGCAATCTTCCTCTTCCCTTTCCCGCTTCGCATGTACTGTCATTCTAATTGTGCCCGTCCCTGAACTGCTTAGCCATTTTGTAATTCCAGAGGGCTGTATTGACTCATCTATCACAATCAGAGCTAAAATTGCCATGGGCTCATAGAATCTTAGTGACTTAAGAATAATCCATTTGAGGGCACCTGGGTGGCTCAGTTGGTTAAGCGACTGCCTTCGGCTCAGGTCATGATCCTGGAGTCCCGGGATCGAGTCCCGCATCGGGCTCCCTGCTCAGCGGGGAGTCTGCTTCTCCCTCTGACCCTCCCCCCTCTCATGCTCTCTATCTCATTCTCTCTCTCAAATAAATAAATAAAATCTTTAGAAAAAAGAATAATCCATTTGAAATTTAAGAAACAAAACAAATGAACAAAGAAAGAGAAAAGGGGGCAATCACATTAAAAAAAAAAAAGAAAGAAAGAACGAAAGAAAAGCCCAGGCTCTTAAATTCAGAGAACAAATATTGTTGCCAGGTGGGGTGTGGTGGGGGGGGGAGGCGGGAATGGGTAAAATAAAGTGGACCAAGAATACATTTATCTTGGTGAGCCCGAGAAATGTATGGAATTGCTGAAGCATTATATTGTACACCTGAACCTAATATAACACTGTATGTAAACTATACTTGAATAAAAAATTTATCCATTTGAACCTTTCCATTTTAGAGATGAGAAAATTAAGGATCAGAGAGGCTAAGCGATGTGCTCAAGATCACACAGTATCTCACGGCAGAGGCAGGACTAGGCTTAGGGCTCCTAATAACAGGGCAGGATCTGTTCCAACTTGTCCTGCTGATGTTTCCCTGGGCTTCAGCCCTAAGAGGCCCTAAGTACCAGAAGCAGCGGGGCAGAGGCCCATCGTCTGTCCTCTGTCCTGGCAAATGGCTCTCCATAGCAGTGATTATTCATGTTGATTTTGGAAAAATCTCTATAATGAATCATTTTTGCAAAAAAAAACAAACAATGCTTTCTGGAATCTCTGTTACTGTTTGTGGCTTTCGTGAAGTCTTTAAGTTTTAGGGTCTCCTCAACAAGTACGCAGTACTTTGGTGTAATTTTTTGCTCCTGTCCCCCCCCCCGCCCCCGCTCCTCCTCCCCCTCATCGCCTGTCTCCTGCTTTTCCTGCTCCCCTCTTCTTTCCATCCCTCCCCTCCCAAACAGCTTTGACCTGGTCACAAACGGCGGCATCTCCATCAACCTCCGGTTCGAGCGGGCACCTTTCATCACACAGGAGCACACCCTCTGGCTGCCTTGGGATCGCTTCTTTGTCATGGAAACCATCATCATGCGCCACGAAGAGAATGAGATTCCCAGCTGTGACCTGAGCAACTTCGCCCGCCCCAACCCTGTCGTGTCCCCGTCCCCACTGACGTCCTTCGCCAGGTCCTGTGCAGAGAAAGGCCCCATCGTTCCAGAAATTCAGGTACCCAGCCTTCTTAACTGTATTTCTCCATGCTTTTGTTCCACTGGTGGGGAGGCGGGTCTCAGAGCCGGGGGTGGGGGGGAGATCCCATCAGCACACCCTGCAGAATCCAGCTGCCAGGCCCCACAACACCCTCTTACACACTTAAAACACACCAGCACCTGAAGGTGCCTGGCACACTCCAGCACAGAGTGAATTCCTGCTCCCTTTCATCTGCCATCTAGTTCCCTTCCACTTTCCTCTACCCCGCCCCCCGCCTCCAATGTCCCCCTCTATCGTAAAAAATATTTATGATGATTTTTTATGCTATTATGATGATAGGGTCTGCCTGGAGGAGTAAGACAGAGGAGCATCATAAGAAAGAGTAAACGTGAAAATATATATCAGGTGCTTAGCACAATGTGTAGTGCTTAGTAAGTGCTCAATAAATTTTAGCCAGTATTATTATTATTATTATTATTACTATTATTATTATTTTACACACACTGCCTTCATGCCAGTCAAGGACTGCTTTGGCTCAAGTCTACATGCAAGCGCTTTACTTAATTATCATTAAAAGGAAGTAATTCGGGAAAAGATGCATTTTAATGGAACGGAAATCAAGCTAGATTCTTTGCCTAACGGAGCTGTGCAGGGTTAAATGTCTCCCGCCATCCCAGCCCAATTTCTCATGGCAGGAACGAATGCCAGGGGAAGACAGAGACAGCAGGGAGAGGCCCCAGCCTGGCTCGCTTGCCCAACCAGAGCTCGGGCCGTGTGCATGTTAATGGGTTGCTGGTGCCCGCGGAGCAGGGAGCGTAGACACTTTTGTGTGTATGTTCCATGCCTGGCCCAGCAGACACATCTCTGTGAGTGGCTTTCAGGCACCAGGGCACAAGAAGGACATATGACCGTTTTGAAATTCTCGTTGCACCCACAGGTTGAAACCCTCACTCCTTTTCAGAGATGCAGTGCTTGTCTCCTGTCTCAACTACCAGGCTGACCTTTCCTTTGAAATGGTTGTCAGTGAAGACAGAGCTTGCTGGAGAGAAGTAATTTGTTACTCAACCCTGGTTCAGCTCCAGCTAGACACTTTCCCAGGAGCAGGGACTTAGGAACAAATGAGGTTAAAGGTCCGACCCTCTTCACAGTGCTCCCTGGGCTGGGTGTCTGTGAGCCCAGCTGGGTCACAAACCTTGCTTATTATCAGATTCATGAAACACAAGAAAACAAGCTCCTGGGTTTTCCCAGTCCTATCATTGGCTGGCCTTCGCAAGCACTAAGAGATGTACATTTTAAAGGGTATGTTGAGGAGAAATACATATTTATGAGAGCATCAGGATGGCACTCAAACCCTACCTGTGGTTCACCGGGGTGGAGAGCCTGCTTTGCCTAGAACTTGCAAGCTGCTTTTTAGAAAGATTGCTTTGCTTTAGGCCCAAGCCCTAAAATTTCATGTGTTCAGAATGGGGTGGGAAGAGAGTTCACATCCATCTATGATACAAGATGGACAGAAAAGAAAAAGCTTTCTTTGGGAAGGCCCAGTTTCTCCATGAACACAAGAATAGAATGATTCTTTTGTCCTTTTAATGGATACGTTAGCCTCAGTTGATTTAACGTCCCCTTCTTGAAACAGAGCCCAGAGCATCAAGCTGATAAAAGTTCTCTGCTCTTGCCATGTGCCTGAGCATCCTGGCGTTGATTTTCAAGTTTCCATCTTGGAACTGAGCCCGCTGCACCCAGTAGATCAAGTGCCGCCTTCCCCACCGTTCTGTTCATCTAGCACTTCGGTGAACCGGGGCACAGAAACTCCATGCTGCCAATTCGACCTCTTTCCGTGGTGAGCTGGGGGGGCTTCGGCCACAGGTCCTCGGCAGGCTGTGCTCTCAACGCTGCATAATTATTTGGCCAACCTCTCACGGTCTCTGTTTACTTTCCCGAAGAGGACATCCATTGGAGGCTCTCACTTTAGGGAAGTTTTGAGGGAGACACTATCCTTCCTGCTGAGGCAGCTGTCCGCATTAGTCTGAGGGAAAGGTCTTTCTTCCTATTCTCTCCGGTCCCAGCACCAGCACCAGTAACAGCACCGTCATCCCGCTTACTGAGCCCCTGTTATGAGCTGGGCACTTTCTGTAGGTGACCCTACTCCGTCCTCACACCAGTGGAAAGGAAAGGAAACTGAGATTCAGCGGCTTACATGAGTTTCTCGGATGACATCCCCAGTGAATGAGAGGCACCATGACGATAAATATTGTACACGCATTATCCTATGTGTTCCTCTCAGTAATGCAACAGGGTGAGCATCTACATGCAAGCGCTTGTAGGGGAGAATGGGGGAGAAGCTGAATGGGGGAGAAGCCAAGGCTCACTGAGGCCGCGTTGTACCACACGGAGCTGGCCCCCGGAAACCAGGCCTTCCACCTCTTGGTTCCCTCCTCCTCCTGCTCCTCTTCACACTCTGCCTCCCCGTCTTCCTTCTGCTCTCTTTTCTAGTTCCTGCTCCTCCTGCCCCCTCAGGCCCCGCTCTCTGCTCCCTCCTCCGCCTCTCAGGCACCCAGAGCGCGGGGGCCTGACATTTCCCCTCCTCCCATGAGTCCCTGACCATCACTTGCTGTGTAATGTTTCTCTAGGCTTTGCAGGAGGAAATCGCTATCTCTGGCAGCAAGATGAGGCTGAGCTACCTGAGCAGCCGTACCCCTGGCTACAAGTCTGTCCTGAGGATCAGCCTCACCCACCCTACCATCCCCTTCAACCTCATGAAGGTGCACCTCATGGTGGCCGTTGAGGGCCGCCTCTTCAGGAAGTGGTTTGCTGCAGCCCCGGACTTGTCCTATTATTTCATCTGGGACAAGACAGACGTCTACAACCAGAAGGTGTTTGGGCTCTCGGAAGCCTTTGGTAAGCATCTCAGGCGCAGGATTCAAGGCCATCCCCAGAGAGACAGTAGCACTTGGGGGCACGGGGCTCTTTCTCCATCTCCCTTGTTTCTTCTTCCTCCCTTCCTCTTCTCAGAAATACCTACAGCTTAGTTGGCCTCCAAGTCTTTTCAGGGACCATCCATGACCTCAAAGAATGCACTCAAAGACCTAAATGTAAAAAAGTTGATCATTAAAAAAAGGGGGTTACAAAACCAAAAGGGCCCTTGCAAAGCACTGTAATGGTATGTGATGGGTGAAGAGACGCTTTGTGCCACAGAGATAGAGCTGTGTGGGCATTGACCCGGCCCCTCACAACCATCTGGCCCCAACGTACCCATTAAAAATGTGCGAGTCCGGAGCTCCTGGGCTTCCTCAGTTGTTTGAGATGCAGGAGCTAAGATTCTTTCTTCATCAGAAGGGCTTATTTGTCTCTTTAGGTCATTTACAGTCAGGGAGGTTCTCTCCTTGTCGCTGTCTATTTTTAAGATGAAGCAGAAGGTGACTGTGGCCTCACGTGGGTGCCAGCCCCACTGAGACGTCGGCCTTCAGGGGCGGGCTATGTTCATTCCAGCTTCCGTATAGAGCAGTGTCCCAGGAAGGGTTCAGAGCTGGACTGCTGGCAGACCTACCCCCTGCAGGACTAGTCCCCCCGCCGCCCAAGCATGGAGAGGATTAGCCCAGGGAATTCCTTCTCATCTTGAACCCTGCTCCAGTGTCAGTCCCCTGCTAGATTCAGCAAAGGCAGAATGAGGAAGCAGAGGAGAAATCATGTTGTAAAAGAAAGAGAAAAAGGGAGGGAAGGCAGGCAGGTAGTCATGAAGGGAATGTGTGCCAAAGGAAGCAGAGAGGTGAGGGGGCTCCCCAAGGATGGATGAGGAAGGAACAGAGCTGGACTCATCACAGACCTCCCCTAGTTGGGCATCCCACCCTACCCCGCAAGGGCATGTTGGGAGCAAAGATGCCGTCTCTCCATTCACTCTCCCTTCTGCAACTCAAACTGCTTCCGGGGTCTCTTCAAAAACAATGAAACCTCACAAACTCTTCTGGTGAAATGAGTATCCTTCGTGGCCACCAGCCAGGGAAAAAGGGAAGCGCCTGCACAGTGGGACTTCCAAGGGCAGAGGCTCACTTTCCTGAGCTGACAGGTGACCAGGAGGAGGCGGAGAGGCTGCTAGCACAACTCAGCACGACTCCTGGTTACAGGGAAGATGTCCCTGTGGGCATTGCCCTCCTGCCGTATTTGGCCATCAACCTTTTATGGCACCTAGGGCAACTTTTTCAGAAGCTGCCCAATTGTTAATTCCTGCCCTTGAACATGTGATAGGATATTGCCCACTTGGCGAATAGTGTCTGCACAGGAGGATACTTGAAAGAAATGGTATTCCTGTCTCTGCTAGATCCTTTCCATAGGACAGTTACAGGCTTTTTTACAAACCCAGGCGTGGGACGCCTGCCATGGTTAGCCTGCATCCTGGTGCCCTTCCAAGGAAGCCTGGATTTATGAAACAAAGTGAAACCAGGGGATTTTCAAGCTTTGAGGCCTCAAAGCAACTTCCAGCTTTCAAAGTACCTAACTGAGCTCCTTTTCCATGTATTCATTATAAACAATATTGAATTTTTTTCTCTAGTAAAGTAACATCATTATCATTCATAAAAATTTGATAAGTGGACAAAAATGTAAATAAATTCATATTTGTTTCTATAAATAATACCTCTACTTGTTAACATTTAAATTTATTTTCTTCCTTTGTGTAGTTAGTTTGTGTGTGTAGATTTTTTTTAAGCACAGATATAATACTGTATATAAGCAGTCTTTCCAACTTAGCATTATTCCATAAACATTTTCTGTGTCACCCCATTATCTTCATAACCAAAATATCTGGTGGTGGCATAATATTCCTCAAGGGGGTACACTCTGATGGGCTCAACCTCTAGCCCCTTTTGAATTTTTAGATTACTTCCAATTTGCACTATTATAAATAATGCTGCAGTGAAGATTTTTGTGCCTAAAGTATTTTCCATACTAGAGGATCATGTCCCGGGAATCCATTCACCTGGGTCCTTTTTAAGATGGTTAGTGGATTTCCTTTAACTTTTCCTAATAATGCACAATTGCTCTTTGAAAAGAGGATATTCAGGCTCGGCATCTCTGGGCTAGTACTGTACATACATCTGGTTCCCGCTAAGAATTAGGATCCTTTCTCCTTTCCTACAAAAGATAAGCCAGAGCCTTGCATGCAGATCAAAGCCAAAGCAGAGGCTTTGCTCACCCGTGCATTTTGCACCTTTTGTTTTCTACAGTTTCTGTGGGCTATGAGTATGAATCCTGCCCAGATCTGATCCTCTGGGAAAAAAGAACAGCTGTGCTGCAGGGCTATGAAATCGATGCTTCCAAGCTGGGAGGATGGAACCTGGACAAACATCATGCCCTCAACATCCAAAGTGGTGAGTGCGTGAAGAGAATTCCAGCAGCCAGGCCACGGGTGTGACCCTGGTCTCATATCCTTCATGCCCTGCCAGATTAAAAAAAAAAAAAAAATGCACACTTCAAATTACAGGGGCTCATGTGTGATCAGTTGTCCAAAGGATTAGTCAACAGAGATGTCCCTTGGGAGCCTGCTCTGTGCTTGTCACTGCTGTGCACTGGGGATGCAGAAATGAAAGGCCTCAAGAGTTGACACTCTGGTGAGACACCAGACACTTCCCAGGCGGTCTCCATGCGGTGCCATCCCACACAAAAGCACAGGACCCTGGGGCATGGGACGGGGGCACCTCAGCCGCTTGGTTAAGCAGGGTTTTCTCCAAAGAGAACCTCTGAACTGAGTCGCAAAAGGTCTGTAGGATTAGCCCTATATATCAAGTAGGGAGAACATTCTAGGCAGAAGGCACAGTATGTGCCAAACAAAGCACAAAAGCCTGAAAGAAGAATAATTGGAGAGAAGGTTCACTGTGGTTTGACCAAAGGTTGAAATGAAGGCAAGAGCAAAAGCCAAAGCTGGGGCTGGAGCAGCTAGAGGTCAGGCTGAGAGGATTAGGACTTTGAACTTCATCCAGAGGCAGATGTCAAGCCTGTGAAAGGTTCCAAGCATGCAAGTGACACAATCAGCTCTGTATTTTAGATAGCTCACCTTGACTGTGGTCTGGGATGGGACAACGAAATACGGTAATGATGTCTCCCACCTCATCTGAAGGTGCAGTGAATGCCTATCAAAACCGCCATATGGTTTAAGGAAAAACTGAAAAACTGATTCTAGAATTTATGATAGCATGAAGATTTATCAATAGCTAAGGCAGCCTTTAAAATAAGAAGAAAAAAGAGGCGCTGCCCGATATTCAGCTATCCTAGAAAAACCACGGTCTCCGGTACTATGTGGTTCTAGCACCGGAGCAGATAAATGGACTCTATGGGACAGAGCAAGGCGTTCAGAAACTGACCTATAAGTAGTCAGGAGGACAAGTTTCAGCCAAGCGCGTCAGAAAAGCCAAAATAACAGAATTCCAAATGAGTTAAAAGTTTGTTTCTCATTCAGCTCCGAGTCTGGAAGGAGAGAGCCCAGGGCTGGCTTGGCACTCTGCGGGGTCAGAGGTCTGGGCTCCTCCCCTCCCATTGCTCTGCTCGTGCCGTCCAATCCCGAGGTGATGGTTCAGGGTGACCGCTTAATTCTGGCCTTCATATCCATGTCCCAGCCGGCAAGAAGGAGGAGAAGGGCTGAGGGCAAGCCCTTTCCATTGCAAGGACACCTCCCAGCAGCTGCCCACCCCACTTCTCCTTCCACACCACTGGTCACCCGCCAAGTGTAGGCAGCCCCAGGTCATCCTGTGCCCGGCCAGACAGCAGGGCTTCTGTAGCTGCAGAATAAGGATGGGGACCGGATGGATCTCTGTGGAGGACCACACCATGCACACATAGGAACTGGTCCGTGACGGGGGTAGCCTCAGGTACCGGTGGAGGATGGACAGATATGGTAGAAACTGGCATTGGGAAAACTGGCTCAATGGGTGGAGAAAAGTAAAATTAAGTTCATACTAAATACAAAATAAATAAGGTTAAATAAAGATCTAAATTTGAAAGATAACACTTTAAAACCAATTGAAGAAAACATCAGAGAATATGATCTCAGAGAAGGATTCCCTAACACCAAAAAGAGCACAAATGTTACAGTAGCAAAATGATTGATTAGACTATGTAAGAATGAAAGATACCTGTTTAATAAAGGACACAGCTAATAGGTGACAGCCTGGGAGAAGATCCTGGTGACCATAAACCCAAAACTCAGGCTTCAGTATGGAAGAGGTGAGGTCGGAGGCAGGGAGTCCAGTTTGGAGGCTGTGGCAGTAATATGGGAGACAAAGGTGAGCTGGGCCTAAAAAGAAACAGTGTGGGTATGGGATGAAGCCTGCAAGTCACTGAGCTCAGTCCCTTCATTTTGCTGGTAAGGAAACTGAGGCCCAAGACCAGGTAAAGCAGTGGGGAGTCCTATGCAACATCTGGGATCAGTCCCTTAGGAGCAAAACCAGATTAAAAACCCAGGTCTCTTGACTCTACTCTGGTGAGAGGAGACTGAACTTCGCTTGTACGTTTCTATAAACATTCATTGGGATCTACTGTGTCCAATTCTGCGCTAGGCGCTGGGGGTACAGAAAGGGAAAAGACACGTTTCCACACTCGAAATGGTATCAATCTAAAGAGAGAAAAATGGGTAAGTGTAATAAAAAATGCACGCTGTGATAGAGACAGGGACTAGGCATGTACTATCTGAGAAGCAGTGAATGATTCAGGGCCTGGGCTCAGGAGCGCTTCTGCTACCACCTGTGTGACCTCAGGTGAGCCACTAGCCTGTCCCTCCCCCCCACCCCGCCCTCCCCTCCCCCCGTTAATACAGAGGGGATCATAGGACCTATCTTAGGGTCGTTGTGAGCATTCAATCAGAAAGGCAGGACGGCCTGTTCGGGACATTCTGGGTGTTATGGTGGGGGTGCGGCAGCCTTGGGGTGTGAGTCTGGAAATGGTAGGCAGAGATCTTGCATTCTTTGCAGAATCAAGGGGACTCTGTGGTTGGCCACAGAAGAAGGCCATTTCCTGCTCCATCGGTGATTCTGCCCGTTTGTCCTTGTCCCAGGCATCTTGCACAAAGGGAATGGGGAGAACCAGTTTGTGTCTCAGCAGCCACCTGTCATCGGGAGCATCATGGGCAATGGGCGCCGGAGAAGCATCTCCTGCCCCAGCTGCAATGGCCTTGCTGATGGCAATAAGCTCCTGGCCCCCGTGGCCCTCACGTGTGGCTCCGACGGGAGCCTCTATGTGGGAGACTTCAACTACATCCGAAGGATCTTCCCTTCTGGGAATGTCACCAACATCCTGGAGTTGAGGTATGTAAGGTGATGCCCTCCTCACACTTCTAACAGCGTCCCTTGGCCATCCCGTGGGCCCACCGGGCATTACCCACTGCACCCAGAAGGGGGGACAGACAGAGCCTCACCTGTCAGAGTCCATCGGGGACTTTTCACTTCCCAGCTCAGGGGCTGAACTCTACACTGGGGAAGCAGGTGCTGTTTTCCACGGGGCACTGCAACGAAGACAGACCACTTGTGGGACAGGGGAATATCCTTGGCGCCCAGAAGATGTAAAGGTCTGCTACCAACCAGGAATTAGACTCTGGAAGCCAAACAGATTGGAATTAGTCCCATGGGTCTTCTTAGAAGGACAAGGACAGCAGGGTGGACACAGCCCCTGTGCCAGTGTTGCCAGGTTTGGCCCTGTTACTAAACACTCATCCGAGTTAGGAAGAGTTCTCTTCAGATAAAGGCCCATGAGCTGAAACCAGGCCATGCCTCTCGGCCCCTAACGTGCTACAGAGCCAGCCAACTCCGCCTTTTCCTTCTCCCCATCCCAACCATGCATGATGGTGCACAGCCAAACTTAGAGCTCAGGGAAGGGCCTGATGGGTTGCATTTTCTCTGGGCCTCCCTAAAGCAGGTCTTTTTAGAACCAAAGCACTGTCATAGGGTGGGTTCTAGGGTTACAGAGAAGCTGCGATTAAAGATAGGGGAGCCCCATGCTCCCTTTCAGGAGAAATGGCACCAAGTTCCTCAGAACTGCTTTAGGGAAGGGGATCTGCCCATCTCCTGGACTGGGGTCCATGTGAACAGGACAGGCCCGTGAGCTGGAAAGCCTTCCTCCAAAATGGCCAGGGATGTGGAAACTCACTTTTGTGAGGTCCCAACTATTTGCCCAGTATAACAGTCCTGCAAGATACTTATCATGATTGCCCTTGACAAGCAAGAAAAAGGAGACTTGGGGAATTTAAAGAATCTGCCCAAAGTCCAGCTTCTAGAATGGCAGACCCAAACCCAGAAGGCCACCCATCACACATCTCTGCCTCACCAAAGAATTGTCACCTGACCCAAGGAGGGCCACTTTGGCTTTAATGCCACGTTAAATTATTCCCTGGAGGTAATTGCCTGCTGACAATTTCACTCTGCAGGATGCATGTGTAAGGAAGGGAAAGCTTGCTGGCTGACCACAGTTGTGGCAGCCCTCAGGAGGAAAAGGTTCATTCTCTCTCTCTCTCTCTCTCTCTCTCTTTCTTTCTCTCTCTATCACACACACACACACACACACACACACACACACACACACACACACACGAACAAGTAAAGCAGAGGGTCTTTGGCCACGAGAAGAATCAGATGCTCAAATTCTCTGGACTCCTAGGAGATGAGATATCAGGCTAAGGAGAACCACTGGTGACCATTCTCTGCCTTTTTCTCTCTTTTATGAATTTCACTGCCACAGACATCTGTTTGCTCCAGTCAACTGCTCACATTGTCTTCCTGTCTCCTAGAATACGATGGAAAGAGCCATCGACTAGGGAGTCAGGCCACCTTAGCAGAGAAGCTGTACAACTTTGGGCAGGACACTTACCCTCTCTGGGCCCCCATTTTCACATCTTCAAATAAGACATCCCACTTTCCCTGCTCCCTCCCACATTTGAGGGGAGATCATGGAAGACAATAAGCAAGGGAGGGAGGAGTTAATGAAATCTGGAAAGAAAAATAAATTTATCAATATGTTATCATCTTAATATATTTTCTTCCCGGCCTGTTTCCCTGTTCACCCCCTCCCTTCTAAGTACAGTGTATCTCCAATTCTGTATTCCGTTATGAGGAGGATCACGGTGGGCTTCGCGAGTTTTGAATGCCCTCTGTAGGGCCGTGTGCACGCGGACAGAGACACAGCAGTGAGCGGGTGTATCTCTGGGCACGTGTCTGTGCATGGGGGAGGGAATCAGCTGTTCCAGCCTCTGTCTTAGCCCTGGTGAGGGCAGCGGCATGTCAGCCTCTTCCTCATCCTGAACTCAGAGGTAGTGGTGCCAGAGAAACCATGCCTCTTCCATGATATGTAGCCGCTTGTAAGTGAGCTCACTGACGAGTAATATCCAATATAAAATAAATCAGTGTCATAGCTGCTAAGTCTTTATTTATTATAGTATTGTACAGTACCATTGCTGTCAAGTTTTCAGGCTGCTAATAATGCTTCTAACCCTGCTGCTAACACCTCATTCTTTCTTCTATTCCCTGCTCTCCTGTCTTCTGTCAGAAATAAAGATTTCAGACATAGGTAAGCGAACCAGTGGAGAATTTCCCGTCTCTCCTCTGCCTTGTTGCATGTTGTGTGGTAAGCTGCACGTGTCAATTTCTGCTGGCTCAATAGCAAATGAATCCTGTGCATTTGGAACTGATTGGGGGTAATCAGTTACCATGAGAGGACGTCATTAAAAATGGTGGGGGCGGGTGGCGAGAGCCTACACTCCTTCCATCTCTAGCGAAGTGCAGCAGCTACTCTGGTCATCTGTGGACATGACAGACTGAAATAATAGGGGAAACAATTTTAACCTTGGCATAGTAATTTGAACACCCGTCTGCTTCTCCTTGGGATAAATGAGGACATCATCCTAACTGTGTTGTGTGGCTTCGATGGTCACAGTGGGGGAGTCTTGAGAACATCTCGATCGGGCAAAGAACCTGGAAGAAGACAGGTTTCAGATTTGCATTTCTGTGGGCATTCTGGTTGACTTGGATTTGGTGGTTGGGATACCAGGTGACCCCACCAGAAAGTTTGCCAGCAAGGGCAGAGTGGGGGAGGATCTTCCAGACCATATGGACCACCGAAAAGAGTGGTCCCCAAATAGGAACTTTGTCACAGTGTAGATTTGTCATGGAGGCTCACTGTGACACTGCAGCAGGCAGAGAGGGCCTCATCAGACGCACCAAGAGGATTGTCTGCCCATCAGCACTGCTGTCTTTGTGGCGCTAGTCTGACTCCTGGGGAACGGTCGCCTCACACACATCTGGATGACTTGAAAGTGGCTGTGGGCAGATGGAGCTGGGGCTGCCACAGAGGTGACTCTCAGTTATCCACAGGTGGCTCCCATCAAACTGGTACATGGGATAAGTGCTAAGTTGGGCTCAAAGAAAATCTTAGGACAGTGGAAGGAGTTAGACAGACCCAAATCCAGTAATGTTTATATCCACACCTATGTAATTAGATGTTGTATTAATTTAACAATCATATATATTACCTTTTTTAAGACCTTATTTATTAGAAAGAGAGAGCACAAGTAGGGGGGAGGGGCAGAGGGAGAAGCAGACTCCCCGCTAAATGCAGAGTCCGGAGCCCAACATGGGGCTCGATCCCAGGATGCTGGGATTATGACCTGAGCTGAAGTCAGACGCTTAACCGACTGAGCCACCCAGACACCCCAATCATATATATTGTTTTAAGGTTATAATAATAATTAACATGGATAGAGCATCTCATGTGTGGTAGAGTGAGCGTTCGGCGATTTACTATAGCAGTTCATCCCCAAACCACCCTGTGAGGTAGGCATTCTTGCCACACCCAGTTTACAGATGAGCAAGCTGAAGCTCCCCCGTTGTGTGACCTTGAAAAAAATCACTTCATCTTTCTAAGCTTTTGTTTCTGCCTGGAAATTAACAAAGTCACTCTTGGAGGCTGTTTCACGGGTTACAGAGGTTGCTTATAAGGTAGATAGCATTGTGCCAGGCACAGACATGGTTGTTATTATTATTATTATTATTGTTATATGTATTATTACTATCATCATAACCATTATATGATGATGATGGCATCTCCCTCTTTCCCAAAAAGGAATTCAGTCCTCTTATAACCAAAGACACACGTCTTAAAGTAAATTAAATAGAAGTTGAGAACAAAGGAAAAAAGGAGGAAACACATATGTGATTGTGTGTTAAACTAGCCCCTGAACTTCCTGGCGGCCAGAGTAAACAGGGAAACATAATTATTCTCATGGTTTGCATTATCAGAAATGGGAAAATATGCTCACTTCTCAGAGGGGGGAGTATTTTTTTCCTGACACTGAAATCTCTAAAGAATTTTCAGTGAGCTTCGTATGGATGATACTGAACTGTGAATCGATACATACCCCCAAGTTGGGTTTTAGAGAGAACACAGAAATACGTTTCATATGAAGATCTGGGGTGAAAACCCAGCATTTCACATGAAAACCTTCAGTCAGTGGTGGTCACTGGCTGAGACGCAGCTGAGCTACAGGGAACAGAGCTGGGAAGAATCAGGAGGCCAGGGCTCCTGTCCAGCTTTGTGGCGCACTCGTCGGGTGCCTCTGGGTTGGTCACCCAGAATTTCCAGTTTCCAGTCTCATCATCTGTAACCCGTAAGAGTTGTGGTTTTGATGCCTTTTGTTTCTGATGTTTCGTGATCTTTCGATACATCCACGGCACAATTTCAAAGCCAGCTTCCTGCCCTACCTCAATTCATCGCTTTCTCGGACGCCAAAAACTACTTCTGAAGCAAAACAAAGTGGAAGGAAAAAAGGAATTTCTTTCTGCCTTCTCCAGTTTCCTAAAGAAAATCTGGAGTGGAAGACCCAGGTCCCAGCTCTGATTTTAACTGGCACTTGGATACTGGTAAATCCCTCCCTCTCTACGGGCCTTTGTGTCCCCATTTGTAAATGTCAGAAGTGGCTTAAACATTCTAAAACGTCCTCTCTGCCCGTGAGCATTTTCTGCCTCAGCTGTTCCCAGGAGTGGCGGTCCACGTGTGTGCTTCCCAGGGCAGTCTTGTTCCTCTCTGTCCAGCCTCCGTGCCAGCCCACCACGCAAGGCATACCCAGTCCAGGGACCCCTTGGGCATCTTCCTTGGTGGACCCCTTCAGGGAACGAAGGTCCTCCTTCCCTCCTAGATCTCTTCCCCGGGGTCGTGGAGGAATGCTTGAAGTCTGTTGTTCCGAAGCACATTTGAACTCAGGTCTCCATCGATCCCAGCTGCACATATTAAGTTAACTCCAACAGAGAGCCCTTTACTACCCCAGGAAATAGGCCTGGCAGGACAATATTAAGTCTGACATACTTGGCTTTTCCATTATACAGTGACATAAATACTCTGAAGGTTTCTCCAGGTAACCAGCTGCCATTTATCGGGCATTTTTATTTCTTAATGGAACAGGCACTATGCTCAGCGATTTATATTCTTTATACAACGTTGTCCTCAAAGTAGCCCTTTGAAGTAGTTGTGGTTATCCCCATTTCTCAGATGAAGAAATTAAGGCTCAGAGTAATGAAGTGATTTGCCCAAGGTCACCTACCAAGTTGGTGGTAGAACCAGCATTTGAACCCCTGTCTTTGTGGCTCTTCCCACTGGTTCCAAGAACCAGTAAATCAGGTTCTGCCAGGGCTGCCACCAGATGCAGCCAAAGGATGCTCGTTTGTAGACGTTCCTCTGAGACCAAGGGAGAATTCTCACTCAGAAGCAGGGACTAGAGTGCTTCTGGTCCCTGGACTCCCAGATCCTGCCAGGAAATTCCCCACGGCATCCAGAAAGAGGGCAGAGTGAGGCTCGATTTCAGCTCATGAACTTCGGTGATGACACCCTCAGAGTCTCCAAGAATGTCCGTAGCTTCCAGAGGTGCCAAGTTCATGTCTACAGAGGTAGAAAAGAATGTGGGTCCCTTGGTGGACTCTTGGAAACAGAGCTGTGACCCTCCCCTGTGCCCAGCCTGGCCCAAGATGCTAGGAATCAGAGCTGAATCTGGCATGGTCCCTGCTGCAGAGCTGGGCCTGGGGCTCCATCTCACGCAGGGATGGTTTTTAGAGTATTCCAAGGCCTTGCTACTCACAGTACAGACAGGCAACCCTGGCATTGTCCGAAAACTTGTTAGAAATACAGGCTCTCGGGCCACACCCCAGAACTGCTGAACTGGAATCTACATTTTAACACGATCTCCAGGTGATTCATGTGCCCATTAAAGTTTGAAGAGCACTGCTGTAAGGCCTCAGTTTCCAGATCTGGCTGTGCCTCGGAGTCACCTGGAGAGATCTTAAAGGTACAATGCCCAGGCCCTTCAGATGTTGTCAGTGAGGCTTTTCTTTTCCTTTTTCTTTTTTTAAGCTTCTCTGGTGAATCTGATGTGTAACCATCACCGATAAGCACCATCACTGTAAGCTCCTTAGCATTAGTATTTCCTCTGTACACTCCCAGGGAGGCAAACAGTCATTCACTCGCTGATTCAGAAAGTCAGTAGACCTTTCTGGAACACTTACTCTGCATCAGCCCGGAGCTAAGCAGCAGGGCCTTGAAGCTGGTCCTTGCTCTTGAAGAGTTCAAGATGTCATTGAGGAGAACACAACTAAATAGAAAAGTGTTAAGGTGCTACAGGTACTAAAATTATATTCTGTGGAGGGCCTAGTGATGCCACAGAGGAAGTGGCCAGTTAGCCAGTAGAGGAAAGCAGCGCCTGGGAATCCAGGGATGGCAGTACAGATGAGATGATGCTGGAGCTGGGTCTCAGGACAGGGTCTGGTGCTCCCCGGTGGGTCAGGGCAGGGCCGTTTTCAAGGCCCTGAGAGGCAGTGTGGGCAAATAGGAAGAACACAGCCTTTAGGTCAAAAAGATTGGAGTTGGAAACCCATCCTGCCACTCAGCAGTGTCTGGCCCTGGTCAAGTCACTTCATCTCTGGTAGTCTCCGTTTTCTGAAATATATATATTTTAAAAACAGTAATCACCTGCCTTACACAGTAGTTGTGAGGAGGGTCAGGCTCTGTGTATAAAGTTCTAGGAGGGTGTCGGGGACAGAACAAGCCCCCAGAGGTGGTAGCAGATGCTCTCATACCCGCGACAGTCATCTCGGCAAGCTCTGCCCCGCCGAACGGTGGTCCTGCCCCTGGCAGAGGTCTGGTGGCTGCTCCCTAGGCGGGTGGCATGAGGAAACAGTGCCCTGAAGGCTGTCGAAGAGCTCTACCAACCGGAAAGGGCTGTTGAGATGTCTAATTTCATCTGATCCTGATGATAAGCCTGTGGGCCAAGCAGAGCAGGAACTTCATCAGCTGACAACCGAGGGACCTACAGTTTGACCAATGTAGGAGACTTGCTCAAATTAGAACCCCCGTCTCCTAAGCTCAAAGCTAGCGTTCTTTCCCTACACTTCCCTGACCACCAGATGGCAAATATGTCCTTGGGCACAAAAGATGGGCCACAGTTCTTTCAGACTCTCTGGGACAGTCCTGCCAGTGCCACCCCCTTCTGGAATTCACTGAGCTGAGAAACTGTACCAGAGTGACACGTCTCTGGGTCAGTGCAGGCAGACAGGAGCCAGAAACTCAGGGGGCAAATCTAAGTGGACAGGGCCCCTACCATACTCCCTCTGGGACACGTTTTCTGCCAAGGTGGATAGCACCAGTTTATCATGAGCGATGCACAAAGAGATGAAATGATCTCCCCCACCTCACAGCTGTCATCAGGAAAGCAGAGAGGTCAAGGTTGCCCTGCAGGGGCAGAGTGGGATCTAAGGCTTTCTGTTTAGCCAGAGTCCGTGTCATCTGGGAAGATTAAAAGATAAGTCTCGGGGAATTTCAAGATAAACAGGACATCTTTCCTGTTATCAGTTTCCCCCAAAAGAGAAGTGAAAGGAACACCAATAATTTGAATGAAAATGATATTTAAATAAGCTCAAAATGGAGATGCCATCCATTTAAAGCAAATGGCTACTATGCCCTAGAAGGCACCAAGCTGAACATTGGAAATACAAAATGAATACAATCCCATCTCTTCCCTTCAAGTGTTGAGTGTCAGACTTGGGAGACAGCCTCATAAATAAATAGTCACAGCATTATGTGAAGTATCCTGTTACCCAGTTATGAACAGATAGGAATCTCCACACACAGGGGTCAGGGAAGGTTTTGCCAGAAAAGATACCATTGAGCTGACACCTGAAGAATGAGTAGAAGTTCAGCAGGGGGACGGAATATTCCACAGAGCGGGGATGGAAGGTACAGAGAGGTGTGGGGGGGGGGGGGGGGGGACAAGGTGCTGGAGTGCAGGCCGTCTGCTGGAAGGAGGCTGGGGAGAAGAGACAGCGGCAGCGTGTGAAGGGCCCTGTGTGTTGCTCCGCCGGGGAGTCTGAACTCAGCCCAGGAGCCATGGGGAGTCCTGGAAGGGAGGGCATTGGCACTGGGGTGACGTGATGATGTCTGGGTTAGAACAAGGAAGAATGGCCTGGGGAGGACCCAGGCTGCAGGCAGAGAGACCTGCCTGTTATTTGAGAAGGATGAGGTGATGGGACAGTTGTGTTGGGTCTACAGAGGAAGGACAGCTGGAGAAAATCATGTCACCTTCGTCTAATTCAAGGAGAGAAAATAAAGAGAGGCTATCTTGGGTCTGGGAACCTGGCCCTGTTAAGAATCAGCCAGTCCCCAAGACAACGCCCAAAGCAAAGGTTGGTTATGATGACAGGCCAGATTAAGACCTTCAGAGACCTTGACACTGAAAAGATGATGATGCCCCCGTCCTCATGTGTAATTCAAAAAACACCAATCTGTAAAATAAAATTTTGTTTTTCAAAAGGACCCAAAACCTACATGCCTGATAAAACGTAAAATCGCTTCCTTCTAGACTTTTCTGATTCTCTTACCTGCATCTTGAAGGTTTGTACAGTGCCCCTCCTTTGCTGGCACTGCTCAGGCTGCCCTCTGAATCCCCAGCACGGTTTGCATCCCACCATCCAGTGAAAGTGGCCGGTGCCGGGCCATCCAACCTGAACAGAGGGGCAGTCCCTTGAATCAGAAGACTTTCCAGAGGCTTGGAAGTGGCTACCAGTATTGAGATGCAGTTTGAGGGCCTGAGAATGGCCAGGCCATGCACAGGGACTGAAAGTTAGCTTTCTAGGAGTTAGGAGTCCAGCTCCAATTTAGCCTAGACTTGGAAGAAATTATAAAGCAGTACCATGTGATAGGACAATTCAGGTTTAATTAGGGAGTCCTCTCCAACTGTAAAAAAAGACATAATGACTAGGAATTAAAATAACAGTTACGATTACTGAGTATCTACGATGTGCCAAGCACTATGCTAAATAATCTTCAGATATGATTTTTTTATAATTTTCTCAGTACACCGACAAAGTAACTGTTCATACCCCATTTTGCAGAGGTTTGAGGCTCAGAAGGCCAGCTAACTTGCCCAGGTTTCAGAACCTGGAAATGACAGAGCCAGACTTGGAACCCAGACTGATCTGATGCCAGTACTTGTGCATTTTTCCTGCCGTGTGCCCAGGGCCAGTGCCTTGTCTCTGCCACCCTCCCTAAGGTCATGGTCTGCCTCTGCCTCCCTCTGTCAGCAGAGCCTTGTCTTTAGGACTGGTTTCCAGAAACAGAACTGCCCCCTTGTTTTATTTCTTTTTCCTTGGGTGTTGCTGCAAATTACAAACTCATCCTGCAATTCCTTATATCTGACTACAGAAGGGAGACTCCTGGGCTCCTGATCAGTATAATGTAGGTCTGAGTCAACAGAAGACTGTATTGTCACTGACTGGGAGTCAGATCTGGCCAGGCTCTTATCAGTCAGTCCTGACGTGGCTGGGGGAGGGGCTGCCATGCAAACTCGAGGGAAAAGGGCTTGTGTTTTGAACTCTTGAAGTGTTTTTTTAGAGGCAAGCCCTCTCGTGTTTCTGGCTTGGATTTACAGGCCACCCATGGTAAGCTTCCCTGATAATCCTTTTAAGAAAACACGTGTTGAGCTCCTCATATGGCCATGGTGCTGGGCCGGGCATCACAGTCATTGGCAAGAGCTTCTTGTATTAACAGTTAGGTAAGAGGGATAGTGAGGGAAGCCAACCACTGGGGTCAGAAAAATTGCAGAACCGTCACCCAAAAGAGGGACATCATCCCCAGGTGACTTTTTGCTTGGACTCTGTGGTCCCCTGATGGGAAGGAAGAAAGTGCTCACCAAAGGGTGTGTTCTTATTTCACAGCCATAGCCCAGCGCATAAATACTACCTGACCACGGACCCCATGAGCGGGGCTGTCTTCCTCTCGGACACCAACAGCCGGCGGGTCTTTAAGATCAAGTCCACCGTGGTCGTGAAGGACCTTGTCAAGAACTCCGAGGTGGTCGCGGGGACAGGTGACCAGTGCCTCCCCTTCGATGACACTCGATGCGGGGATGGTGGCAAGGCCACCGAGGCCACACTTACCAACCCCAGAGGTAAGGCCTTGCTTACCTTGCTTACAGTAACATTGATGGGGGTCCTGATAATTAACTTCCCAGGAGTGAGGAGTCCAACTCCACACTCAGGCTTAGAATTGGAAAAAATTATAAATAAGCCCCATGTGATAGCAAAATTCGGCCTTCATACCCACTCCATTTGCAAAAGAAATACATGCTTATCTTTGTGAAAGCATTCTGGAAAATACCAAGAAGTCTCCAGGGAAAAGTTAAAATTGTCACCATTCCACCTGCCAGAAATATTCCCAGGTAACATTTCCTGTCTTTCCTTCTAGTCCTTTTTCTGTGTGTTGTGGTCACGTTAAACAGACTGTTTTGGTAACCTCCTTTATTTTTTCCCTAACTGATATATCATGAACATTTCCCCATGTTGTTAGTCTTCTCTGCCCTCATTTTTTATGGCTATATAGCATTCCATCAAATGGATGTCCATCCTTCACTCATCAGTCCCCTCCTGTTGGACATGTATGCTCTCTCTCATGTTATTGTTTTATCAGAACATTGCAGCATGTCATCTTTGTAGATGCTCACACGCCATAGGACGGGTTAACTGTTGGCTTCAGTTTTGAGTCCTTCAAAAAGTTAGACCTCTTCATACCCACAATTACAATTTTCCATTCACTTATTCAGCATGTATTCACTGAGTGTGCAGTGCACTATGGTTGTATAGGTAAGTTCAACGTAGCAGAAGAAATAAGACTTGAACGTGAACCACCGTTGTGGGAGAGAGGAAGAGGAGCTTCTCCCTGAGGAGAAAGGAGACGTGTGCACAGGACTCAGAATTCTATACTTCATAAGATAGCCCACAAAAAATGTCATATGTGATTATATTAGTAAATGGTGCCAGATTTCAGGGCATCTCCTGGACCTAGCTCTGCCCCTCATGAATAGAATTAATGTCCGTGTCAGTGGTTGGTAAAATGCAGTTGGCATATGCACTTTCCAGTCAAAGCATTAGTCTGGTGAAATCAGGCTGTTCTGTATTCAAATTCAGTCATTGTCACCTCATAGCCGTGTGAGTTGGGCTGAATTGCTTAACCTGTCTGAGCCACGCTTGCCTCGCCTATGAAACAGAAACGTACTGCACAGTCAGAGTACAGATTAAATCTGATCAGGAGTGAAAATGCTTAGTTCCGTGGTTCCAGGCACCTGATAAACATCTCATAAATAGTGACTTCTATTATAATTGTTATATTACATTACATTATGTTACCACACCATATAGCATCATATCTCATCTCGTCTCATCTCTCTCACATACCTGGACTGGTCGGGTGGTAACTGTGGGGTAAGTATTGTGACTTCTGCGGTCCCAATTATGATTTCCTAACCCTGAGCGAGTAGTAGCCTGCAGTGGAAAGAACACCAGGCTTGCACTTAGGGATCCTGCATTATGATTCGGTCCTGCAGCTCCCTGGCCTCTGACTTCCTCCTCTGGGCCTCAGTGTTCCCATTGGTAAATGAGCAGATGGGGCTCCATGGGTCCCCCAAGACCCCATTCAGCTACAGCATTCTATTCTCTTAGAAGTAAATGTTTTTTCTGAAAATGTTATTCTCTCCAGGGCTTTCTCAGGTGCCCCCCCACACACACACACACAGATGCACACACGCAGGCACCCAGATGCAGCAGCAGTGAAATTGCCCAAAAGTCTGTAATTAACCCAGAGAGAAATGACAAGGGTGCCACGGCACGCAGACACTTCACAGAAGGGAGGAGAAAAGATGTCCATCTATTTAGCACAACAAAAAGAGAAAAATCTGAAGTAATTAATCAGGGGGCAGTCACTTCTATTAGCCTGTGCAGCCAACTTTGTAAACAAGAAACCCGATTGTTCACGGAGCACTCATCAGTCCCAGCAGTTGGAAGAGGAAGACAGAGCGTAGCCAGGCAGACAAGAAAACTCCTGTCCCAGTACTTAACAGAACACAATTAATTTAGACTCTAGGCAGGGGCAGAAGAAAGGCATCCCTGCCTGAAGGCTGCCTTGTCCTCTGTGAGAAATCGCCCTCCGGCCCTGAGCAGCGAGGGGGTGGACAGAACTACTGCTCCGAGGAGTCTTCAGCACTCAGAGGGCCTGGGGTGCCTGAAACCACCCCAGTCCCAGACTCATGGACCCCGAGAGCAAGGGCCTCCACAAAGCGCTGGTCACGTTCTCAGAATTCTCAGTCACTAGTAATTATTGAGGGCTATTACAAGTGTCAGCTATTTTTTTTTAAAGATTTTGTTTATTTATTTGACAGAGAGAGTTAGTGAGAGCAGGAACACAAGCGGAGGTGTGGGAGAGGGAGAAGCAGGCCCCCCGCCGAGCGGGGGGCCCGATGCGGGGCTCCATCCCAGGACCCCGGGATCATGACCTGAGCCAAAGGCAGACGCTTAACGACTGAGCCACCCAGGCGCCCCACAAGTGTCAGCTATTATCCTCTCCGTTTTGTTGACAAGAAAGCTGGATTCAGTGAAGTGACACGGCCAAGGGTCTACAACTGGAAAGCTTTCTGTTGCAAGTGCCTTTACCCTTCTTTCATTTTAGTGCCCAGAGAAGCCTGAACAGAGCACAACTGACTGGACTCTCCTTTTCTTCATCATGTCACTCCCTGGGGCACTCCGCAGGGCCCTGACTCATTCCCGCCCTCCCCCACCTAGCCAGTGTGCTCCCTGGGGGTCCATCCTGTCTTTCTCTCAGCCCCAGCACCCCTGAGCAGTTCTCGGTTTGGTCGGGCTATGTCTAACCCTTGGGGTGGTAATTTGGGGTGAAAATCAGTATCACCCATGATAAAACATATCTTAGTCCCAGTCCCAGCCACCCCCAGAATTAGTATTTCCAGGAGTGAGGCCAAGCAGGTATATGTTGGGAAAAATAAAAACTCTTTTGGTGATTCTGATATACATCACTGGTTAAGAAGCACTGATTTATTGTATTAGAGTGATTCTCGAACTTTGTTTTAGATCATTACCACCTGAGGTGCTTGTCAAAAATACAGATAGATATTCAGGCTCTGCTTGAGGTTTTCTGAACCACCTCCCTGTGGAGTACGTAATAGAAAATGCACACACATCCAGGAGTGAGAAGTACAAATTGAGAACAATCCCTTCATTTAAGAGCTGAGAATACAAATGCAGAGACATCCAGTGACTTGCCCAAGGTCACACAGCTGGTCATGGAGAAAGTGAATGGTGAATTCAGACTGCTCTCGTCCATGTGCCTTTTTCTAGACATTTATTTCACCCATATCCTCTACACACATCCAAAGCTTTCATGTTTAGGCTCTGTACATCTATAATAACCAATAAAAATAAAATCAGAATAGAAGAACAAGAAGGATGATTATCTTGGGAGAAAAGAAAAATTGTTACCAAAAAGGGAATTTGATTATTATAATTACAAGGCTTCATAAGTAGATTAACTTAAATAATTCACAGTTTTGACATTGAAAAAGTTTCTCCCTACTGCTACCTCTAATGCTTGACAAACCCCCAGAAGTAGGAGTCTGGGTTTGGAGGCTAGCTAAGCTGACAGGTAAAAATCTCCAGAGGCAGTAAGGTGGAAGGACCAGAGCCCTGGAGAATCAGAAGACTTGAGTTCTAATCCCTGGTCTGAACAAGTCACCCTAAGCCCCTGGGCATCTGTCTTTAGGACTTCAGAAGGGGAATGAATCCTGTGGGAAGGATGTCATCAGATCACAGAGAGGAGATTCTCCATCAGCCTGGAAGCCTCCACGAGCGTGTCGGTTGTTACCACCTCTAATGCTGCATTCCCTGTTTCGGCTTCTCTTTCTCAGGCATCACGGTGGACAAGTCTGGGCTGATTTACTTCGTGGATGGCACCATGATCAGACGCATTGATCAGAACGGGGTCATCTCCACCCTGCTGGGCTCCAATGATCTTACCTCGGCCCGGCCCCTCAGCTGTGACTCTGTCATGGATATTTCTCAGGCAAGGAGAAAGCTTTGCTTGCTAGAGCCCTGGGGCTGCACGCTCATCCTCTCACCTGATCCCCAGCCCTCCCGCCGGCCCCCCATCTTTATACCGCACTAACCCTTGAAGAGTACACTCTTGGCTGGGCCTGGGAAAAACACTAAGGACACAGAGATGAGTAGGGCATAGCTTGGTGCTCTGGGAGTTCACCATCAGGGGTGACAGGTGGGTGACAGAGGGATCTCAGGGGAGAGTGAAGAAATCTGCCCAAGGAAGTTTCAAAAGCAGCAGAGATTCACATGGTGTGAACTTAGATCCATAGCTGCCTGTGAGTTCCCTCTTTGGAAATACTTACAGTACCTGGACATTGTCTTTTCTCTTCCTATACTATAAACTCCATGAGGACAGGAATTCTGTCCATCTTTTCCTCCACTGTAACCAGAGGTATACGGTATACGGTATACGGTATATGGTATATGGTAGGAATATAACCAGTATTTGGTGATTGACAGATTGAATCCTAGCTTTGCCACTCACGAGCTGAAGTAATTTTAGACAAGTTCCTGAAGTCCTTTGAGCCTCTCTTTTTATATCTTTAAAGTGAAAATCATTGACTTCAGCCTGGCAGGATTGCTTGGAGAAAACATGAACAGTGTATACTGGGCGGCTAGCATTGCTTGGCTCTTCAAAGGCAGTCAACAAACAGAAGTTCTAGTGCCCACTTTCACAACGGAAGTGCAATCTGTGCCAGGTTGTGAAGGTGAAATAGGGGTTGCTGGTTGGCAAGGAAGAACGGAGGCATCTCACACAAAGGGAGCAGCATATGCAAAGGTACAAAGATATTAATGGGCCTGGAACAGTCAAGGATCATTGGAAGATTGAATGCATGAGCCTAGGGTTCTTGGAATAAAGAAGCAGGAGTTAAAACTGGAAGCATGATTTGGGGCCAGTTAGGGAAAGACTTTCCCGTACCATGCCAGAGAGTCTGGACCTTAGCAGGGGACAGCGGGAACCCAGTGTAGACCCAGTGACTGGCCATTCAGCATGTCCTTAGTTTGTCCCGCAATGTCTTGGCAAGGAAAATGTCCTTTATTGCTCAAGCCTTTGGCAGGGCCTGGCCGGAGCTGAATCAGTGAACATCCTCCTTGCCAACATTAGCAAAACCAAGGGAAAAAGGAAGGCAGGAGTTACTTTAAATTGCAGAGTGGTGTCAGCAATAACCTCACTTAGCTTTTTAAACCCCCTGCAGAGAGGCCCTTTTCCACTGACTGCTGATCTGCTCCCTGTTCTCTGCAGGCAGTGGAGGTTGGGAGACCTCACTGGTCATGCCTGCCTGTTAGTTGGCATGTGTCGTGGAACGCCGTCCCCAGAGCCCCCTGGCTGTCGCTGGCCATCCCAGCACCCGCCTCACACCCCTTTCAGTTGCTGGCGTGGTTTTCCTCTGCACCAACTAATGTGATTGTTACGCTCCCAAATGAAATCTGTTCTCTGCCACTCGTCTTCCCAGTTTGGCAGGCTTCCCCTTGCTGGCTAGAGAATTTCCCTCTCCGGCCTGTGAGCAAGCTGGAATTACCCATCAGGAAGCTGCCACGGCCTGAGGATGTGCACGCGAGTACTTTCAATTCTCAAAATAGGCCCTGCACCAGCCAGCACGGGCGCTGAAAATTTTCAATCCACACATTGGAAAGCTGTGTAACTTTAGTTAGAGGTGCTGCCAAGCAGCCAGATCCAAGGCTTGGAGGACAACTGGCAGATAGTGGAGTGGGGGAAAAAAACCCACACTTAGCTTCAGAAATCCTGGACCGCAGTCCCTTGGCCCCTGGTCCTCACTACCCTCATCTGAATCGAAGCATGGAATTCTTTTTACCAAGCTCTCTGGACACGGGCTGATATTTTGATGCACACGTGTGGGCAGGGTACTCGCTTTCATTCTGAGAGCTTCCTCTGTCCAAACACTCAGGGCTATTTCACTGCCCCCCCCCCCCCGCCCCGGGGGGAGCAGGGTGGTAAGCCAGAGAGCTAAGAACACAGCTCAGAGGCAAGAGTACGAAGCAGGGAACCAAGGAACTCGGACCAGCTCCCCTGGGAGGAGATGAAGACCGGGCCCGAGGAGAAACTCGAGGGAGGCATAGAGTAGAGAAGGAACAGAAAATGTTGCAACCCAGTCGAAAGAGGGGATTCGTTCCTAGCTCAGCAGGCTACAGAGTATAACTCTGTATGGAGGGTCCAAAAAGATTTCTTGAGAACTTAGCACGTGCCAGGCACTGTTAGAAATGGGAATACAGAGATGAGTATGACTTTGCTTTTCTTATTTAGCTGTCACAATAACCCCAAGGGGTGATACGATCTACCCCATTCTACAGATAAGGAAACTGAGGCTTGGTGGGGGGAAAACTGCAGTTATACATACAGAGCACTATGCTAGGTTCCATCAGGGATGTGGAAATGAATTTTGAAGTGAAATCATGTACATAAATTGCCTAGCACAGTGCCTGGCAGCTAGTAATAAGCTGTAAATATTCATTCCCTTTATAATTTGCAAAGAAACGCCTTGTACATTGTCTTGTTTGATCCTCACAACTACTCTATGTAATATTTATTACTTCCATTTACAGATGAGGAAAGAAGTTCAAAGTCTTTAAGTAGCACACACCTGTAGTAATTGTGGGACTGAGACAAGAAGTGAGCTGTCCTGGCCCCAAATCCCTCGCGCTCTCTATGCCGTTCACCATTCATTCATTCGTTCATCCATTTGGCAACCCATTTTTTTGAGAACAAATAACTCTGCCACAAGGCAGTCATCTCAGAGCGCTTTGATAAAGGCACAGAATATTCAGGAGGACGGGGGAGAGGGAGCTCCATCCCCCCTGGGGACCACAGAACACGGGAGCAGGCCGGAGGGACCACAGGAATTCTAAAGAGCCGCTCTTCCATTGTGGTGATGGCTCCCTGTGGCTCTGCGGAAGTGAAATCAGAGAAGCTTGTGTGCTTGGTCTGCTCCAGAACCATCACACAGGCTCCAGGACAGAGCCAGGACGGACTCCAAGGGCACTGTCTTCTTTCCCAGGTGCCTGTGTGCACGCGGCAGGAAGGAGGGGGAGAGCAGGAAGGCGCTTGCTCTTCCCCTCTCTCCCTCCCCCGGCCCTCCCCACCCACCCATCAGGGAGGCATCTTTTCATCATAATGACTGGCAGAAAGGCCTGGGCTAGCAGGTCCCCAAGGTGCCACAGGACCAGAAGGCATAAAATATTTAGCAGCTAGTGTTGACAAGAAATGGGTTTTAGGAAATTGAAAATTCCCCTGTCGCTTTAGAGTAAACTGTTCTTGATGCAGCCAAGGGCTCAGAGAGCACTGGGAAGTGTGAAGGAGCACCTCTGGCGGGGGGCTCTGGGCTCTGGCAGGCCAGGCTCCGAGGGGACCAAGGGGCCCAGGCTGGGAGGGAGGAGACAGGAAGACCAGGAAGCAGGACCTGAGGAGGGCCCTGAGCTTAAGGGTCAGATGGAGGTGGCCACATCCCAGATGTATGTAATTTGCTGGGGTTTCTCTTTATATTAGTAAACTACCACATGGACATTGTAGAAAATGCAAGAAGTTAAAGATTACAAAGAAGAAAGTTAAAATTACCCCAAACCCGAGTATGGTTAACATTTTGATGTATCACCCCAAGCTTTTAATCTCCCCTCTATCTGTAATTTATCTAATTTGTGGTTGCCATACTTCCCTGCAGTTGGGATCACACTGTGCTTCCAATTCTGTAATCTGTTCTTTTTCACTAATACGTAGCAAGCATTTTCCCATGTCGTTAAATATCCATCTATAACATCACCTATAATGGCTACACAGAGTATTCTACCTTATGGGCGAACTAAATGCTATCATTTATTTAGCCAGTTCTCTGTGGTTGGGCATTTGAATTGGTTGCAGTTGTTCGCCATTATTAAAAATGGCTGTGATGTACACCGTTGTCGACAAGGGTGTACAAGAGTGAATTCCTGGGAGAGAAATGTCTTATCTAAAGTAATATGCATGTTTAAGTAAGTCCGAAATGGGACAGAATGTCGAGGGTTTGTAGGGGGCTCAGGAACCTAAGGCAATGAATCCCTAGGGGCGGGGGACACAAATCAGAAGGAGGCAACACTTCAGCCCATGTACAGTGTGGCTGGATGACACCTTGGGGACACAGCTGGCAAGTCGCTTCCCTCAGTGCCAGTACCTCCCAGTGTCCACCAACAAAACATTCCTCACCTCAGACCGCGCCAGCTTCCTCTCCCACCCCCATCATGTGCCTACCTGAAAGCTCACCGTCATCCCTGCCAGCTTCCCAGCCTGGCACAGAGGAGGCTCAGGCATGGGCCCCAGGACCTCAGAACCCCTCATTCCCGGGGCCACCTTCTTTGATCTCTTCCAGGAGGACGTGTTCTCTGAGGTGCTAGGAGCCATTATCTAGAGCAGGAACTCACAAACCTCCATGTGCACAGGAGCCATCCAGGGGTTTTGTTTAAATTCAGATTCAGATTCAGTAGGTTCGGTGAGACCTGCTGTCCTGCATTTCTGACCAGCTCCCGTGCGATGTCAGGGCCACTGGTCCAATAGTCACACCTGACGGAGGAAGGATTCTATTGTGATTCCCAGTTCCCACATTCGAATCACCCAGAAAGCTTTTGAAATCATGCCACTGCCTGAGCCCCACAATCAGGGGTCTGATTTCATTGACCAGAGGAGGGATTTGTGCACCAAGCTTTCTAAAACCACCACAGGTAATTGGAATGTGCGTCCAGATTTGAGAACCACTGGTCTGGAACCGTCAGGGACCGTGGCTATTTTGTCTTTACATCCCCAGCCGCTAGGCATGTGTTCATCCATGAACCCAGTGGGTTGAGATGCCGTCTTTCATGCAGGTATCATATCATCAGCAGACATCTGAACAATTCCTGCCTCAGCCTCCAGACTCCCCCTGCCACCTCCATCACATTAGCTGTCATTAGTTGAGCTCTCATTGTGGGTCAGGCACTTTGCACTATTGTCAGTCCTGTTGTACAGATGTGAATACCGAGGCTCAGAGAGGCAAAGTAACTTGCCAAAGGTCATAATGGTGGGGGCTAGGATCTGACCCTAGGCCCGTCGGGCACCCAAGTCTATCTCCTGTTTACTTTTTTTGTTTCTTTGCTTATTTTTTTTTCTTTTTTATTCCTTTCTTCGTGTTTTGTGAGTCTAATGGAGATCATGAGGTGTCTCAGTGACAGCTATTGCATGTTTCACTCTGATCAGGGGGCTGACACCCGTTGCCAATGACAGGCCACCATGAAATCAGGCAGGACAGTGTGTGAAGGCACTCGAGACATTCTTACGAGCTATACAGGCTGGGGGAGGATTCGTGGTGGGCACCCTGCCAGGCATCTGAGTTATCGGTTGTCTCCATTGGCAGGTTCGCCTGGAGTGGCCCACCGACTTAGCCATCAACCCGATGGACAACTCCCTCTACGTCCTTGACAACAATGTGGTCCTGCAGATCTCTGAAAACCACCAGGTGCGCATCGTTGCTGGGAGACCTATGCACTGCCAGGTCCCCGGCATTGACCACTTCCTGCTGAGCAAGGTGGCCATCCACGCAACCCTGGAGTCAGCTGCCGCCTTGGCTGTCTCACACAATGGGGTCCTGTACATTGCCGAGACCGACGAGAAGAAGACCAACCGCATCAGGCAGGTCACCACCAGCGGAGAGATCTCCCTGGTTGCGGGGGCCCCCAGTGGCTGTGACTGTAAAAACGATGCCAACTGTGACTGTTTCTCGGGAGACGCCGGCTATGCCAAGGACGCAAAGCTGAATACGCCATCTTCCTTGGCTGTGTGTGCCGACGGGGAGCTCTATGTGGCTGACCTGGGGAATATCAGAATTCGGTTTATCAGGAAGAACAAGCCCTTTCTCAACACCCAGAACATGTATGAGCTGTCCTCGCCCATTGACCAGGAGCTCTACCTGTTTGATACCAGTGGAAAGCATCTGTACACCCAAAGTCTGCCCACAGGCGACTACCTGTACAACTTCACCTACACGGGGGATGGTGATGTCACACTCATCACTGACAACAACGGCAACATGGTGAACGTCCGCCGGGACTCTACCGGAATGCCCCTCTGGCTGGTGGTCCCAGATGGCCAAGTGTACTGGGTGACCATGGGCACCAACAGCGCACTCAAGAGCGTGACCACACAAGGACATGAGTTGGCCATGATGACATACCATGGCAACTCTGGCCTTCTGGCAACCAAAAGCAATGAAAATGGATGGACAACATTTTATGAGTAAGTATCACCACAAGGGCATCTGACGGTTTTGTTTCATGAGATGTATTGTACGATTAGAGGTGAGTTGGTGGAGTGTTAATTTTTGGATAGATTTCATTTTGGCTGAGAATTTGGGATGCAAACCATTACCCACAATGTGTTTTGCATGTTCGTATCACAGCGATTGCTCCTGGGAAAGAACATGATGTAATGGAAAGGGCATGAGCTTTGGCATTAGGAGACTTGGGCTTGCATGTCTCTAGGCCTCCGTTGCCGCATCTGTACAATGGAAATACCTGCCCAACATCCGACAGGGAGGGAATGGAGATGAAACGTACTTGACAGAGTGCTAGCATCTTCGGATGACCACTTCCAGAAACAATGGCAAGTTTCGTGTAGATGAATTGCCCACCTAATCAAAGCTTACATCTTCAAGTTTCAAAACTTTTTTTTTTCATTTTAACGATTTTGGGTGGAACTTAAATGCTTTCCGTGCCTACCTTCTCAAACCCATTATAAAGACATAATGAAACCTTTCTCTTTATGAGTCAAGATCATTAATAAGGAACAACCGCAATTGCATATTACACTGGAAGGGAGGACACAAGGCTACAGAACCTGCCCAGAAAGGGTTGCAAACTGTCCTTTGATCAGCTCCCATGTGGCAGGGTATCATTTTTACTGCTTCCTCCCTCCACATGGCGCTATGTGTTTCAGTCGTGGCACCCACCATGAGGAGCTCACTTCCCTTCCCCTCATCCAAGGTAGGGCTTCTTGAGGGGTGTGGTCAGAAAAGCAGAAGTTCAGCTCATTCCAGTCCTAGCCAGAATCAAAGGCATGTGTATCTGAGCTCTTTCTCTAGGAGCTATTGTAATGAATGGACTTTGTACCTTCTCTTTTTGCTACTTAGATTTTTTTAAGATTTTTTTTCAAGGTCTTAGCCATGTTCCAAACTACTGAGACTACTGAATATGTGACCAGTAGGTAGGTATGCAGGAGGTGGGGAAGGAGTAGCCTTTTGAGCACCAGAGATGGGCTAGGAATCACATTATTGCATTTAATCCTCATAACAGCTCTGGAAGATGAGTGACAGTATCCGTTCTACAGAAATAGAAACTGAGGCTCAGAGATGCTCCCTGTTACATAGTGAGAACGCGGCAGAACCAGGATCACAACCTACGTCTGTCTGATACCAGAGCTCTGGCTCTGTCAGCTCCGCCCTGCTGCCTCCTGCTGAGTTTGTTAATTCCAAATGAACTTAAATCCTTGAACTGTAAATTTTTCTCAAGCTTAATCAAGCGTCAGTTTCTTATAGTCCTAGAATCCAAAGGCAAAAGATCTGTAATAGATTTTTAAATACAGTTTGCACCAAAAAAAAAAAAAAAAAGTCACATCAACTTATACAAAGTTCACTGGCTAAATTCCTGTCACCAAACAAGGGCCTTGTTAATTACAAAGAAAGACAAAGATCCAGGAAAGCAGCAATTATCTTGATTAACTCATTGAAATGGAAATACACTAAGTAATTCAATTTTCCTCCATTGCCCAATGGAAATCTCTTATACGTTACTTAGCCAATACAGGGGTTTCTTTGTCAGAGCAAGTCGGCACACTCAATTAGTTCCCAAGGTCACTCTTTCAAATCCCAAACTGAATGTTTACATATCACTGCAACCGTTGTTCCCAACCAACCCTGAAATCTAAAACCATTTCCTATACCTCCACCAGAAAGGATCCCATTCCCTGCTCCCTGTCTTCCTCAATGAAATATATAGTCATAGTTGTTTTATGTAGAAGAGAAAGGTAATTATAATCACTTTTTAGAAAATGGCATTTGGAATTCCAAAGAATCCCCTGGGAATGGAAGATAAAAACCCTAAAATTAAAAGAGAAACTTACTTATATTGACATCCTACTGTGTGCCAAGATCTTTCCAATTTCATCTTCACGGCAACCTCAGACCAGAGAAATTACCATCCACAGTTTTTTACAGATGAACAAACTGAGGCGCAGAGAGATTAAGAACCAGTCTAAAATTACACCGTGATACATCACAGGGCCAGAACACAAATCCGTGTTCTTTAATGGACACTGAGGAGGTTCTCCTAAATTCTCTATGACTTCTCTGTATGGTAGGGAGAAAAATAGTACCTGTTTCATAGGGATAGTCTGAGGTTAAAAATGTCAATGAGATAAACCGTGGAAAACGCAATGTCTTACAGCAGTTCGCAAGTGGTAACTGCTGCCGTCATCGTCATCATCCTCCTCCTCGTCATTGCAAGCAATATGAGTGGACGTACCAGTAATTGCAGAAATATTGTTTGGGCATGAGAGGTAGTACCCAGGAGCAACAGCAAGTAAACTCGTCAAAGGAGGAAACAGTTATAATTAGAGTAGGTAGGAATTAGAACTTATGCCAGAGGAACAGAATCAAATGTCAAGTCTGAGGGATCAAGGTAAGAACTAGGACAGGGGTCAGGTCCCTGAGAATATCCAGACTGGGCCGGAAAAAGGCATGCAGAGTGGGTCAAGGAAAAATGTTTCAGCTCAGACTGTGAACAAAGCCAGGGTACCAGATAGCTATTTTCACTGAATGTTAGCCATGTGATTCAGGGGCTGGCTGCCTGGTTTCCAGACCTAGGTTTCAATCAGACAGAAATCAAGCTTACCCTACCCTATTTCATGGCCATTGTGAGGATCAACAAACTAAATAAATACAGAAGGTAAAAAAACTTGCAAACTGTGAAGCTCCCAAGAAGTAAGGATGCAGTATTATCATTATTGTGGTGTTTCTTTTTTCTTTTTCTTTTTCTTTTTTTTTTTTTTAAGGCAGGCTCCACACCCAGCACAGAACCCAACATGGGGCTTGAACTCATTACCCTGAGATCAAGACCTGAGCTGAGATCCAGAGTCGGACGCTTAACCACCTGAGCCACCCAGGAGCCCCATTACTGCGGTGTTTCTTAGCACAGATTTTGACAGATTCTGCCAAAGCGCCATTGCTCTAGTGAATTTTCTCCTGTTAGCTCCATGAGGCAGTTTAGTGGATTCCAATCCAAATGCTCTAATATTAAAAAAAAAAAAAAAAAAAGCCCAGGCTTGTGGGTAACATGGGCTGTTACTGAAACAAGTTTTAAGTTGGCTTTATTGATCCTTTCAACAGATTAAATAATGCATCTAACATAAACATGATACACTGCAGAGCAACTTGACTTAAGAGAGTTCACAGTTCTGGAGAATGAAGCTTACCTTCCTCCCCTCAGTCCACAGGTCTGCTGGCAGAAAACCTCAAAGAACTCTGTAATGCAATCCTCATTTCCAGTGTGTGGCATCATTAATTTCAGACGTGGGCTCCTGGCCAGATGGCATTCAGTGGCTAAGAAAATGGCCTGGTGAGCATGAGGCAGGTTCCAAAATTCGCTTGCTGGGTGGGCATGAGCAGCCAGCTTCCCTGAGTTTCACAGGGGTAAGTGGCTCTGGCATCCCATGGTGCCCTGTGGGTTCTGTGAGAGTTCTGCTCACACTAAATACTGTGAGACCCTACCTAACTGACTTCCGTCTCAAGCTCAGGGCTTGCCACCTCGTAGGTGCTCAGTAAATATCTTATGAGTGAAATGTAAATACAGGGAAGGGAAATAAAGAAGGGAGGAAAAACACGCTGTAGTGAGAAGAGTATCAAATCCCAGCTCCAGCATTATCAGTGCACCCAGCAGGACACAGAATTCAACTCAGATGGTTCAAATAAAGACACTTGGCTTTGGGGTTTTGCTGGAGGATGTAAGAGCTAGAAAGTGCATCATTCCCAAACTTACAGTAGGAATAAGCTACACAAATGGCAGATTCTTGAGTTTTCCTTAAACTCCTTCTCTAAGGTCACAGGGCAGCCACCTAACCAAATCCAAGGGGAGAAACTCCTAAAGAGAAAGACAAATGTGAGCACTAGCTTCCTGGGGGTCAGTGCAGCTGGTCGGAAGGGTTTGGCTAGGGTCACTGGCGAATTTACGAAGGCTAAGTGTGTACTGGCGAGAGAGTAGGAAGCCATTAGACGCTGGAGAAACTGAGTGGGTGAGCCCACATCCTCTTCATAACCTCTCTCCACAGCCCGACCGGGGACTCTCAGAAGAAGAGTAGGGAAAGATGTAAGGAAGCGACTGCTGTGGTAGACTTGGGGGAGGGGCACAAATATCTGCCTGCGGGACCCAGACCGGACTCACCTTATTTCCCATATGGAACAAAAGCCTTAATCTGTGGAGAGAAGGGCAACTAACACTGCCCTTCTCAAGTATTGGTGGAGACCCACTGCCACTGAATGAGGGAAGAGAAAAAAACTGTAGAGGGATATGTAATGGGCCCAGAATTACCGCAGGAAGAGGGGCAGGAGGACTGAAGAGGCCACACTCTGTTTTGTTTGAAGATTTTATTCATTTATTTGACAGAGAGAGGGAACACAAGCAGGGGGAGTGGGAGAGGGAGAAGCAGGCTTCCTACCGAGCAGGGAGCCCGATGTGGGGCTCGATCCCAGGACCCTGGGATCATGACCTGAGCCGAAGGCAGACGCTTAATGACTGAGCCACCCAGGCGCCCCAAGGCCGCACTCATGAGACTCAGGGACACACCGATACATAAGACTGTGGCTTACTCGGAACCACGGAGAACTCTCTAGCTCACCACTCGCTGCGACCGGTTAGCTAAAGAGCCAAACACAACAACGGAAAGCAGAATACTACTGTGAAAGAGATAAAAGAGGGACAAGAGCCTGGAAAGAGACCCGCCCTGAGGCACAGCACAAACAGGGGACCTAAAGCTTAGGATGGAGTCGACACTGAGAAAAAAAAAAAACTCCTCTGACAAACCAGTTGAGTGCCCTAAACACAAGGTTTTGCTAGAGGAACTTAAAGCCTATAATGCACTAAAGTTAGCCAGAGAAACATCAAACCTCAAAGCCAGCCCAGATCCTAACTAAGTTAACTCATACCCCTTCACTAAAGTCCTAGCAGAAGAAAACTCATACCCATTTCCACACATAAAACCTGTTACCTCATTCTCTGGTGTGCTACACAAGATATTCAACTGAACATACAAAAAGGCTAGAAAAAGCAACACACTCCCAAGAGACAAAGGAATCATCAGAACCATACTTAGATATGACACAGATATTGAAACTATCTTTCAGGGGACTTAAAATAACTATAATTATGCTAAAAACTCTAATGGAAAAGGTGAACAATATGAAAGATCAGATGGATAATTTCAGTAGAGAAATGGAAACTATAAGAAAAAATCAAATGGAAATCTAGGAATGAAAACCCGGTACCCCTGAAACAAATAATACATTACATGTTAATAAAAAAAAAAAAATTTTTTTAATGAAAAGAAAACCAGTTACAGAAATGAAGAATGCCTTTGATGGGCTTATCAGTAGACTGACACATCTGAAGAAAGACAATGGGTCAATAGAAACTACCCAAACTGAAATAGAGAAAAAAATAGTGAAAAAAAATACAAAACTTAGGCATCCCAGAGCTAGGAGGCAGTATCATCTGGCCTAATGTGAATGCATAGATCTTCCTTGATTTACAATGGGATTACATCCTGACAAACCTATTGTGAGTTGAAAATATTCCAAGTCAAAAATGCATTTTATACACCTAACCTACCAAACATCCTTAGCCCAGCCTACCTTAAATGTGCTTAGAACACTTACATTAGCCTACGGTTGGACAAAAGCATCTAATACAAAGCCTATTTTATAATAAAGTATTGAATATCTCATGTAATTTATCAAATACTGTACTGAAAGTGAAAAAGAGAATGGGCATATGGGTACAGAATGCTTGTCAATGTATTGGTTGTTTACCCTCTACATTTAGGTGGCTGACTGGGAGCTATAGCTCCCTGCTACCACCCAGCATCCTGAGAGTCTTACCACAGATCGCTAGCCTGGGAGAAGATCAAAATTCAAAGTATGAAAAAATTAAAAGTCCAAAATAGTTTACCCTTTAAAAAAAAAAAGTTCAAAATATGGTTTCTCCTGAGTTCATATCACTTTTGCATCATCATAAAGTCAAAAAATCGTAACTCAAACCATCGTAAGTCAGGCACCACCTATAATTCAAATTCTAAGAGAAGACAAAAAGAACATGGCAGAAGAAATATTTGAAGAAACAATGGTCAAGAATTATCCATAAGTAATGATGGACAACAAATCACAGACCCAATTTCAGAAAACACCAAGGAGAATACACGCACGCACGCACGCATATATATCTTAGGCATATATTCAAAATACAAAAGAAAAAGAGAAAATCTTGAAAGATGAAGGGGGGGCATTTTAGAGGAACAAAGGTAAGAATTACAGTAGACTTCTCATCAGAAACCATGCAAGCTGGAAGATAGAAATGCTGAAAGGGGAAAAAACGGAAAAAAAAAAAAAAAAAAAACCCTGTCAACCCAGAATTCTATACCCAGGAAAAATATCTTTCCCATAAAGAAATGTTATAGAGGTAGAGGCAGGGATAAGGGAACCAATAAAGAATGGTGAGGCACCCAGGCACTAAAAACAGTGAACAACCATGACCATCCCTGAGGCTTAAGGGCAAGGTGGGGCAGGAATAGATAGTTACTGAAGTGCCCGGTGGGAGCCATAACTAGGAAGAAGAAGCTATCTCATAGAAACTATAATCATGGACACATGCAGCCACTATTAGAAATATGGCACCAAAGGAGATAGAGAATAAGGAAAACTTCTCCTCCTGACCTCCAGTCTTTTGCCAGTGCCTACCATTGACTGAATCTAACCAAAAGCAAGCCAGAAGGAGAGCCCCAGTGCTGTGGTCTGTGGGGGTCAGCTCCTGTGGGCCCAGAGAAAAGCAGAGAATGGACCTGAGGGGAGAAAGAATAACCAGCACAGACACTGTCTAGCTCTGTGATGTTGTACACATGAGTGGCACAGCCCGGATTCAGTGGCTGACCTGAATCCTTTCTGCCAGATGCCCTACTTCAAGTACAGCATCAGCAAGAGATAAGACCTACAGTGGTAGGGTGGGCCAGATCTTAGAAATCCTAAAAGCTAGAATTCATTGGCAGGACATAATTCTGTAGGAAATAGGCAGCAGGTATAAGTGTCCGTTGCAGAATCCAAGACGTACCCGGCTCTGGTACAGTTTTGGAGATGACAGTGTAGTAATGGCATCTGTTTTAGGTACCTGAGGCCAAGGGAACTATTCGTGTGCATGAGCTGTGAACCCTATTTATTCACAGAGGATATGGTATCCAATTCCTCTCGTTGACAATGGTGGCATTTGAAACAGTCATAGATGAAATGCAAAAGTCACTTTTTTATTTTCCAACTAAAAAAATCCCAATCAGCAGAAGTTAGTAGCAGAGAGGCAATTTGGCATTTTCCTCACCAGCTGCAACATAGTAAGTGGCTTGAGATGTGAAATATTGAGTGTGAAGAAGAAAGCCTTGCAATGTGTGTGAAGATACCTTTTAGCAATCCTCTTCTGAGAGCCAAGGTCACAGCAACTATATGAATGTTTTATGTGTTTTCTTTCCCCATTCTCCAAAGATGCTCCAGGAAAATGGAGTGAAGAAAAATCCATGGAAAGAAATAATGAAAAGCCAATCATCTGGCCATCTTGATCATGCCCCCCAGATGGAGGGTTGGCATCACTATAAAGTCAGTTGCCGTGGTATCAAAGCAAAGCACCTCGAAGAGAAAACTATTGGTTTTTTGACCCATTTGAGGATTCCAAACAATTTTTTTCTTTAACATGGTGATGAACACAAAGGTTTTTCCCTGAAACTGCATCACTCTTAGGGGAAGCTTGATGAAAGCACACAGACTTTAAGGTCAGACAGACTTTGAATCTATATTCCTCAACGAGCCATGTGATCTTTGGCAAGTTATGTATCCTTTCTGAGCCTCAGCTTCACCAATTGTGAAATGACAGTAATAATGCCCACCTCAAAAGACAGTGATGAGCATGGTGCTTGGTACCTAAAAGGATATGAATATTCGTGAGCTTTCCCTTTCTCACACAGAAAGGGGGAGGTGAAAGGGGTGAAATTCTTAGTTTTTCTCAATCCATATCTTGAAAAAACGGTAATAAAATCTACTGTTTATTTACTTATTTATTCATTCATCTAAGAAATATGTATTGAGATATATCTTTTTTATTCTGGGTACTCTTCTAGGCATGAGAACACAGACAAGGTCTCTATTCTCATGGCGCTTATATTATAGTAGGAAGAGACAGATAACAGATCAATAAACATGTAAATAAGATAATACATATAATGAAGACAAAAAGATAATGTGACCAAGATGGGAGGACCTATCTATTTCAGGGAAGGCCTCACGGAAGTGATAACATTTGAGCTGAAATATGAGTGATGAAAGGAGCTAGCCACACCAGGATTGGAGGGAAGAGCATTCTCAGCAAAAAGAACAGTTAAGTGTGAGCACCCCGAGCCTGGCTTGAGCTTGGTGTGTTTGGAGAACAGAAGCAGATGTAGTGGAACACAGGAAGGATGGAGGGGTCGGGTTCAAAGTGAAATTGGAAAGAGAGGCAGGAAGGAGCAGGTCTTTCGGCCAACATTCATTCACATTACTGAGCATCTACTATATGCCAGGCACTCTTCTAAGTTCTGGGATATACCAGTGACCAAAGGCCCTTCTATCAGGGCATTGACATCCTAGGGAAAGCAGTCTCATGGGGTCCTGCAGGCCCTGGTTAAAAAAAAAAAAAAATTGCATTTCACTTTAAATAGGTTACCTTGTTTGAACTTCACAGTATCTAAGATAGGTGTCACAATCTTCATTTTATAGAGAAGAAAACAGAGGCTCCCAGAGGTTATGGTATACGACCTGCCTAAAATCATATCATTTGTGATGTGATGGGGTTGATGGTCATGGGAAAGCAGAACTGGGCACCCATCCCTCCTAGGGTTGCTGTGCTGGCAAGGGTGGAGCCTGTAGTCAAAGCCCAGAACGTCTGGCTCCGAAGACTTTGCCATATCAACATGTTCCTTCCTCTTGGTTAGAAAGAAAGAAATTTGCCAGTACTTCAAGTCAAGCCAAAACAGACACAAGTAAGCCATTGTCCAGAAGTCACCCGATCAGAGGGCCAGGGCTTGAGGCCGCCACTTGGAATCCAGAGAGTGCTGCGAACTGTCCCACCTCGTTGGGTGGCACCAGGCTTCTTTCTCTCAGCAGGAACAGAAAGGGCTCCACAGAGGGGGCAGGGGTCACAGGTGTCCAGGGCCCACAGGATGGGCAGCCCCAGTTCCTCCCCGCAGAGGAAGAAGCAGCAGTGTTCCAATGGAGTAATCACAGGTATGGATCAGGCCACAGAGAGATCAGGTGGCGTTTCCCAAGCTCTAGAAGGCACTGAAATGAATGAATAAGAGACAAGAAAATTCTATAAATTGGCTGTTCTATTTGATGTTCATTTAATTAAGACATTCAGTCCCTCTAATGGAAAATGTGAGGAGTGGAAATTACTGTTTTTCGGCCATCTCATATAAAATGAAAACCAGATCTTGAAGGCATGAGGCTTTTCATTGTATCTTCTTCAAGCTCAATTTAATTATGTATTACAGGCCACCTTCAATAATAATTACAATTGTCTGCCTGTATGCAAAGGCTCTTTCTGTCTTGGAGACCAAAGCTCTGGGGAGATGCCTACGGAGATTGGTGAAGGATCATTTAGTGAAAGCAGTTGTTTCTGTATTTGTGCATTTAGCAGATATATATCATGTACCTACTGTGTGTCAAGCCTCTGTCAAGTCCTGCAGGAGATAGTGTTTGAATGAATCATGGTCTCCCCTTCCCAACAGAGCAGCAGAGGGGCCTCGCATAGCCAATCATGCATTCCTTTATTTGTTCAAATAGCATTCCCTGCCCATCTTCTCCCTGCCAGTCCCAGGGCTGGGGAAGAAGAGATGAACCGAGAGCCAGTCCTCCAGGGTCCTGTTGCTGGCAGGTGGTAGACTCCAGATTCCCAGCCTGCCTGACTCCACAGTCCTGTCCTGACTCAAACAGGCCCAGGCCCAAGCAGGCAACAGCTTGTACATGAGCTGTTACAATACAGGGGACCCATTCTGTGAGGCAGCTGCGCCAGAGTATCGCTGGGAGAAGGGACAAGAGAGACCAGGGAAGGCTTTACGAGGTGGCATTTGAGCAAGGCCATAGTAAAGTAGGATTGAAGTGACATCTGCCCTCTAATCTGGGATCTCCCTGTCAATTCTTATCGGTAAGACTCTAACACTCCTTTTTAAGTATCTCGCATGGCATAATAAAATCTTTTGTATCTGGTTAGATCAGGAAATTACATAGTCTAAGTAAGTAGTCTCAGTAAAGAGTATGTATGTGGATAACAAGTGTTCAGAGAGCCAGACTAGAACAACATATACCCATCCCATGAAACTGTTGAACTGAAATGGATCTTCCGTTTTCATTCATTCATTAAGATGGCTTGGGATCTGACAGGACTCAGCCTACTCACAGACCACAGATGTATCTAAGATGACCAGAGCAGAGCCAGTTTGGGAGTCTTGATTTGGGGCTCAGAAATTTGGGGTACCCTAGTAACATTTACTGAAAAGGCTTGGAGATTGATGTTGGCAGATGTCCTATAAGTGAGACTCTTCCATAAATGCCAGTAATTTATTTTTTTTTCTTTGGGAGAGAGAGAGAGCGAGCACATGTGAGCCAAGGGGGAGGAAGAGGGAGAGGGAGAGAGGGGAGAGAGAGAATCTTAAGCAGGCTCTACACTGGGCCCAGAGCCTGATGCGGGGCTCCATCTCACGTCCCTGAGATCACGACCTGAGCCGAAATCAAGAGTTGGACATTTAACCAGCTGAGCCACCCGGGCGCTCCATAAATGCCAGTAATTTAGAAGGGCCTGTTCCCCAAGATGGCCTTGTTCATGAGCTCTCTGTATGTGGCATTATTTGGGTGGTCACTTTTCTGATTATGAAAATAATCCATGTTCATTATTTAAAAATCTTGGGAATATAAAATATCATCTGTAATTCTACCTCCCAGAGATAACCACTCTAAACATTTTTGTGAAATCCCTTCCTATTCAAATTTCCAGCCACCATAAGGAGTTGAAAAGACTACCATCTCCCCTAGAGTTAAAGGAAGCAGAGCTCTGAGAGCATCTCCAGAACAGACAGGCTTTAGGGCAAACCTTCCAGATCTTTATCCCAAGACTCACCTTCCTTCCTAGCAGCAGTCTCTCAGAATCACCTCCTCACCCAGCTCTGAGGGGCACCCTGCACCTGTGACCCTCCGGCCCAGGTTTTAAGCCACATCGTCACCCTCCCTGACGCCAGACTGACGATATCTTACAAGAACCTGACTCAGTGCTAAGGAAGAAAGATAAGAAATCATCACAAGAAGCAGGTTTCCAAAGCCCCTAAGGTGCCTATAGGAGACTCGGAAGGATTGATAACAGCCCACACCCTTGCCCCGCCAAGCCCAAGCCCAAGGTATATGGTAGAGATCCCTGTGCTGTTTGTCATGCTGGAAAGGGCTTCCATCCCCCTTCCTCAGACCTCAGCAACAGATTCAACTGATCCCAGAGTTGGTCTTCGGTCAAGGACTGGGGTGAGTCATTCAAAAGACCTTTATTCAGCACCCCATCTGTGGCTGACTGTGCCAGGGTAAAGAGTGCCTCGGTCAGTCCCAGGCACAGGGACAGAAAGAGTTGGCAGAAGGCAGAATCCGTGCAGCACCCACATCTGACCTTGGCAGCCAAGGCCTGCCTGGTCTTACCTCCCAAGTCTCAACCGAAGCTGTAGGAGCTGCAGCGCCAGGGGTGCCAGCGGGAAGCCAGGCACAGCTGAAGGACCACAGGAAGAGCCAGGACAGCGCTAAGCACTCGGGCCTTTCATTTCGCCATCACGAAATCCCTCGGGGCCCAGAAGCGGCTGTACTAAGAGCAAAGCAGGGGGAAATGTCCAGTAGGGAGACCCGGAGGCCATGGGGGAGACCTACAACGGAAGCCAAGTGCCCGCTTGAGCATGAGCAGAAGTCAGAAATACTGACATCTGGATGAAGACCTCTTTTCCCATTCACACACAAGGGCGAAAAGGCTATTAAACCTACCTTTTTACACTCCAGCCTCCCGCAATTATAAATTATAACTGAAGTGTTAACAGCCTATCGCCTGCCACCTCTTGACCACTCCGCCGTGCAGAGTCCACGCAGTGGACACTTGCAAACGGACAGCACGGAAATGCTGGGCGAGGGCAGGGAAACAAGTGGGAGCCTGGAAGCTGATCGATCTGGGTTTGAATTCTGACTCTACCACACTTACCAGTTGTGGGACCTTGAGCAGGTGACTTCGCTTCTCTGAGCCTCCTCCAAAAAGGAGATCATTTATACCTTTTAGACAAGTTGCAAGGAGTAAGGGAAAGAAGGTACGAGAAGCGCTGTGCTGTAGCACCGTGGGTGCTTAGTAATGGTAGGCATTTCTTTTATTATTCTCAGGAATGGAAAAGAGAATTAAGATTCAGTTGTCATGCTTCAGAAAGCCCACACCAGAGCAGAGCTGTGAGTTGTGATGACTGCAGATATGTAACTGCTTGGTGCTGGCTGTGAAATCGAGGTGGGAAGGGGTTGCAAGAGCCCATCCGTTTAGCCTCCTTAATGTGGCAGCAGGAACCTGGTTTGGATTCAAAGCCCCCTTTCCCCAGGGTCTATAGCTTTGTAGGAAGCCCCATCTCTTGTGTTGTTCAGGAACAACCTGTATAATGGGTCGTCAGGGTCTTGAGAGGGTATTCAAGCATCAATTTTAGTGCCCTCACCTCTGGGAGTTCCCCAGCTCTGAGACCCTGGGTCAGCGGTCTCCGATGGCCTCCATCATCTTACCCCTGCATGGGTGGCTACTAGTTTGCAGCTACAGGCCACTCGGACATGTTCCCCACCGTAATCCTGAGAGGTAGGCAGGGCAGGGGTCATCATCCCCACTTATGGAATTAGCAAAGGAAGACTCAGAGAGGTAAGTCATTTGCCTTACCTCTAGTCAGACATCAGCAGGTGGAGTCACTTCCCAAAAAACCGTGTGCAAGGAGATGGAGGAGCAATGACAACGTATCTAATCAGAAAGAAAAGCAGAACACGCCCAACTGTGGCACAGGGTAGAACTTACCAAGTTCCAGCAATAGCACCATTGTATTTCTGTTACTCAGAGCCACCCCTTGGTTTTCAGGTATGACAGCTTTGGCCGCCTGACAAATGTGACCTTCCCTACTGGCCAGGTGAGCAGTTTCCGAAGTGATACAGACAGCTCAGTGCATGTCCAAGTAGAGACCTCCAGCAAGGATGATGTCACCATAACCACCAACCTGTCTGCTTCGGGTGCCTTCTATACACTGTTGCAAGGTAAGTCAGGTGGGGGGCTTGGGGACTTCGAGGCAGAGGGGTGAAGGGGCCCCTTTGCAAGAGGTTGATGTAAGAAATCAGTTGCTACTAGAGCCGCCCAAAAACAGGAAAGCATCACAACTGGTTTCTCTGTGCATTGCCATCTAATGTGCAGAATACACCAGCCCGAGTCCTGTATATTCTCTCCCAGAAGCTTCAGAGTAAAAGTCCATTGTCTCATCCCATTATCATCAGAACAAAGGGTAGAGAGTGCGCTAGCTGCTAATCCAGGTGACCTCACTATTCCGCCATTCTAAGGGTTCCTACTCTCACCCTGCTGTGGGTGAGGACAAAGGACAATAATAATTATACCTAATCATGAAAGGGATCTAGGCATGGAGAAGTCTTTGCTGAAGCTCAGGTGAGAACAGTTTGTACCTTCTCTAGGAGTCCATAGAGAAGAGACCCTTCTTCTCTGCACCCATCAAATAATCCCTGGTATGAGTTGACCTTTTAGCTTTCGGTAAATCACAGTGATAAAACCTTGCTGCGAACTAACCATCTGCCTCAATTGTCCTCAAGGGACGTGGTGACCCAGAGTGGAGCTTGTAGCTTTGTTGGCACTAGTAAGCATGAAAAAGAAAAAAGGTATCACTAGGGAAAGCCTTGTTTGATTTCTCCCCGCCCCCCCCCACCCTCTGGATGGCTTTTGGTACTCCCAAAAGCTTTGACAGGAGTAGTAAAAAGAGCCTTGGGCTAGGAGTCAGGGGCCCAAATTCTATTCCTGACTCTGCCACCACATCATGGGGGTGGGGGCCCTCAATTTTCTCCTTGAGGAAGCGAAAGCAAGTTGAAGCCATGTCGAATGGTATGAGACAAAGCAAGGAGCAGAAGCTCTGGACTAGACAGACCGGGCTCCCTATGCCTACTGTGCTGGTTCCTACCTGTGTGAATTGGGTGGAATCATTCTTCTCTGAGCCTCAGTCTCTGGGTCTGGGAAACGGGGCTGAATTAGGATACCTGCCTCATACCCGTTGCTCAGACGATCTCCTGACACACTGTACGTAGAGTGACCACCACGGGCCAGACTCATAGTATTACTCAGTACTTGTTGGATTAATGAACTAGTATTTCATAACTGACACTTCGGTTTACCATAAGAAAATAACTATGTATTTTCACAACCGATTTTACTCCCAAACATAATCCTGTGTCTATAAAGAAGCTCAAAGAACAATAGACGTTCTCAGAGAAAGAGAAATGATATCTTGCAGCTCCTTTCCCACCAGCACCTATAGCATAGGTTGGGACACACCCCAGGGATTTAATGCTCTGACTGCGTTACTGCCAAAAGGAGGTACCAATTCCGAGCCAGCCAGGTTCTGCCTGGCCAAGGACAGACACCTGCCCTGCTGGCTCAGACACCTTGTCCTTCCCTGGGGTTAAGAACTGTCTTATCCATTCCACACCTCTGAGCTGGCTTGCAGCATTTTTCTCAAAAGTTAGTGCAGCCTTTCTTATATTTAGGCAACTTTTTTTAAATTCAAAAGTACCACATTTCCTCACCTTTAAAATGTACCATCAATTTGATAGCAACTTTTCAGCTTGGAAAGGAGGGGAGACACACGGCTCAAAATTCATACAAGGACTTAAGACACATTCCAATTTCAGAAACACTAAAGTGGGAAAAGGAAAAATGCCTCTCGGAATCCAGGAAGTGCAGTACCTGTTTCCTCTGTGGTGCCCCTGCCAAGATCCCTTTCCTTTCAGACCGGGCTTAGATGCTCCATTTGGCAGCCGCCTCAGTAGAGTCTTCATAAAAAGCTCTTTCAGCTTCATCTTACATCTGAACTATGGGAAGAAATAAGAAGCAGCTGCTAATGAGGGGCAGGCTTGGGGAGTCACAGCTCACATTAAATGGGGATCGTTTGAGATGGGCCTCTACAAGAAACCATTCCATCCAAAGTCACCATTAATGGACATATGTGCATTCAGCAAGAAGCAACTTTAAAAGATAAATTGACACAGGCTTTTTCTCCATTCAAAGGAGGTAAAATACAGATTGCCAGTGAATAATGCATAGCAAGTTTAAGGCAGATCTTGGGATTCTGTGTGTGTGAGAGAGAATGAGCGGGGGAAGGAAGTGGGGGGGGGGGGGAGTGGCAGAGGAAGTTCTTGTCCGGAAGGCTCAGCGAGGGTTTTCTACAAAACTATACCTTTTTTTTGTTTGTTTGTTTAACATAGCCTGTAATAGATCTAGTTCAATCCAGCAAATGTTTACTGAGCACATACAATAATAACAGTGATAGCTAACATTTTGGAACACTAATTAAGTATAAAGTAGATTTTTAGTGTCTTACATTCATAGTCCTGTTTCAGCTTGCCACAACGCTATGAGGTATTATTAACATCTCCATTTTCCAAATGAAGACAGTAAGTCACTGAGAGGTTAGGTGGCTTGTCCAAAGACACACGCCTGGTAGGGTGTTTAGACCCAGACAAAGAGGTTCCAGAACCCATTCTCTTAACCACTGGTCTAAAGGCCATGGGAAGCTATTGAAGATGCATGCTCAGTACTAGAAGAGTTCACTATGACAGATCTGTGCCACGGGGTGATGGAGGTAGAGGAGAGAGGACAAGAGATGTACGTGACTGCGACTAGTACAGTGCCAAGCACATAAAACTAGTACTAGCTAACATTTACGTACTACTCATTACATACCAAGGACTACTCTCAGCTCTTCTATTCACTCTCCCACTTAATCCTACAAGGTAAGGGTCCAGTTATTATCCCCAAGGTGCAGATGAAGAACCAGAGGCATGCGAGGTTAAGGAATTTGCCCAAGAGAGTGGCAGAGCTGGGACTTGAACCCCGATAGCCCGGCTCTGAAGGCCATGGTCTCCTTCTCTGGGCAGTTGCCCTGTCGCAGCAGGCACTTAGGTATTTGAGAGTGCCTTCATACCAGAGTGGCAAGCCCTGCACCCCTCAGCTGCAGGACCACTAGTGAGGCCCATAAAGAGGCTAAGGGAAGAGAAGGCATTCATTCCGACCAAGGAACTGGGGAAGCTTCTGGGAAGAGATGACAATTAAGCAGAGCCTTGAAGGGAGGACTTGAGCTGGCGTTTATTGAAGAGAGGAAGCACCAGCTGAGGAAGGGCAAGAGGCAGAAGACTGCAGCACAAACTCAGAGATGTCTCCACTTTTAGAAAAGAACTGTGTGCATTTTACAGCTGAAATGTCCTCTTCTCCAGAAGCTTCTTTTAGCTAAAGATCCTAATTTAAATGTTTCAATCAGGTTTAAAATTTCAAAATCAGATTTATTTTTAAATCATTGGTATATCTATGCACATATATGTATAAATATATGACAGTGACTTCAAACATACATGTGTTTGACATTTTGTCAGTGACTTAAGTATTGGAGTTATTTCTCACCTTGTTATAAAGAATATTGTTACCCTGGTGTATATTAAGAACCTTAAAAATGTTCAACCCTTTGTTCTAGTAACTTAACCCAAAATGAAGACAATGATTTATCCAAAAAGTATATTTTTTAAGAGATGTAATTCACATACTATAAAATACACCCTTTTAAAAAAATTAAAAATATATAATTCACACTTTTAAAGTATACAATTCAGGGGGTTTTAGTATATTTGCAAAGTTGTGCAGTTATTAATGCTATCTAATTCTGGAAAATTTTTATCACTCCCAGAAACAAAGCTCATACCCATTTAGTGGTCACTCCCCATTCTGCCTTTTCCTCACTAACCTACTTTCTGTCTCTATGAATTGGCCTATTCTGGACATTTCATATAAATGGACTCATTGATACATAATGTGGTGTTTTGTGTCTGACTTCTTCCACTTAGCATAATGTTTACAATATGTTTATTTGCAGTGCTAACTTTGTAATTATGAAAAACTGGAAACAATATCTACTTGAAAGTTGGTCAGGTAAATTATGGATTTCCATATAATGGAATACTATGCAGTCTTTAAGAAAAACATGAAAAATATTCAACAGTATAATACCATCATCAGTGAAAAACCATAAGCAATTACTTTGAGCTATCAGTGTATTCAGAAATATCCTAAAATCTAGGAATATACAAAATATTTACAATAGCTTTCTTTGGGTATGAGATCATGGACGATCTCCCTCTATTTTCCTAGTTTTCTTCAATGATAGTGTTCCGTTTCCATAGTCAGAAAAATAAACCCATTTAAAAACACTGCTACCCCTGATGCGAACCGCCCCCCACCCCCAAGCCCATGCCCAGCCCTTCTGAGCAGAGCTGGTCCCTCTTTCCTTCAGACCAGGTCCGGAATAGCTACTACATCGGGGCTGACGGCTCCCTGCGGCTGCTGCTGGCCAATGGCATGGAGGTGGCGCTGCAGACCGAGCCCCACCTGCTGGCGGGCACCGTCAACCCCACCGTGGGCAAGAGGAACGTCACACTGCCCATTGACAACGGCCTGAACCTGGTGGAGTGGCGGCAGCGCAAGGAGCAGGCTCGGGGCCAGGTCACTGTGTTCGGGCGCCGGCTGCGGGTAAGCAAGCCCCGGGCGGGTCAGGTGGGCGGGTCGGGCCTCAGCCTCTGGAGCTCTGGAGGTCGCTCGGGTGGGGGGGTGGGGCGGTGGGGAGAATGAGAAAATGGGGACCAATCCACAGAACCAGGTTCCATTCTTGAAACTGGCCCTGGGGGTGAACGTTTTCCTGGGCCCTTTGCAAAAGGGGGAAAGTCAAGTAGGCACCCCCCCCAACACACACACCCATAATAAGTCTCGAATATCTTTTTAGCTGTTACTTGGGGAAAGAGTATTGGCTTTAGTGTTGGGCCTGAGTTGGGTTTCCAGCTTCTATTATACTCTGACTGAATCTGAGCAAATCCGTAATGTCCTTTCATTCATCCAAAGCCTCAGTCTCATTGTCCAAAGGAATGGGAAGGATAAAATCAGTTTCACAAGTTGCTACGAGAATTAGAAATAGTATATAAAGTGCCTTGTATGGAGTCTAGCACACAGTGAGTGGTCAGTCATACCTACCACCGTTGTTGTTCCTGCCATTCTCACCACCGTTTTGGTCATTACTGTTATTCATATGGAGCTGTTTGGAACCTAAGCCCCATCCTGCGCTCTTTCCAGGCAGTTATCCCCCTACTAAATGAGCACAACAACGCCCCGCCCCCCACCCCGGCCGTCACCGCCAGTGGGTTGGCATGTGGGGCGTGGCAGTTCAGAGTGCTTTTCAGTATGTGAATGCCCTGAACCAGCCTGTTCTCTGCCTCATGCCCCATGCTTCTGGGGAGTGTTACCTCTGACCCAGGCCAGGCCCCATTGCCTAGCTTCTTTTCCCTCCAGCTTCAGAATGGAAGGTGAGGGGCAGCGTGACAGCAAAGAAACTGGCCCTGGCTTTCAGCACAGCCCCTTACAGATGCCTGGTGCTCTGCAGACACTTGCTGGGCTGAAGGGAACCACAGAAGTGAGCAAGATGTTCCTGACTCCCTAAAAACCACAGAAGCACCCTCATTCAGCACGGCTCGTGTCTCGACATAGCCAGCATCACACAGCGGGAACCCAGAAAGCCGGGCTTCCTGTGTTTCCTGCACGGCCAAGAACTAACGGCAAAAATCGAATGTGGGAAAGAGCCTTGCACTAGTTCCTTGAGGCAGACCTCACTGTCTGTGCTCTCGGTGGCCTGCCACCCTCTGCAGCCTCACGGAACCCCCGTCTGAATTCTCCAGGAGCCCCTCAGGCACGTCTGAGGCAATGTGCTAAACGGGAGGTTTGACCTTGGTCTGATTCCTGCCTGGGCCTGGTTGTGTAGCCCCAGCAACTCCTCTGAGTCTCCCCCTCCTCTGTGGAAACAAGATAATATATTCCAAGTACCTAGCCCGGTGCTGGTAGACCCCCAGGTGCTCAATAAACGGAGGCGATTAGTGCTGTTAGGAATTCCCGTCTGTGGCGTGAGCCGGACCAAAAGTTTCCCAGGCTTTAATTGGTCCCTCTCCCAGCCTGAGATTAATGGTGCTCCAGTCGGGTGACCACGTCTCCACGTCCTCCCAAAATAAATGGCCACCCACAGTGGCGGCATGTGGAATTAGAATGTTAGCCGGGTGCGCCTCCCCATAATGGAGCTCATTTTTTATACAACTGGGAACTTTTTTAATAAAGAAAAATGTAAAATAATCTCATTGCCGCCACTGCCGAGCACAGGAAGCATTAGGCGGTTCCCCAGTGAGCTGCTTAATTCAATTTTATTAATTTTGCCACAGAGGTTTAGCTCCCCTTCACTAGGGGTCCTTCAAGGGACAAGGGGGGCAGCTGGCTGGGTGGCACCCCTTTGGGGGGGAGTCGCAGGGGACCTTGCAAAAGAGGCTTTGAAATGGCCCCCAGCATTGGTGGGGGTGTGGACCCTGCATCTTCCTTTGCCCTCCCGGCAAAGAACACAGCTTCAGTCTCCAGCGCGTCCAATTTTTCATGGGAATTGTCTGCCACACTGTTTTTGCTCTGCAATTGTGTTTGATTACCCCTGGGAAGGCAACCTTATTACAACCAGGCCATTCACAGCTGAAGTTGTCTCAGCATCATTATAAATCCTTATTTTCAAGGTTTAAGAATTTGTTTGGAGAGAAGGGGGAAGCACACGTCTCTACTTTCCCTGAGAATGACCGTGATCATTTGCTGCCTTAATGGAAATAATTGCAATCATTAATTCAGGACCTTCTAGTCACCCAGAACTCCACTAGGCAGTTGACTTAGGCTTCTTCAATCCTCACAATAGCTCGGTCTGGAGGAAGAAACTGAGACTCAGAGAGGCAACGGCGCTTGCCCAAGGTCACACAGAAAAGCGGTGGGTCACAGCATTGAGGCTGGGATCCTGGCCTTACTTTCTAGACCTGAGCCCTTTTCACCGCACAGAGCCCTCCAGGGCCTCCCGTTACCGTGGCCCACATGTGCGCTTTTGCGTCACGAGACCTACGTTGTCTGCTTTCCTTACTTGTCAGACTCAACCAGTGACTAATGGAAGAGTCACAAAGTGTACCCAGCTAGAGGGGACCAGCATTTTAGCTTCAGAGTGCCTGGCAGTATTTCAGGGGCAACCAGCGCCTACGGGGTGGATCCCAGTACGGAAATAGGCCTCTGAAGTCTATTTCTTTATGAAACTATGAAAACCCCTGACTTACTGCTACCTTTGTGGGAGCCCTGTATTCCTGACTCTGAAAGGAAGTTGAATCGTGTGCTGACCTAGCAGCACAGGTAGACATCCTACAAAGGGGATCCGGATCCTGGAGGCAGGAGCAGAATGTCCCAGAGCTAGGACTATGTCTGTCCCCAGGCACGTAGAAAGTGTCCTAGACTCAAAACGCACATGGCCTCCCAGGGCCTCCAGGAAGAAGACGACACCTTGGGAGCTGACTAAGGTAACCAGGAAGCCTTAACTATGGTGGCAGAGGGCAAGAGAGACGCCAGAGGGGATGGAAGGTCCAAGGCCCCTAAAAGGGACAGACACACTCAGAGGACCCCTGAGCATTTGTCAGCATGTTGCCGTAGTGAGAGTCACATCCGGACGCAGTCGCTCACAAGCCAGGAGATCTGGAGGAGGTTCCTTCATGTCCATGAGCTTTGGTCTCCTCAGTGCCAAACGCTAGCACATTGCCTAGCACATGAGAAATTGGGTCATGCATGAATTTGCTGCACCCACCTGGCCTCTCCCCTTTTAGGAGAGAGTCAAGAAGGATCTACCTTTTTGTCCTCATTAGAAGAATCCCATTAGGAAACGATATGGATTGTCTTCAGAACTAGCCACTGTTGGCTCAGCACCTGCACTGTCTTCATTCTCACAATAGTCCTATGTAATTGGCATTATTATTCCCATTTGACAGATGAGGAAGCATCACAGAACTGACAGGTGACAGAGCCAGGACCCAAACCCTGTCTGTTCACACCCATGACCTGTGCTCTACTCCTCTACTCAGGACCTTCTCACACCGAAGTTTCCCATGCCCAGATTAACTCACTCTTTCCTCCTGCCCCTTCTCCAGGTTCACAACCGGAACCTCCTGTCCCTGGACTTTGACCGTGTGACCCGCACTGAGAAGATCTATGACGACCACCGCAAGTTCACTCTCCGGATCCTGTATGACCAGGCAGGGCGGCCCAGCCTCTGGTCACCCAGCAGCAGGCTGAACGGCGTCAACGTGACGTACTCCCCCGGGGGCCATATTGCTGGCGTCCAGAGAGGCATCATGTCGGAGAGGATGGAATACGACCAAGCGGGTCGTATCACATCCAGGATCTTTGCTGACGGGAAGACGTGGAGCTACACATACTTAGAGAAGGCAGGTGTCCGTCTCCCCAACACTGGCTTTACCATCCAGAACGCCAGTCGTTGTGGCTTGACCCATGGCCAGGCCCAGCGTGCTGACTTCAGTGGGATGGATTAGACCTATGTGGTCTCCAAAAGGAAGCGTTCGGAAAAATCTGCAACAGGGGACCGGGGAGCCCAACAGGTATCTGGGTGCATTATAGTGATGATGTGACAGGTGGGAGTTTGGGGGCAGGAGAATGGGCAAGCCCCACGTGATAGTCTAGAGCCAGGAAGAGGCCCAACGCTAACTGGTCTCACAGAGCGGGACTCAGGGTGCAGACCCAGGCAGGGGTCTTCCCCCAGATCTGGGGCACACCATGTGATCCGGTCACAGAGAACAGGGCAGAAGCCTAGCGATCAGTCCTTAAGCAGGAGGTAATTAATCCTGAGCTTTGAATGGTGAGCATAACTTTAGTAAATCCCTTCTGCTTAAGGTCAGGATTTATTGCATCCCAGGGGCTAGGACTCAGAAAAGCCCTGAAAGCGAAAGTTGGTCCCAAATAGGAGAAAATGGGAGCTTTGCTGCTGAGAAGCCTCTAGGTCTGTTACCTCCTGACTTATTCCCGAAAAAGACCTGCACCTCAGGCCCCCATTCTGGAACCCACATCTTTACTTTGTTTCCTGCTCACGGTCACCTGCCCAGAGCCCATGCTGTGCTTGGTCTGTGCTCAGTCTTCCCCACCCTGTGCTGGGTGAGCATCTTCAAGAGCTGTGTTCTGTGGTGGTGCTAAGAGAGACCTTGGGGGTCGTCCGACATACCTAAAAGCTCAACCCAGAGGGGGAAGGAACCTTCCCGGGGCCACACAATAAGCCCACTCTATTAGGAATCAGGTTCCCCCCATTCCCAATCACAGCCCGCCCCACCCCAGCGTGGGCCTGTGACCTGTTTTCCTACATAAACAATCATGCAAAGCCTTAAATGCCTTTCTCAGATGCGGTCCTTACCCTATGGGCCACGTGGAGTGCACAGAAGTTCTTTAGCAGGCAGGAGATACCGTCAGGCTGTGTTTCAGCAAAATCGTTCTTGCCTGAGTAGGGAGACTGATTTGAGAAGGAAGCTGAAGCAAGGAAGCCAGGAGAGAGGCTGCTGCCGTACTCCTCGTCAGTGTTCCCTACCTTTCTCACACACCAGCACCCACTGAAGTCATCACTTTTGTACCACACGAAGGGGCGAACAGACAAGGCTGCCCACTGCAGGAAGACAGATGGCCCGAGTGCCAGGGCCAAGGGCTGAGAGAAATCCCTTTTTTTTTTTTTTTAAGATTTTGTTTATTTATTTATGAGAGAGAGAGAGAGAGAACACGTGAGCAGGGAGGGGCAGAGGAGGCGGGAGAAGGAATCTGAAGCAGACTCCGCACTGAGCGCAGAGCCCGACGTGGGGCTGGGTCCCATGGCCCCGAGATCACGACCTGAGCCGAAACCCAGAGTCGGACGCCCAGATGACTGAGCCATGCAGGCACCCCAGGAAGTCCTTAGCTTAGCACATTTGTGTCCCCACTGCAGTATCCTGGGGCACACTGGTTAGAAAGCTGTGGTTTGGACATAACTTAGGAGAACCACCAGTTTCCGTGGCTGTTTATTCCTCTCCTCTTAGTCTTAGGCACACAGACTTACCCTTCCTCCCCACCACCCTCCTCTCACGTCTTTGTTGTCCTCTCCCTCCAGTCCATGGTGCTGCTCCTCCACAGCCAGAGGCAGTATATCTTTGAGTTCGACAAGAACGACCGCCTCTCCTCTGTGACGATGCCCAACGTGGCCCGGCAGACCCTAGAGACCATCCGGTCCGTGGGCTACTACAGGAACATCTACCAGCCACCCGAGGGCAACGCCTCAGTCATCCAGGACTTCAGCGAGGACGGGCACCTCCTCCACACCTTCTACCTGGGCACAGGCCGCAGGGTCATCTACAAGTATGGCAAACTGTCAAAGCTGGCTGAGATGCTGTATGACACCACCAAGGTGAGCTTCACCTATGACGAGACAGCAGGCATGCTGAAGACCATCAACCTACAGAACGAGGGCTTCACCTGCACCATCCGCTACCGCCAGATTGGGCCCCTGATCGACCGCCAGATCTTCCGCTTCACCGAAGAAGGCATGGTCAATGCTCGTTTTGACTATAACTATGACAACAGCTTCCGGGTGACCAGCATGCAGGCTGTGATCAATGAGACCCCGCTGCCCATCGATCTCTATCGCTATGATGACGTGTCAGGCAAGACAGAGCAGTTCGGGAAGTTTGGGGTCATCTACTATGACATTAACCAGATCATCACTACGGCGGTCATGACCCACACCAAACACTTTGACGCGTATGGCCGGATGAAGGAAGTGCAATATGAGATTTTCCGCTCCCTCATGTACTGGATGACTGTCCAGTATGACAACATGGGGCGAGTAGTGAAGAAAGAGTTGAAGGTGGGACCCTATGCCAATACCACCCGCTACTCCTATGAGTATGACGCTGACGGCCAGCTCCAGACGGTCTCCATCAACGACAAGCCACTCTGGCGATACAGCTATGATCTCAATGGGAACCTGCACTTACTGAGCCCCGGGAACAGTGCGCGGCTTACCCCACTAAGGTACGACCTCCGAGACCGCATCACTAGGCTGGGTGACGTGCAGTACAAGATGGACGAGGATGGCTTCCTGAGGCAGCGGGGCGGGGATGTCTTCGAGTACAACTCTGCTGGCCTGCTCATCAAGGCGTACAACCGGGCCGGTGGCTGGAGCGTCAGGTACCGCTACGATGGCCTGGGGCGGCGGGTGTCCAGCAAGAGCAGCCCCAACCACCACCTGCAGTTCTTCTATGCAGACCTGACCAACCCCACCAAGGTCACCCACCTTTACAACCACTCCAGCTCCGAGATCACATCCCTCTACTACGATCTGCAGGGGCACCTCTTTGCTATGGAGCTGAGCAGTGGTGACGAGTTTTACATAGCTTGTGACAACATCGGGACCCCTCTTGCTGTCTTCAGTGGAACAGGCTTGATGATCAAGCAGATTCTGTACACGGCCTACGGGGAGATCTACATGGACACCAACCCCAACTTCCAGATCATCATCGGCTACCACGGTGGCCTCTACGATCCACTCACCAAGCTCATCCACATGGGCCGGCGGGATTATGACGTGCTGGCTGGTCGCTGGACCAGCCCAGACCACGAGCTGTGGAAGCACCTTAGTAGCAGCAACATCATGCCTTTTAATCTCTACATGTTTAAAAACAACAACCCCATCAGCAACTCTCAGGACATCAAGTGCTTCATGACAGGTGAGGATTGGGGCTCGTTCAGAGGACAGGACCCACTACAGCTCTGGTCATCTGACACGATAGTCGTCCTTGAAAAAGCTGGTATGGGGTAACAAGAAACATTGGCTTTCTCTTACAAAAGCATTTTCCAAAGCATTTTTTAAGAAACATTGGTTTAGAGAAACAGCCTGGAAAAACTGGTACTGACATCAAATTAATTTAACAGGGCAACCACCATTCTTAAAATTTAGTAATACATTGCAGCTTATGAAAGGCTCTGAGAAGTCCATAGTAAAGAGAACTGATTGGTACCTTTACCCACGATTTCTCATTTGACCATGAAGCCCCTTTTCCCACTGTTTCTCAAATATTTGAGCATAAAACCCCTTTTTTCACCATGAAACCCTAATATTTCACTGGATACACCCCTGAGAATACAGTTTGGGAGTTTCTGGCCCAGAGATCAGGCTGGCTCTGAGTCCCCGATAAGGTGGATGCAGGTATAGCTAAAGAAAAACAAAATCAGTTTTCTTATTTGGGACGATGTAATGGACAGTCACGCAATTTACTTAACTTCCCTGAATTCCAGTTTCCTGATCTGTAAATTAAAGTTAGAAACCGACACTGACACTGGTGAATTAAATATGCACAGTGTAAATCCGCGAGCAACCAGTAAAGAAAAAAACAGAGACATAGGTAATTAGTCAATAGTGGAAATAAAAGTGAAGGCTAAAAAAATATTCAATCCAAAGAGGGGAGGAAGAGGAGATAAAAAGAGAAAGATGGTTGCGAGGGTGAAATGAGATACATTTAATAACCTGCCTAGCACAGTGCCTGGCTCGTGTTGATTACCTTTCCTCTTCCCGGATTTAAAAAGTGGGCTTTGTTTTCCACGACTGTGAAACCACCTGAAATATCAGTGTCCCCATTGGTCACACATGCCAGAAAAGTCTCCAGCAGCCACAGTCCAGCCAGCAAACCGCCACTCACAGGCCAGCCACGAAAGACCTCAGGAGTCAAAGCAGCTACAGGGATTCAGGTCTGGATAAAGCCAGCACTCTTTATAAAAGAGACTTTGTTGTTGGTACCAGTTGGGCGCCTCCCGACTTGCAAACCTGGTAATCTCCTTCTGTTTTTCCTGTGATGCCAGCTATGCCTGCACCCTATTTCAAGGCAGTTTCATTTTCATTCAACAAATGCCTTCTCTGTGCAGCCACTGTTTTAGGCACTGGGCATAGAAATATGGTCGCTGCCCTCCAGGAGTGCACACAGCGGTGGGGAGGGAGACAGTTGCTGTCCAGTGTGAGGCGCCCAGGATGAAGGTTTGCCCTGACGGCTACTGAAACACTGGAGGCACAGCTGTCTCTGCCCAGGGAGCAATGGATGCGTGGGGCCCCCTTCGCAGTGGACATTCATCAGCCGGTAGGGTGAAAGGCAGTCCAAGGAGACGACCGCACATACAGAAGTCTAGAGAGGGCAACAGGGACTGCTCACATAACTGCCCCTTAGGGAAGTGGCTTCCTGGCCCCCCGAACTTGGTGGCCCAGTTTGGACCCTTTTTCTGCAGACACTGATTGGAAGATTCCCAGTGGTCATGTTGAGAGCAGGAGTCCCAGAATGGGGCAGAAGAGGGAACACAGTAGTGGGCAGGTGCGGTGGTGAAAACACACTTGGGTCCTGTGGGAAACAGGAATATCCCAACCACGGTCTCACTGTGCTCAACTTGCTGGCAGCCCTAGAAAACTTAACAGATTTAGGGCTCATTTCCATGACATCTGTCTGCATCAAGCATGCCCCCTGCCTCATCCTCCAGTGAGTGTCTTGTGAGGTATTTTGGCAGGTTAGTTTAGCTGGGGGAAAAAATGGTGCAGGAAAACATTTTGCTACTAAAAACCAAGACACCCCCAAACCTATTAGCTTCCACGTGAGCTATGTGCAGCCTCACTCACACCCAGCAGTAACACCAATAAAAAGAGCATCTTTTTTCCAAAACTTTCTTCAAAGGTCCTGAGATACCCTCCAATGGGATAGGCTTAGGTCACATGACAGCCCCTGAACCATGCACTGTGGCTGGAGGGAGAAAACGCGCTGACTGGCTTAGCCTAGGTCACATGCTCACTTGCCGCAGGTGGAGTCAGCATCCCTACAGCTGCACAGATACCCCAAAAGGAAAGAGCGGGAAGGCAGAATGGGATGCTGGAAGGGCAACCACAAGACGTCCACTTCAGATACATCACACACACTAACACAGTAACCCTCCCGGGAAGCCTGTAAGAGGGGGATCACTGACCCCATTCTCAGAGGAGGAAAGTGAAGGTCAGAGCTGTAATGTAACCGGCCCGCTGAGAAGTGGCGAGCCTGGGGCTGGAACTCTGGCTCCGACTCCAAAATCCTCATTCAGGCATGGAATTCACTTTGTAGTGTGCACACGTAGAAGGGATTGTTATTCATCGCTGCCCCGGGTGGCCACGCCCGAAGTCTGGGGCGGACGGGTAAAGAGGAGCTTTTTAACTTGAGGGAAATGTCTAGCTCTGGTGTCATAAAAACGAAGAGTAAAATTCCCAACTCTTCAGAAAAGCGCCGTAGAAAAACCAATGAATAAATCAGTTTTCAGCATTTTTCCTAAAGGCATCATGAGAAATGTCCCTACCTCCCATCACTTAAAATTAAGGCCCAGCCCTCTTTTCAGCCCCCTGGTTTCCTGGGAATTTGTAATATTCCTGCTAGAAGTTTTCCTTTCCAACTACAAATTCAGATGCAAGTTCTCGGCCTCAGGCAAAAATGGCTTCGTAGGGGACGTTTTCCCCCCCTGTTCTGTTTGTTTTAATTTCCTAAAAAACCATCTGCCACGATTCATAGAGTCGGAGATTCTCAAAAACTCAGTGAGGAAAGGGACTCTGGAGGAAAGCTAGTCCAAGGGCCTCATGTCATAAATGAGGAAATGGGGGGTCCAGGGACGCAGAGGCCCGGGTGCGAAGGGACCCAGAAAACCTTCTATGAGCCAGGAACCGAGCTGGACACTTCAGAATATAGTATAGGATACCCAGTCCTTCCTGTAACAGACTTAGAACAGTTCCCTCTGTATGATGGCTGCCCAAAGTGCCAGCACTATCAGCGCTCTTCTCCATGGCTTGGTGAAAACCATTTCTACCACCAGTTTGTAGATCCGGAATCAGAACCTCAGAGAGGTTGAGGCGACCGTCCCAGTTCACAGTCTGCAAGCTGGGGAGCCTGAATTTGGACCTGGGTTCTGTCTTGCCTCACCATGCTCTTTCCCTTCCACGATCTTTCTAGAAGTAGAACCTGGGTTTCTAAGCTGCCCTTCCTACCTTCCCTCCACGCCAGTACCTCTAGATTTCACACCCCACAGAGGGGCTCTGGGACGTCCAAAAAACACAAACAAACAAAAAACAAAGGCAAACGTGAGGTTCTCGAGTGGGAAGACAGCATGGGTTTCTGACCTGCGCCCGCCAGTTTTTCTTTCTGGTTCTCTCTCTGCCTTGCTGAGCTGCTCTCCAGTTACCTGAACACTCCCTGCACTCACCTCCCCTCTCCCGCCCTTGCCTTGTATGACGGTCTTTGCCTGAAGCACCCCCTTCATCTCTGCTGAAGCCTGACAAAAGGTACACAGCTTTCAATGTCTGCCTGAAAGGCCACCTTCTCCGGGAAGATTTGTCAGCCTGTCCAACTGAAAGACTTCTGCCCTCCTGTCATCTTTCTTTCTTGTGTCAAAGTTTTGCATGCCCACGTCTCATCTCCCCTTCGGGGTCCTGAGTGTGCAAGGTGAGGGTCAGTGTAACACGCTCCTGAGCACATTCAGCAGCAGTGGGCCCGGTAGCGGGTGGCACGGCATCCAGCTTCCTTCTCTTCCTTACGCCTCGGCTTCCCTGATTCTGTTCCTCAATGAGCCAAAGGCTCATGGCAAAATCCTCCCTGTCCCTCTGCGTAATATTTTATAATTAGTAACCCCCCAGGAATGTTATGACATCAATGAAACCAGTGCCTGTGGGGCTAGATCCTCAAGCCCAGTATTAAAGATTGGAAAATGAAGGCACGGGGAGGTTAAGTGACTTCCTTCGAGTCACTTCCCAGAAGAAATGAAAGGTATGATCAGCGTGGGGGAAACCCTTTGAGCTTTGGTACAGGCCATCTTGTCACTTGCGAGAGGAGGGAGGGCTTATTTCTTAAGTGAATTTTCTCTTTGAAAGCATTCATTTATATCTTCCCTTTGGGTGTGGCTGTCCTCCACAATGTCCTACGGATTCCGGGAGAGGACACGGAGGGTCCACAGCTGCCCCCCCGGGTGTGAGGCCAAGGCCCCAGGAGATGGAGTGACAGAACAGGGGATCTGGAAATATACACGCTACTGGATACACTCTTGGATACATACCCAGGAAGGGGACACCAGCTCCCGAGAGTGCACGCGGCTTTTATAACCATGAAACAGTTTTCCAAAGTGCCTGTAGCAGCTGATTGTCCCAGCTGCAGCACCCCTCCCCTCACCCCCCCCCCCCCCGCAGCCTAACTCTGGGCTCATGTATTGGGATATGTCACCTCTGAGAGCCACTTACTCCATGAGGACATGTCTGCTTCTCGCCCACCCAGATGTGAACAGTTGGCTCCTCACCTTTGGATTCCAGCTGCACAACGTGATTCCCGGCTACCCCAAGCCAGACATGGATGCCATGGAACCATCCTACGAGCTCATCCACACACAGATGAAAACTCAGGAATGGGACAACAGCAAGGTAATTGACACACACAGCTGCCACCCTTAGGCCACTCAGACATGACGGGAGTGGGTCCAGCAAAGCTTTCCAGGAAAGCATGGGCCCGTAACAGAAACCAACGTGGTACGTCCACAGAGCCTGCCCGAAACCGTTCAGCAAATACGTAGGAACCCTCCCACTGGCAAGCCCCTGTGGACCCAGCTGTAACAGCACACAGACCCTCACAAGCCCTATTAAGTTTTCTATGTTACGCCGAGTTTGGAAATCTACAAAAACAATGAGCCTTTGTCACTACCCAGAGCAAAAGTGCAAGGAGGGAACATGTGTTCTAAATACAAACGTGGTATTTTCTGAGCACCTCAGTGCACCTGAACTTGCCTGAGGTATTCTACACCAGTTAACTCACAAATATCCCCTGGTATTACTATTCACATTGTACAGATTTAATGCCCGAGGCTTTCCAGTGCCACACAGCAAGGGAAGGGTTAGAGCTGGGATTCAAACCTGGATCTGTCTGTAGGCATTCAAACAAATGTTACTTTCTCTTCTGTTCCTTTTATGACCCAGTTTGAAAGACTCCCGGAATTCTATAGCTGTAAAGGTCCTTGAAAACAGTTTTTGCCCACCCCTCACTTGAGGCATCGTTTTGCTCATTTCTTCCTCCCCTCCCCCCCCACCTCCCCCTCTGCATAATATACGTAGTAGGAGCTGGCTCTTCCAGGCCCCATGCTGCACCCAGTGAATGCAGGAGTGGATCAGGCAGAGAGCAGGCCTCCCAGGGGATCCCAGTGGAGGGGGAAAGCCAAGTTGTTAGATGGCATACCACTGGCAGCCAGAAACTTAACGCATCCAACCTGATTCCATTAGTCCTCAGCTGCCTCCTTCCTCTAGACTCTGAAGAACGGGACTCTGCGCCTCTTGGCTCTGGAGGCACCCTATATTCTCCTCTTTCAGAGCATTCACCGCACTTGGCTTGAGTTCCTGTTTTCTTCCTGTATCTCCACTAGACTCTGAGCCCCAAGAAGGCAAACACTGGGTCTTATCTGGTACCCAGTGTACTGCCCAGCACCAAAACTTTCGTTGAATGAACAAATGGTTGAAAGAAGTAAACAACCCTGTGAGCATCTATGAGGAGACCAGAGCTCAGAGAGAGACTTGCTCGAGGTCACTCAGCAGGAAAGACGATGAGAACCCCTAGTGTGTCTGACCACAGAGCCCGTCCCCTTTCTGTTGTTCTCTGCTGCCATAGCCCTGCCCCTCTGCCCGGCTCCAATCCCCACCACCCTCCCAGGACGGCCTGGCTGTGCCTAGAGCTGCTTCCAGCAGCTCAGCTCCTCCCCTCAACCCTCCCCCCAACCCCAGCTTCCCTTCCCCCCTGCACAGAGCCCTGGTCTCAGACGGCCTGTTTGCCAACCTCGCCTGTCAATGAATTATTGATTTCTGCCCTTGGCAAGCATCGGAGATCTTTGTTGTTGAGCACTCCAGCTTTCGTGAAACTCTAGGAAATAATTGTTCACAGACAAGGTTCTATTAATTATAAAGAGGACTTAATTTCAGTGAGAATCCAATGGGCCTGTTTCTAAAGCCGTTTCCCTGAGTTGCCGATAAGGCCCCGGAGCCCACCCAAACCTGGCTTTGCCAGGCTCCCTGAGCCATGGGAGGGACTGGTAGGTGGTATGACACGGAGACAGGGCCCAATCTGTCCCCCAAAGCAGCCAAGAGCAGGGGCATCTGAGGAGCCCCCAGGAAGCACTGTGGAGGCAGAGCCCTCCTTGAAAATCATTCATAACACGACAGAACAATAAAGCAGGGCAAGAGAGTTTATATAAATCACCACTTTTCGTCTTCCTAAGCCTCCTTGCCAAGAACGCATTTCTGGCCATTGCTCCATCTTGCATCAGCCCCTTATCCTCCAAGTTCCAACTCAGGCATGAGTCTGTCCTTGAAGCTCATTCCTCCACCTTCAGGCTGAGATATTCTGAGCTTTGTTTGCTGCTCCCTAATCTAGAGCCCTTGAAACTGAACCTCTAGAGTCAGACAGACCTGAGTTCAAATGTTGGCTTGAATATTTAGTAGCAGTACGACTGTGGGCCCATCACAACTTCTTAGAGACTTAGTTTTCTTAGATGTAAAATCAGTGATATGACAATACCTACTATATAAAGTTATTGTGGAGACCAAATGAGGTACTGAATGTGACTTCTTTAGCTCAAAGACCAGGACATGGTAGCTATAAGGTATTACTACCACTTCTCTTAGACCACTAGTTAGCACATTTGATTATAGTTTTGTGTGTCACATCTGTCTCTCCCCCACTAAATGATGGGTTCCTCAAGGGCAGGGATGTTGTCTGATTCATTGTTGTCTCTCCAGTGCCCAGAAAAGGACCTGGCACAGAGATGTTCCCTGAACAGTTTCTTAATGGAACGATGGGGGAATGGATGGATGAAGGGTGGTGGAATGTTGTAGTGGTCAGCGGTAGAGCTCGATGCTACTGGTTAATAAATATGTATAGACTTGACTTAGTAATGTAAGCTGACCCTTCAGGCTGTTAGGGAGAGGTTTTCCCCTTTGTCTCATCCTCTCTTTCTCCATCCCTCTCTCTCTCTCCTCCCCCATCAGTCTATCCTTGGGGTACAGTGTGAAGTGCAGAAGCAGCTCAAGGCCTTCGTCACCCTGGAACGTTTTGACCAGCTCTACGGCTCCACGATCACCAGCTGCCAACAGGCCCCCGAGACAAAGAAGTTTGCATCCAGTGGCTCGGTTTTCGGCAAGGGGGTCAAGTTTGCCTTGAAGGATGGCCGAGTGACCACAGACATCATCAGTGTGGCCAACGAGGATGGGCGGAGGGTCGCTGCCATCTTGAACAATGCCCACTACCTAGAGAACCTGCACTTCACCATTGACGGGGTGGACACCCACTACTTCGTGAAGCCAGGGCCTTCAGAAGGCGACCTGGCCATCCTGGGCCTCAGTGGGGGGCGGCGAACCCTGGAGAATGGGGTCAATGTCACCGTGTCCCAGATCAACACGATGCTCAATGGCAGGACTAGACGCTACACAGACATCCAGCTCCAGTACGGGGCGCTGTGCTTGAGCACTCGCTACGGGACGACGTTGGACGAGGAGAAGGCACGGGTGCTGGAGCTGGCCCGGCAGAGAGCCGTGCACCAGGCGTGGGCCCGTGAGCAACAGCGACTTCGGGAAGGGGAGGAAGGCCTGCGGGCCTGGACGGAGGGGGAGAAGCAGCAGGCACTGAACACAGGGCGGGTTCAAGGCTATGATGGCTTCTTCGTCATCTCCGTGGAGCAGTACCCAGAACTGTCAGACAGCGCTAACAACATCCACTTCATGAGACAGAGCGAGATGGGCCGGAGGTGACAGAGAGGACTCCGGCCTGCACTTCTTGCCAAAGACAGCTACTCTTTTGTGGCCACACACCTGACTGGGTTGTACTTTAAAAAAAAAAAAAAAAGAAAGAAAGAAAGAAAGAAAGAAAAGAAAAGAAAAAAGAAAAGAAAAGAAAAAAAAAAGAAAAATCCTTTTTTTAACAAGTGCAGAAAACAAACAAAAATACTGGTTGCATTGTAACTCATGCAACATCCTTTTTTTTAAGAAAAGAAAAACACAAATTTGGCCTTCACACATTTTTTGCAAAGAACAGAGGGTATTTTTTTTTCTGTAGTGTGATCACAATGAAAACCTTATTGTCTCTTGTTCCCTTTTTCCTTGAGGATTTTTCCCTGTTGTTGGGGTACATTTCTCCTCTCTGAGACACATCTTCTGAGGTGTGTCCTTGTCTGTCTCTAGGTACCCGGTGTGATGTGAGACACAGTGTCTGTGCTAATTTGTCTCATGTGCAACCCTTTCTTCCGTGGGGGTCGGGCAGGAGTGCGGGGTGCAGTCATGGGCTAGTACCAAACTTCCGAGGGGAGCCTGGAAGGAGGGTCTGCAGGACCTGAGGATTTTTGGCTCAGCTCCCACAGACAAGTGGTGGCTTTTTTACTCACCGTGTTCTGTGCCTCTGGAGGACCATGGACGTCTTCATCTCTCTCTGGGGAATTTTGTGATATCATTCAGCACCTTTTTCAAGCTGTCCCCAGCTCCTGTCCAAGCTTTATATTTTGATGCTAAATGGAACCCACAACCCCTTTTGCAAATCCTGTGTAGTTGTTGGTGCCAGCCCCATGCTGGGATGGAGAAAGCATTCCCCAGGTCCCTTCCCCCCAGTCTGGTGACATAACATCCTGGGGCTAAGAGCCTCATCCTCCCCAAGAGGGAGAGGCACCCAGGATGTCTGTGGTTGGTCGGTCTTCCCATGATGTTCCTTATTATTCATCTCTTCCTCTCTCCCAAAGTCAGATGTGAGAACCAGCACTGCCCGGCAAGCCCACCACGTGGGCACAAGGTCCAGGGAGGGGCAGGCCACCCTCGGCAAAAGGATGGCAGTCGTAGCAAAGATACCAGCCTGCCTTCCTGGGTGAAACTTTCTCCCCATGGCTTGGGGTATCTTCCCTCCACTGCTCAGCTCCACCACTGAGAAACAGGAATGTGGAGAGAGGTGCTTGGTGGCCTTTGATTCTGGAAAGAGACTTAAGAAACAGTCAGCCAAAGAGAGGAAGGCATAAGCCAAGCATCTTCTAACCAGCTCCTGAAGGCTTCTCTGCCTCCCACTCACGGGCCAGTAACATAGTGGGGGTGCAGCAGCTTAGGTGTTCCGGAATTCCTTCTGTGAAATTCTTCTAAAACAGCTTCCCCTCTAGAGGAGTCTGTCCAGGGTTTTAAAGAGAGACTGAGGAGAAAGGAGGACAGAGCTAATCCGGCGTGACCTGGCCGCGTCATCCAGCCCCTGCCCCCCCTGCTGCCCCCGGGCTGGGCCCAGTTCCTGAGGCCGATGCCTGCAGAGCAGGCAGGCCAGGCTACAGTTGTCCCTGTGGAGACCCAGGCCTGAGGTCATTGGGAAGAGGCATTCGCCCACTGGGGAATGGGCACAACCCGCCCCTGGAGGGCCTGCCCGGGGAAAGGCTGCAGCCAACCGGCCAGGGAAGCATTGAGGGGAGGGGAAAGTAGCAGCAAGAGTTAGGAGCTCCTCGCTCCTGGTTCATCCGCCTAATTACGATCATCATTACCACTCATAGGAGGTTCTGGGAGACCAGGAGGGGAAGCCAAATGCTTCCTTTTGAGCTGGGCTTCTTAGAAAATGGGACTTTTATGGGTTACATTTACATTAAGTGTGGAAAATGAATTCTGAGTCTGAGCTACCCCCCCGTGGGGACCTTGTTGGACTGATAAGCTCATGGCACCTTTATAGCCTTACTCACAGAGTCTTCAGAATATTACACGAGTTAATGAAACCAAGAAAGTCTTTACTGCATGAGAATTGGAGCAGCGTGTAGCCTGGTTTCCGCCTGGCAGAGGGAGGCATCCACAGCTTCTCGGGAGAGGAGGTTTCGCCTTACGTCATTCCACCGGGATTAGAGGATATGTTTCGCTAAGTGCTCTTCCTGTTTCCAAAAGAAGTCACATGGCTGCGACAGTGCACCTTGGCCTGTTGGTCCACTGGGTCCAGAGCGCTGCTGAGTCAGATGTGGTGCTCCTCGGGCCCACTGCGTGGTTCCTGGGAGCTGGTGGTGGGCTCCCATCAGGCATAATCGTTCTTGGATGGGAGGGACAGCAGTTTGGCCTGAAGAACACGTTTTTTTTTTAATCCAAAATAGACTTCTGCCTCTCAAAGCATACTCTTGATATAAGGAGCCCTTGGGTGAAGCTCTCCTGCCCAGTAGCCTAGCTGATCAGTTCTATCTTGGCTGCCTGACACTAGTCAAGACCTGCTGGGGACATCTACTTGGAGGTCAGAGGTAACACGAGAGCCAAGGGAATGAATCATCTCCCTACACCTTCCCAGGCCTCTGAGCCTCCACCACCAACCCCCCACCAAAGTGATAGTATGGACTTCTAAAGATCAAAAACACAGAGAATTCCTGTGTGTCCTTTTGTTTCAGCGAATAACACTTTACCTGTCCTGGGCTACACACCACCGAGGAGACCCAGCGTTTCTGCGGGGAGAAGTTGAGGCATTCCCAAGCTTTAGAGAAAAGATGTCAGGTGTGGGCTAGGCAGCATTATTTCACATGGGTACTACTGCTCCTGGAGACAGCGCTTCTGGCCTTGGCCTTCCTGAGTCGGCTTCTGTTCAGGCCAGCAGGTGACGAAGTGCCTCCCTTCTCAGTCTGTCCTGCTGCTGAGACCAGCAGGCGCAATCTCACAGCAAGAGTGAGTCTGAAGGCATAAGCCAGAGAGATCCCTGTGCCCACTGAGTGGCCTCCAAGCATCAAACCCCATCCTTGACGGCACCTGCCCTTTTGGCACTAAACAACCCAAACATGTCCATTTCTTGGAGCAACCAGCCTTCCCTCACTGGCCCAGGGTCGTGATCCTGCAGGAGGTCAGCTTCTGTGCCCTAGAAAAGGGTTTATTTTGGAAGAATTCCTGCCTTCTTCCCTGTCTTCCACAGCTCCCATCGGGCCCTGACCCTCAGCCCCTCTGCCATCATTTTAAACAGGACTTTAATGATGCGCCGACCTGGTTTTTTATAGGATGAGATTGCCTTTTTTTTGTTTTTTACCCGCCCTCCAGACAGACAGCATTGGAGGGCAGAGCTATGAGGAGGGGAAGAAGCTCCCTGGTAATTTACAGCTTTGTAAGCCGCTGATGCTTGTCTCAGAACTGTTGGCTGAGAATTAACCCAAGCAACAGCCCAGTGCCTGGGGTCTACCTAGTGGTGGAGAATTTGAAACAATCCCTAGGAAAGTGACCAGAAGTTGAGAATGGTTTAAATAATCAGGATGGGGTGGGGCAGAAGCAGAAGGGGACGGTGAGGCAAGGAAGGGGATTAACCCTGGGCAGTGTTTTTATAGACACATAACAAGGAAGCACATTCGCTTAAAAAAAAAAAAAAAAAGTATAAAGGACCTTTTCAGCTGTGACCTTTAAGTACCACCTTTATAGGTGGCAGTTTCCATTATGCAAAGACAGGGCTCTCGAGGTGAAATCTTAGAACACAGCTTCACATCTGCAGCCTCGTGGTTGTGGTGGCCACGTGGTGAGGGCCGGGATGCTGAGCTTGGAGCCCAGGAGCAAGGAGCTCGCCAGGACTCTGCAGGATCCCGGGCTTTGGGGTTTGATCTCCTGGTGCTCAAAGTCAGATCTCTTCTCCATTCCTCATAGCAACCACTAAGCCCAGGCTCTGGCTTCTGGTCCTGAGCTGGGGCCCGCCTCCAGAGAGGTCCCAGGAAGAACCCAGTCTCTTCTTTCTATTGGGATCCTTGTTAGGACTCAAAGCCTTCTGTTTAAGGCTCATAATTCCCAGCTAGGTTTATACATTTGTCTACATTTTATTGGAAGGGTGGGGATTAAAAGAACTCTGTCGTTCAAGGCCCTTTCATTTAACCTTCAAAAAAACAGCAAACTCATTTTAAAGACTCATTGCTCAGGTGATAGAAACTTTATCCTTTCTAACCTTTACATTCTCCAAAACCAGCCCTGTGTACTTGACCGCCCCAGACAGCGGCGAGCTCTTCGGTTTCATCATGAATGTGGAAGACCAGAGTAGGGAGGAGGCCTGGGTGGGGCTCATGTTGGGTTTCTCACCCCCTCTGGAATGACACTGGGTGACTTCTTGGTCCCCAAGAACATGTGATTGATTCTGAGGGCAAATTGCCAATGGAGAACCAAGCCTCAGGCAGGCTCAGCTGTCCCAGCAGAAGCTGAGTCACAGATGTGTGGTGGTGCCCGGCAGCCCCCGATTCACCCGACACCAGAGTCCCGCTTTCCTAAACCTGCCTGTTCTTGAACACTTCTGAACCCGCAGCTTTGGCAAAAGGACTCTCCCAAGCTGCCTTTGGACGACCAACACTGGAGACTCTGGCCTTACCATGTGGAAATAGTTTTCCTGAAGTCTGGAACTAATTTTGAGAAGTTTTTTTCTCAACACTTTTGTGTTTCTAACACTGTATTCTTGACTGTGTAAATACCGACAAGGCTGTAAATAAATGCAGATGTAGATACCTTCTAGAAAAAAAAAAAACGCATAAAAACAAAACCAGAAGTGATCCCGTGTAGCCTTCGTTGACAAATAAAAGAATATTTTGTGTTTAAGGTGTTGGGTGGCCTTTGTTTGGAGAGTAAGGACTGCCTGAGCCAGTCCTCTGAGTTTGCACTGCTGGATGCTTCTGTTCTCAGGATGACCTGCAAGACTCAGGTCCATGGCCCCAGAGGCCCTCATAAGCCATCTAGGTGACAGCTGTCTGGAGAGGCATTGCCAGAGGCCACAAAGACCCCGGTGTTTAGCCTCGCGAACATCAAGGCACCCCTGACGTCAGCTGTGTCCCCACCGCTCCCCCAGGCCATGCCCTCCCCCAGCTGCTGTCCTCAGTGGCCTTGGGGACAGGCTCCAAGAGGCAGGACAGCCCAACACTGCCGTGAAAATAGAGCCACTGGGAACAGAGTTGTCCCCTAGGCCACTGGTGGCACTTCTGAAAATAAACGCATAGTCATCGCGCAAATTATTATAACCACGTTAATACAATTTGGAAAAAAGGACAAAAAATTTCTTTAGCATTGTTTTTTTTTTTTTTCTTTCCTTTGTGTGTTCTTAATGTAGCTTTAAAAATAACTAAGGTGGTTATAATCACAGCATACAGGTAATTTTTCACCTTGCTTTTCTCACTTAACCTCACATTTAACCTCTCAGCTCTAGAAGTCAGGGATGACAGCTGGTCATTCAGAAAGTACATTTGCTAAGCCCAGCTCCCCGGTGTGAATGGCAAACCTTATGAAAATTCGAGTAATTGGGCAGAGGCGTTAAGAGCAGAAGGCCTCCCTGCCCTCCCCTTGGCCTCAGCACGGACCCTCCACCAGGCCCTCTGGGAAGCTTCAGCCCCGCCCCCCCCCCCCCCCCCCCGGGGGCACTGCGGCCCAGACCATCGCCCTGCTGTGGGGCCCGCAGGCATCTACGGTGGTAGGAAAAAGACCCTACTCCACTTTTGGAGTTGGGCCACGTTGGGTGCAGCACTTACCATGAGATCTCAGCAAGTCTTTTAACCCCTCTAAGCCTTGGTCTGCCATCTGTAATGAGGCTCTGATGATGCATACAACTCAGAGGACAGGGTACGCAATGCCGCGCAATACTCCCAAGCCCAGCGGGCTTTCTCCCACGTTAAGTTTTCTACCGCTCGCCCCCTCCCCAGCCCACCACGCCCACCTTCCTTTCAAAGGCCGGCACTCTTCCCTCCACACTAGTGCTTCTCAGCCTTTGGTCCGCATCACATTCACCTCTAGGGCTTATCGGAAAAAACTGCTGGGTCCTCCCCGCCCGAGAATTTCTGAATCAGTGGGTCTGGGATGAGGTCCATTAATTTGTATTTCTTATGTGTTCCAGGGGACACTGATGCCCCTTTCTGCTTTGAGAACTGCTGCTGACTAGACTACCTGCATACTGTGGATGCAGTAAGCTACTTGGCATGGCACTTCAGATGCGCGGAGTCCATGAAAACTACCGCCCGAGGGCCACACAGTAGAGTAGGTGTATCGCGTCCCGTCCCCTCCCCCCTCCACATGCACCCACGGACTTTCACACCTGAGGGCCTTTTCACGGCTTCTTCAAGCCCAGCTGAAATGCCCTCTTGCTGCTCATTCCCCTCTCAGGAGGCACGCCCTGAGCACCTGCCACTTGCCAGGCACGTCTCAAGACTGGATTATCCTTGTGTGTGAGCCCGCAAGCCCCACCGAGGCCGTGTCTATCTAATGCTCTGCATGTCCCCAGTGTCCAAAGCAGGTGCTTGGCCATGGGCCACCCTCGGTTCAGCTTTCCCTTTGCCTTAGGGGCTCACTCTCTCTGGTATATTTGAAAAAGAGTAGGGGTCGCCTCCTGTCCCCTTCTGAAAGGAGGCTACCTCCGCTCCAAACTGGGTGCTGCTCCTCCCTCCACTGCCCCCCTGGGCAAGCTTGCCTCTGTGGCCTTGTTTGCAGAGAGCAGAGCCCCGCCCCCGCCCTCTGTAACCCCGCCCCCACGATCCTGCTCGAGATTCACCCTTTTCATGATCCACCGGAAGCCATGGAGAAAGCCACAGCCTATGAGGAAGAAGACTTTAAAAAAAGTGAGCAGTACTAGGGGCAGCTCCGTGGCTCAGTTGGTTGAGCATCTGACTCTTGATTTCGGCTCAGGTCACTATCTCAGGGTCATGATCTCGGGATCCTGAGATTGAACCCCCCCTCAGGCCTGCTTAAGATTCTCTCTTTCCCTCTCCCTCTGCCCCTCCTCCTCTCTTAAAAAAAAAAAAAAAAAAAAAATACCACCATATCCAGAGGAGAAGTGTCTAAGAGTTGAACCTCTTACAAAGGCTTTCCACTTCGCGTCATCTCACCTGGACGCTGGACGGACCTCGTTCCCAGTCCTCACGCTGGCATTGCTGTGGATGTCTCTCCCTCCAAATCCACACTGGAGGTCTCTCTCCACCCCTTGGAAAACTCCATCCCTACTGGAGAGCCCACCCCTGCTCCCATCAGGCAGTCCAGCATTTATTTCTCAAGTCTGGAATAAGCCCAAGAGTGGGCTCCAACCACCATCCCCAGGCCAGTCCCCTTTCAACATATCAGGGGCAGTAGGAGTTGCACATACATTCTTTACCCTTCAAGATTTATCCAAAGCATGCTTGTGGAGACACACCTTGCAAAGATAGATATCAGTTCTTACAGCTGTAGAATTTTAAGCCCTTTGGGAAGAATAGAAGCATTTTCCTACCGGCAAGCCCACTCCTGCCCAGTGGACGTCAGTACGTGACATTGTATGCAGAGCAGATGGGCCTGCACTTTGTCATTCCCTCCCTCACCTTCAAAATATGCCCACTCCACTCTGCCAGGACTAAATGCTTAGGGTAAAAATCTCTTCCCCAGTCTGTGAGATGGAAACGGAGGACATGGAGTCATTCTTTCAGATATGGATATTATATCACTGGGTAGGTGGGTGAATGGATGGATGGGTGGGAAGATAATGGATGACTAAATGACTGAATGCTAGAGCCAGGCCTTTGAGGAGGCTGAGAAGAGCAATTGCAGTTAATCAGCAAAGGTTCAATGAGCACTTCATGTAGGTTAGACATTACCCCCAAGCAGCCTTAAAGGGATCTTAGATGTAAAACAGGATCCTTTGCTTAAAACATTACCACCCAGGGGTGCCTGGGTGGCTCAGTTGTTAAGCATCTGCCTTCGGCTCAGGTCATGATCCCAGGGTCCTGGGATCGAGCCCCGCATAGGGCTCCCTGCTCCGCGGGAAGCCTGCTTCTCCCTCTCCCACTCCCCCTGCTTGTTTTCCCTCTCGCTGTCTCTCTCTCTCTCTCTCTGTCGAATAAATAAATAAAATCTAAAACAGAAACATTCTTTCTCTAAAAAAAAAAAAAAAAAACATTACCACCCAATGAGGAGGTCTAGAAAGATTCAGAAAACAGAGCATGTGCTCTCTGTCACTACTCCAGAAACCTCAGCATCCGGACTTGCTAGAACTCAGAAGTCTGGTGAAGGAGCAGAAACCTTCCAGGTTTTGCCCTGGGGGAGGTGGCCAGAGGCCCAGTCTCTGGAACAAAGAGGTTCACCAAAAGCTTGAGTTTCATCTAAGGAATCGGGAGTTCCCAGTTTTATAGCAGAAGCATGGCAAGGCAGCCAGGGGGTCCAGGCGCTACCGTGTGTAGGGCTATTGGGAGGAGAACCCTGTCAATATCCAAGGGTCAGGTCCAGACACTGAGGGCAGGAATCTGGATCTAAGCAGGTGGGCTGGGCAGGCACCCTAGTATCCACACTTTACTAACATACATTTGGTTTTAGGAGGAACTAAGCTCTGGGGACTTAAGCTCAACCTCTGCCCATAGCCATGATTCTGTGATAGCAGGGCTGGCCCCACCTCCCACCTCCTGCCACGTCTGAGGCTCCTAATGTGCTCCTTGCCTGATCAGCCTGTGATTTCCACTAGAAACTCAGAGACTCCAGCTATCTTGAGAGGATGGAGGGGACTGAGCCCAGTGCTAACAAAGTGGTTCCAACAAAAAGCACTTTCCACAGTGCTGAAGAAGGGGAGCTCAGGGTAGGTTGGGTGGGGAAGGGAAAGAGTCTGAGTAAATTTCCTGGAAGAGGTACGTTTGGTGAGAAAGCATTAGGAGGGAGTGGAAGACATTCCTAGTGAGAAGAAGGGGTGCTGTTCATGTGGGCTGAGGGGAGCCTGGGCCTCCAAGCCCTACTCCTCTGAACCTAGTCCACATGAGCATAAAGCCAAAAATTCCCAGGGATCTGACCCAGCACGTCTCAACTTTTTTCACACAGCAAAACACACAATGGTTGATGGGTACATGCAGGATCCACTCCCATGGGTGTATCCAGATTTGGTAAAACAAAGGCGTAGGTTATGTGCCAACCCCAGCAAGTAAGAATTTGTTCCCCACTCAAAAAGCTATCAGAATGCAAATGAGGGAGAGTGATCCTATTACAGGGATAATTTTGGATGCACTCTAATTTATAGCAAAAGGCATTATTTTGCAAAGCTGTGCTTCATTATTCATAATAACTTATTTCTGACACATGGCATCACTCTTCGTAGTAACATAGCTCCTTTTCGTTTTTTTTTTTTTCTATCTTGGGTGGGGGAGTTCCCCATTAACAGATCCTGAATAAAGATTTGTCTAAAAGTAAGTTATTAGGAAGTGGTCTCAGGAAAAATAGGTAGACAAATGAAGATGAGGGGCAAGAAAATCTATCAAGGGTGTGAGAGCAAGCAAGGTCCCAGGAGAGTAACTCTGGCTCAGTCCAGTGGGGGACTTGTGGAAACAAGCTAGGTCACGCTGCGAGCTATCCCCAGCGGGGCCAAGGGCAGGAATATTGACTCCTCTGCACCTGTCAGTCATGCGTTAAGGGCTGCCCCTGGGGATGTCATTTCCTATCACTTCTGGCTCTGTGCACTCGTGCACTCGGCAAATGGGGCTCCGGCCGCCTGAGGACAGCCTGCCTACAAAGAGTCGCAGGTGTTGGCTTTTGGGAACGAAAGCACATAGCTTTCATTCATTTCAGTCTGAGGAGGTTAGTGGAGTCCCAAAGCACCTGCTGTGGTCTCATTTCCTGCCTCATAGTGGGCACCTAGTAAATGCTGCTTGGCTGTTGGCTAGTGACAGATGCATCCAAGAGAACAGGACACAGTAATCACCTGCATTAAGCAAACAGAGGACAGGACCCCACCTGTTGTGCTTACCACTGTATCCTTGGCACCTGGCACAGGACTCATTCATATGCATTTGTCGGATAAGTGATGAATAATCTCTGCCCCCCTCCCATGGTAATTCTTGATCTAAGTTTCTCTAGGGTCTCCCTAGTTCTCTCATTCATTGCTTGCTTGACTATGGGGCACTGGCTCCCCTGGGATCTCACGACATGGTGACCCTCCCCAGTGGGCAAGCACCCGACAACTGTTAGGCCCAACGTCTGCCTCTGTTCTCTCCTGATCAGATGTTCTGAGGACATACAGTGAGGCTCAGTGGGGAGAGCTCCGTGACACGGTGTAGGTGTGGGCTCTAAACCCAGTACTATCTGCATGAAATCTCATTTGAACCTACAGCAATATTCATGGTAGATATTATTACCTCCCACTTTGCATATAAGGCCTGGAGATGTTCATGACTTGTGCTATTAAGCAATAGAATCAGAATTTGAATCCCGATTTGCTTAACTCCAAATTCGAGGCTATTTCTCTTATGTCTTAAAGCTGGCGAGTAAGGGCGCCTGGGTGGCTCAGTTGGTTAAGCGACTGCCTTCGGCTCAGGTCTTGATCCTGGAGTCACAGGATCGAGTCCCGCATCGGGCTCCCTGCTCAGCAGGGGGTCTGCTTCTCCCTCTGACCTTCCTCTCTCTCATGATCTCTACCATTCTGTCTCTCTCAATAAATAAATAAAAATCTTTAAAAAAAAAAGCTGGCGAGTAAGGAAATGTCTGATGTGAAGGGTTTTATACACGAAAAGGTCTGTTGATGGCCATTCACCTTGCAGGAAGCCAGAGGGTCACCTGACGACCACGCAACAGATGTGAGGCCTCCCCAAGACTTGGCTCAACTCCAGACTTGGGGCTACCTTCACGGGTGTGCAGCCTGCGCAACTCACAGGCTCCTGTGGTCAGGGGGCCCCACTCTCGGTTTACTGTTCTGCTGTCTGCATCTTGAAATTTGTCAGTTTTTGAATAAGGGGTCCTGTATTTTCATTTGGCCCTGGAATGTGCGATTTATATAGCCAGTCCCTCCACACTGCTTAGCCAGTGTGGAGAAACTCAGGATGTTAGGATGTTCTCGGGGCCCTGGAACTCCAAAGGGATGCTGTGGGCAAGAAAACCCTTACACGTTCCAAGGAGGCAGGGGAGATGACTAGAACCAGCTCAATGGCTTCCCACCCTAATACACCCCAAGCCGGGAAATCGCTACTCAATGTTAAATGTCTACGTCCCCTAAAGTGGCAAAGACCTGGGAAAGAAGGAGGTATAGGGACAGTGGGGCACAAAGAAGCTACTAGCCTGGAGGCTTCCACGGGGGAGACAACACCTTGAGAAAGGAATGAAGAAGTGTATGGCGGGCGGAGGGCATGGTGAGGGAAAGGCACCGAGGCGTCCTGGGGGTAGCTGGGCACATCTCCTGGACCAGGCAGAGAGGGACCTTAGCAATCAGGACTGGACTTGTGGGCAGGGGCCGGACAACCAGGAGGGCTTGACTTTGTCTCCTTGCCCCCAGTTTTCTTGTGTACATTGTCCTGGGCCAGTCTCCTTTCCCACCCTGAATCTTGCCAGGATGGCTGAAATTTATTGAGATTGTGTGTGGGGGCGGGGGGTTGATCTTCTCCAGATTGACGTTTATCTGCTCTTCCACTCTATTGTGCGGGGCAGGTGATGAGCTTATAGCTAATTAATGATTTCTTTGCCTGGATAACACCACCTAGTGGTCGCCTGTCATACACACTTTGCCATTTCATCAAACTGATAGGCAGAAAAAATTGGAGAGATTATATAGGACCATAATAATCCCCCGTGCTCCCCCTGTACTTTGTGTAGCTCAAATGACCTTCATACAGGAATCCTATTGACCCGCACAAAAGCTCCAAAGTTGAGCGATGACTCTTGGAAGATGCTCCCTAAAGCAACGCCCGCACGCACACACACCGGAGAGGGCACAGAGGAGGATCAGCTCTGGAGGTCCTTCCTCAGTGCCTTCTGATCCTTGTGCTACTATGACAGGGCCCTTGAACCTCTGATATGCTGTCATAACACCATGTGGACGACTGCAGAGGCTGAGCCTGCGGTTGGACGAAGGTGGTCAAAACAGCACTTGTGGGGCCCCTGTGTGGCTCAGTCAGTTAAATGTCTGACTCTTGATTTCAGCTCAGGTCATGATCTCAGGGTTGTGAGTTCGAGCCCCACGTCAGGCTCCACACTAGGCATGGAGCCTGCTTAAGATTCTCTCTCTCTCCCTCTCCCCCTTCCCCCCCCCCCCCCCCCCCCCCCCCCCCCGCCTCTCTCAATCTCAAGGAAAAAAAAAACAGCACTCCTGACTCATGGGGCTTGGAAACTTACCTTAGGCCTCTTCAGACATTCAGTAATGATAATATCAATAAAAAAAAAACAGGAGGAGAAGAAGCACTAGAGGGGAGGATGCTGTTTCTTGAGAGTCATCCGCCTTTAGGTATCTCCCTTGCATGCATTTTTGCAAGCACATTAAATCTGTCTCAGAATAAGGCAAGGTTCAGATGGCAGTTAATATATACTGGGTGCCTACTAAGTGCCAGGCACTTTTCTGAGCACTTTAAATGCATTTGCTCATTTAGTCCTCACCATAGTACAACAAGAGAGGTTCTATTGTAATCCCCATTTTGCAGATAGGGACACTGAGGCACCTGTCTAAGGATGTGCAGCTAGTAAGTAGAGGAATGGAGATTTGAAGCTAAGCCATCCAGTTCCGGGGCATACACTATTAAATCACTACTCGGGCTACCCTCCTAGGCTGAGAGACAAAAAGAAAATGCTTATACCCTGTCCTGGAGACTGCTGGGGAAGAAAGATATGTGAGTGAATACCCATAATGCATTTACTTATTTATTGACTCGACACGCTTTTCCTGAAGGACGTCTGGGTCCTTCAGGAGGTTTGGGTGGGTACATAGGTGTAAATGACCCCCACTCTGATGGGGAAGAGAAGCCGAACCAGGTTGGACCTGCACACAAGTGATTCGGGATGGACCAGGAGGCACTGGGACGAGAAGCAGGGCCAAGGCACAGCTAGACAGGCAGTGCTAGAAACCTGGTCTAACTGGGTCTAAGGAGTATCAGCCAAGCAAATCATGAATCTTCAGCAGACAGCTGCTAGAATCCTGATTATATCTAAGAAGCTCCACTGATTCTCTCCCTTGAGCTTTAGGCCATCTACCCAGGAAGAGAAAGGGAACACCGGAGATGAGGCAAGATTAGCAAAGACGAGTTCCTTCAGCTGTTCAGGTTCCAGATAGACGGGCCTGAACTGCCATCTACTGGCCGACTGCATGTACTGCGCCGGGGATGGCCAAGGTACCCCCTTCCTGCCCAGATGCGGAGGGAAAGGGGCCAAAGACAGCTGAATCTTTGACCCTTAAATAGCCTTGAGAAGGAGGTGTCACCTCCTGTATTTTACAAATAAAGACACTGAGACTCTGAGGGGTGACAAGAGGTAATAATAGCTTTCATTTACCATTTGCCAGGCACTGTGCTAAGCACTTCACATTCGTTATTTCCTTGAATCTTCTCAAGAATCCTGAGATTTATCCCCCCTTGTTACGTCCCTGAAGTCCCTTTATTCTGTAACAGTTCCACATTCTTCCTAAAGCCATTTGTTTGTGGACACACAGGTCATTTGTACTATGGGAGGTCTCACAACCTGGATTGGGGTGATGGGTCTTCAGTGTCACCTCACTCTTAAGCCTCCCCAGCTCCTATAAGCTGGCATGTAGCTCTAAAAGCTTAAATAAATTCAGGTCAGTTGTTTCAAGCTGGAGTAATTCATAGGTACTTTCTACTGCATCCCATCAGGAGGCACATAATGTGTGGTTGTCCCACTTCTAGTGATGTTAAGGTTTAGAGATGTTAAAGCAGTGCTTACTTAAGTGGGAGCCTTATTTAAAGAACTTTCAGGTTCTTGTGGCAGGTGAGATGCAGCAGCTATAGAACCTGAACAGGGGGCACCTGGGGGGCTCAGTTGGTTAAGTGTCTGCCTTCGGCTCAGGTCATGATCCCAGGGTCCTGGGATCGAGCCCCGTGTCAGGCCCCCTGCTCTGCGGGAAGTCAGCTTCTCCCTCTGCCTCCACCTCTCTCTCCACTCATGCTCCCTCTCTGTCTCTCTCAAATAAATAAAATCTTGAAAAAGAAAGAATCTGAAAAGAATGCACAGAGGAGCTATGAGGACTCTAAAAAGTAAACAACAGCAAGCAGGTTGGGGAGGAAGACCAGAATTTTGAGTGTTCACTGAGTTGGCTGTGAGTTTATCTCTTTTTTTCCCCTCTGGAGTCCCCCAACCTTGACTCAAAGCAGCCAAAAGCCCAGAAGTGGACATCAGCACAGACAGAACTCTAGGAGAAATCCTGTTTCAGGCTTGAAGACTGAGAGCGGGGTCTCCTGAGAGTCACAGCAGAGGCCCACAGACACAGGACGGAGGACTGTCCTCTGGTCAGAGCGTTGGGTGAAGGGACCCCCGTGACTTTATCATCCTACTAGATTGCCCCAGATGCAGCTGTAGTTGTTGCAGAAAGTGCATGACCGAAGGGAGATAAATAAAGCCCCAGGTTTCGGCTGGAAAACCAAAAAGAAAGCCTCAGGGAAACAGAAAACACTGGGGTAGCTGTGGCATGGGAGGGGCTCAAGATAGTGGGCCCACATGTAGTTTGTGAACTCCTGGACCCACTCCTAGTTACGCGGACCTAGATCGGGCCCTAAACAGTATAACATGACCTTTGAGAACTAAACCGAGAAGCAGACGATGGCCCAGGTCCCAGCCTGGCCCCTGGGTGGAACACATATACAGAACAGATCTGAGCTAGCCTGACAAAGTCTTTGAACACTGAACGTTGAAACCACCATCCACAGAACATTGCTCAGAAATTGCCCCATCAAGTACTTGCTTTTTACTTTCTTTTGATTATCCATAGAATTTAAGTAAGATCCAGAGACCCATAACATAATATTCAAAACATCCAGGATAGTTAAGCATATGAAGAACCAGGAAAATCACAACTGCGCCAATGTTGAGATGACACAGTTGTTGAGATTATCTAACAAACACTTTAAAGCGTTCTTATAAAAGTGCTCCAAAAGTAAGAGGGAATGCTCTTGAAGCAAATGGAAAGAGAAAGCCTCCGAAAATAAATAAAAGATATAAAGAACCAAATGGAAATTTTATAACTAAAAAAACACATTAACCCAACATTTTAAAACTCACTGGATGGCGGGCGCCTGGGTGGCTCAGTTGGTTAAGCAACTGCCTTCGGCTCAGGTCATGATCCTGGAGTCCCGGGATCGAGTCTCGCATCGGGCTCCCTGCTCGGCAGGGAGTCTGCTTCTCCCTCTGACCCTCTTCCCTCTCGTGCTCTCTATCTCTCTATCTCATTCTCTCTCTCAAATAAATAAATAAAGTCTTAAAAAAAAAAAAAAACTCACTGGATGGCTCAGTCTGGCAGAATGGAGATGACAGGACAAGGGTCGATGAAGGTAGACTGATTAAAAGTATCCAAGTGGGACATTTATCTTTCTTCAGAAGAGAATGCTCTACTAATTAAGCAATTGTTTGCACATTTCTCAAAATATCTGTGTAATATTTTTACTGTTCAAGACTTCATTCTATCAGTGAACAATTTGAGTAAAGTGAGAGTTCATTTTATTGTTAAAAATAAATAATAAGCAAGGGGGGCCTGGGAAGCACAACTTATATTCACATATTATAAACCAAGAATTATGATTCACCCAATTTGGTACACCTGAGGTATAGTTAGAAAAAAAAATAATTATGGTAATTTTTAGAAGGGCAGGAAAAAAAGGAGAAGGAGGAGCAGGTGGGGGGCATCTGGGGGGCTCAGTCAGTTAAATGTCTAAGCGTCTGCCTGCGGCTCAGGTCACGGTCCCAGGGTCCTGGGATCGAGCCCTGCCTCGGGCTCCCTGCTCCGCGGGAAGCCTGCTTCTCCCTCTCCCACTCCCCCTGCTTGTGTTCCTTCTCTCACTGTGTCTCTCTGTCAAATAAATAAACAAAATCTTTAAAAAACACACAACACACAAGAACCTAACTACTTACTTGATTAATACCACAGTAAACCTATAATAGTTCTGACATGGCAATAAGACTACTGATCATGGCTTAAGATTTCTTTGCAGAATGTTTTGGTTTTATTTTTGTTGTAGTTTTACATCATTTGAAGGGGGTTTTTTTCTCACTGTGTTTATGCTACTATCTTGGAATAGTTGGGCTCATTTGTTTCAATTTGGTTTTTATTGTTATTTCTTCATTTTAACTTTATTTTTTTAACTGTCTAAAACATTAACATTGTGCCAAAGTCAAAACTATATAACAACCTGAATTTACAGAATCTCACTTACCTGTCTATCTTCTCCCCCCTGTTTTTTCTCTCTCCTCACACATAACAATTAGACATTAGTTTAACATTTCTTTTTTTTTTAAGATTTTATTTATTCATTTGAGACAGAGATACAGAGAGAGAGAGAGAGAGAGAGAGAGCACGAGCAGGGGGGAGCGGCAGAGGAAGAGGGAGAAGCAGGCTCCCCGCTGAGCCAGGAGCCCAACGCGGGGCTCGATCCCAGGACCCCGGGATCATGACCCGAGCCGAAGGCAGACGCCTAACCATCTAAGCCACCCAGGTGCCCCAACATTTCTCTTTTTTTAATATATTTATTTATTTCGCAAAAATGAGCACACTCGGCCTTATTCTCTACCTTGCTTTTTTTTTTTTTCACTTAACAATGTATCCTAGAAATCACTGTGTCTCAGTATTTCGTGATCTTTTCATTACTTTTTGGAGCTTCATCATACTTCATTGCATGGATGTACCAACATCTCTTCAACTAGTTCCCAATTGATGGACATTTGGGGCTATCTCCAATCATTTTTTACTATAAATTAAATTACAGTGTGGTGCTTAGGTCATATTTTATTTTTGTTGGTGTATCTTTGGAATCTTATTCCTAGGGGTGCCTGGGTGTTTCAGTTGTTTAAGCATCCAATTCTTCATCTCAGCTCAGGTCTTGACCTCAACGTCATGAGTTCAATCCCTATGTTGGGCTCCACGCTGGACATGGAGCCTACTTAAAAAAAAAAAAAAAAAAAAGAATCCGATTCCTACAAGTGGTATTGCTGAGTCAAAAGGTAAATGAATATATAATTTTGCTAATATGTCATCAAATTCCCTTCTGAAGTTGTTGTATCATTTGGATTTCTGCCAGAAAGATATCAGGGTGCCAGAGTTCCTGTTTCCCTCACAGTCAGTCTTTTCAACAGAATATTTTCCCAAAATTTTGAATGTTTGCCAATCTCATAGATGAACCCTGATAAATAGGCATACTTTTAATTTTTGTATCTTATTATAATTGAGGTTGAGCATCTTTTCACATGTGTGAGAGCTTTTTTGTTTGTTTCTCTTTCTGTGAAACATATATTCCTATCTTTTATCCATTTTTTTCTAAAGAATTGTTGGTCTTTTTTTTTCCCTCAATTTTTAAGATGGCCTTTGTATGTGATGTGAGTAGCAAATCTTTTCCTGGTTGTCACTTGTCTTGTAGCTTTGCTTACGATGTTTTGCTCTGGAAAAAAAAAATTACAGCCAAATTTATCAAATTCTCTTTTATTGCTTCTAGATTTTGAGACATAAGAAAATTTTCCTTCACCCAGGTTATTGAAGTAGTAGGAACATTTAAACTATAATTAAAAAATTGCTGGCAGCTCAGTGTGGACTAATTTGAGTTAAAAACTTTGGAGAGACTCCCACACTTTTATGAGTTTTACCTCTAGGAATCTCACCAGATTCTCAGGATGAAAGTCAGAGAAAAAAAAAATTCCTTTACACTTCCAGCAGAGGTAACCATTATGAAATACTTCCAAAGCATTATGTTCTCCTTAACAAAAGCCTGCCCTCAATGGAAATTATTTTACTAGAGCCTAATCTACCCGGAAGAAGAGAAATACCCAACTCCGGCCCCTTCTACACTTTTTGTTTCACTAAGGGGGACCAAAAAAAAGCTGATAATTGCTTGTGAAGGTCATAACCCAGGGGCGCAGTCTCATTAAAAGACTGAGACCTAATTATAGAATTATGGGATGTCCCCACACACACACACACACACATACACATACCTTACCACCACGTTAACAAGCTCCTGTACTGTAACAGAGCATTACTACTGAAAGAACTGCAGAGCTCACACCCTGGTCAAGAAAGAGTCTCTAGGGAATTCCAAAGATGACAGGGAAGACAGAAACAAGGACAGTACAGGAGGTTTTAGCCTCTCCCATCTGCACCAGTAGCAAATAGTAAACATAGTCTAACTCAGATAAACACAAAACTTCACAATAAAGACCTATTTTACTCGATTCTTTTTACCTACCATATCATGTCCAGCTTTCCACAAAAAAATGCCAAGTCATGCTAAAGGGCACCAACATAGTCTGAGGAGATGAAGCAAGCTTCAAACCAGACTCGGGTATGACAGAAGCTGTGGAGCTATCAGACTAGGAATTTATAATAACTATGATTGATATGCTAAGAGATCTAATGAAAATGTGAAACCATGTAAAACAAATGGGTAATGTAAGCTGAGAAATGGAAACTCTAAGAAAGAATCAAAAGGAAAGTGTGGCAATCCCAACATCATAACAGAAATAAAGATGCTGTTCATGGGTTCATCAGCAGACTGGACATGGCTGACAGAAGAATCAGCAAGTGGAAAGATGTGTCAACAGAAACTTCCCAAACTGAGAAGCATAAAGAAAAAAGAATGAAAAAAAAAAAAAAAGGAATGGAATGGAATATCCAAGAATTGTGGGACAATTGCAAAAGCATAACATATGTGTAATGGAATACCAGAAGGAGAAGGAAGAGAGGAAGGAACAGAAGAACTACTTGAAGTCGCTAATGCCTGAGAATTTTCCAAAAGTAATGGCAGACACCATGCCTCAGATCCAGAAATTCCAGACAACATCAAGCATGATAAATTCCAAAAAATTTACGCACAAACATATTATGTTGAAAATGCAGAAAAATCAAAGACAAAGAGAAAATCTTGATATAAGACACAGAGTGTGGGTGGGGTGAGGGGAACACTTACCTATGGAGAAATAAGGATAAGAATTACATCAAATTTCTCTTCAGACACCATGCAAGCAAGTACAGAGGTCAGTGAAGTATTTAAAGTGTTAAAAGAAAAAAAACAACAATTGGGAATTCTGTATCCGCTTGACACTTATTTTTCAAAAGGAGAGAAGAAATAAAGACTTCCTCAGACAAATGAAAGTTGAAAGAATGTGTCACCAGTAGATCTGCCTTATATGAAATTTGTAAAAAGTTCTTCAGAGAGGGGCACCTGGGTGGCTCAGTCAGTTTAAAGTCTGCCTTCAGCTCAGGTCATGATCTCAGCGTCCTGGGATCGAGTCCCGTGTTGGACTCCCTGCTCAGCAGGGAGCCTGCTTCTCCCTCTCCCTCTGCCCCCCACTCTTGCTGTCTCTCTCACTCTCTATCTCAAATAAATAAATAAATAAAATCTTTTTAAAAAATTCTTCAGAGAGAAGGAAATTATATAGGTTAGAAACTCAGATCTTCATAAAGAAAAGCAGAGCATTAGTCAATTAGTCAATTAGTCAATAAATGAAGGTAAAATAACATTTTTTATTTTTTATTCTTAATTGATCTAACAGAAAACAATTTGTTCAAAATAATAATACCAATAATGCATTTAGTGATTGTAGCTTATGGATAAGTGGAATGATTGACAGCAATGTTATAAGAGTAAAAGACATGGAGAAAAACAAATAGTAGTTGTAGATATGGTAGATATTAAACCAACTATAATCACTTTTTTTTTAAAAGAAAAAGGGGGGGAACCCAACACCAGGCCCAATCCCAGGATCATGACCTGAGCCGAAGGCAGACACTTAACTGACTGAGCCACCCAGGTGCGCCACAACGATAATCACTTTAAATTTGAATGTTCCAAATGCATCAGAGACAAACTATAAGAATTTATTTTTAAAAAAAGAACCAAGCACATATTGTCTACAGAAATTCACTTTAAATATAAGGGGCACAGATTAAAAATAAAGGGATAGAGAAGGACATACCAGGCTGATACTAATCAAAAGGAAGCTGAAGTAGTTATATTAATTTTAGACAAAGCAGACTTCAGAGCAAGGAAAATTATCAGGGATAAAAAGGGGCATTACATAATGATAAAAGGATCAATTTTTCAGTAAATCTTAGCTTCTCAAATCAGTGGCTATTTGGTTGTGAGCAGCATAATGGGGGTGGTGACAGAAAAGGATGTGAAAGGAATTATAGAAGATCATAAGGAAGATTTTAGGGGTGATGATTCATTATCTTGACTGTGGCAAAGGTTTCATGGGTGTATAGATATGTGAAATTGTCAGTCGTACATTTTAAATATATGTAGTTTCCTGTGTGTCAATTATAACTCAATAAAGACCTTCAAATTTTTTTTAAAAATCTATGCCATCATCATCCTTGACTGAAAGCCAGTTGAGGAATTCAAAGCACAGAGAAGTTAAGTTACTTGCCCAAGATCACACAGCTGGTAAGTAGCAGTGTCAGGATTTGAAGTTAATCTGACTCTCCAGTCCATGCTCTTAGCCACCTCGCCTCAGTGAATTAACTGGGGCCCATGTTTCTGTTGCCAGTTTTGGAGAGCTGGCCCAGGGCTGTTTGCTATTGTTGAAGTAACCCTTGAGGAAAGGGACATCCAAAAATTAAGGAAGAGAAATCTAGAAAAGGCCTGGGTTATTCCAGTGTCAAGAAATCAACCTATAGGGGCCCCTGGGTGGCTCAGTCAGTTAAGCATCTGCCTTCAGCTCGGGTCATGATCCCAGGGTCCTGGGATTGGGCCTGCGATTGGGCTCCCTGCTCAGCGGGAAGCCGACTTCTCCCTCTCCTTCCCACCTGTTCTCTCTCTCTCTCTCTCTCTCTCTCTCTCTCTCTCGCACGATCTCTGTCGCTATCTCTCTCAAATATATAAATAATCTTTAAAAAAAAAACAAACAGAAATCAACCTATAGCTCTGCAAGTTCAATGGGGAAGTGATGGAGATGATATGTGTGTATCACCCCTGATTCTCTGGGACCTGACATTGGACTCTTCCTTCGAAGTCTTCCTTCTTTCGGGACCACGCCCACGCCCACTGCCCAGCAGCTGGCATCCACTTTCAGAGCCCCATTCACGTACTCTTCATAAGGTGATCAGGGAGTACGTTGGGGAGATGAATTGACTACACCTACCACAAATTAGGAGGAAGAATGCTGCAGCTCGGTGAGGTGGAAACATGCCTTCTGGGGTCAGACAACCCTGGGACTGAATATCTGCCACCTACTAGATATGTGACCTTGGGCAAGCCACTTAACTTTTTGACCCTCTGTTTTCCCAAATATAAATTGGGAACAATAGACTTAGAGAATTACGAGTTTTCATTGAGATGAAATAGGAGTATCTTGCACAGGAACTGGCACATACCACATGCACAGTAAGTAATGGTTACTATTACCATTGCATTGACATTATTCTTCTGTGGAAGGAATGTCACACAGTGAGTTATGACCAGATCACACAGTGAAGTCACCGTCACCTTAGGAGAGCTTTAAAAAGGAGGCTATGCCCCATCATTGAGGTCGAATGAGGTGTGTTCCTGCCAAAAACAGAGTGATCAAGAAAATGATGTCAATGGTTTAGTATGATGCTGATATTCTGCAATCTCAGATTTTGCAACCCATGGATGAACTGAGAGAGGGAGTGTCACAATAGACAGCTGGTAGTCATAACTGTGGGCTTCCTTGTCAATAAGCTCCTTGAAAGTAGAGACAGAGATGTCTTTGTGTCCCTGCTACCTAAGACAAGGTCTGGTGACCATAACTATTTAGTAAACATTTACTAAATCAACCTCTATACGTGGCCTTTAGGTTGCTGGTGGCGAGTCACCAGTTGTCCTTGTTTAAGATAGCTTCGGCTGGGGCGCCTGGGTGGCTCAGTTGGTTAAGCGACTGCCTTCGGCTCAGGTCTTGATCCTGGAGTCACAGGATCGAGTCCCACATCGGGCTCCCTGCTCAGCAGGGAGTCTGCTTCTCCCTCTGACCCTCTTCCCTCTCGTGCTATCTCTCATTCTCTCTCTCTCAAATAAATAAACAAAATCTTAAAAAAAAAAAAACATTAAGATAGCTTCGGCTGAGAGAAGTAAGAATGCATCCCATGATCCACCAAAAACATAAATCTGTGTCAGATAGTCTTACATCCACTTCTAGCTTAATCCAACTCAACATTACTTGAACACCTATGTATACAAGTAACTTGTGAAAAACTTAACATGAAAGTTAAGTATTAAAAGAAAATCTATCTACTAAATACAAATTAAATACTCTCATCAATAACAGATATTATCACTGCATGTTTACCGAGTTCATGCCCTTCACCTGCTGTCCAGGTCCCTCTGGGGGTCCCCAGCAAATGCTCAGCTCCTTGACTGAGCTCAAGGTCCATTGATTTGCTAACACCTTCCTGTTACTCTGACAATCCTCATAATTGCTCCCAGCTTCAGTTCCCTGGATACCTGCTAAGCTGCTGACCTTTGCATGTTTTCTTTTTGTCACCATGTTCTGAGCTGAAGCCACAAAGTAGAAGACGCTATTTGCTCTGATTTTGTAGTTCTACTTTTCCTCCTGCCTGACTTTTTACAAAAAGAGAAAGGAAAGAGCTCTAGATTTCTTGAAGGGATCAGATCTTTTACCTTCAGTACTCCCTTTATAATGTCAATATTTTAAAATCTATCAAACTAAACAGGGCAGATTTTTAGCAAGCTTACAGATTAGGATCTTTGCAATGTGTTACAGCCAAATGTCACCTGGATAATGTCGACATTAATCAAAACGGCCACCTAAGAATTGAAATGATGTAGGAACTGCTTGGGTCCCTATCATTCAGGAGGTAGCGTTGCATTAGCAGATGTCAAAGTTAACAATGTTAGCCAACTAAATGTGGACCTTCCTGAGCATATGTTGGACGTTAGCAGATCAGCATTGATATTGATCATGCTTTGGACAGTAGACAGACAATCTATAAATTCCCAGTTGGCATCAAGGAAGAAAACTAATTTTATTTTCTCTTATTGCTGTTGAAGCCCTGGCCATATTTCTTGCTATACTTGAAGTAAGTTCATTGACTGTGCCCTATCTACACTTTGTACATACTTCTGTGGTTTGGATTTACCGCCATCTATTCTAATTATTTGTTTATCTCTCTCTCTCCCACACTAGCCTGTAAGATTTTTGAGTAAGAGATTGTAGTTTACTAATACCTGCCAAGCCTGTAATGAAATAAGCAGGGGTTTGGGAATTTAAAGCATCTGGATTTAAATCCTGGCTCTAGAACTTACTGTGTGATCATGGGCAAGTTTCTTAACCTCTCCAAGCCTAATAATGCTAATCTGTAAAACAGGGATTTTAATACCTACCTAGAAGAGTGTATTAGGATTAAATAAATTAAACAACTGACTATATTATAAAGATTCTTTATAATAAACAATAGGAAGAAACCATATCAATAAGATTGGTTGTAAGCAACAGAGATAAACTCTGGCTAATTTAAGAAAAAGAACATGACAACTAAAGGCAATGTGTAATCTGGGATTGGATCCTGAGTCAGAGAGGGAAATGGATATAAATGACATTTTGGGGACAATTAGTATAATCTGAAAAATGTATTATATATTGTAAAATAGTATTAGTTAATCTTATATTTCCTGAATTTGATCATTATATTGTGGTTATATAAGAGAAGATCCTTGTTCTTAGGAAATGAACAATTGTGGAGTTGGGGTAAAGGAGCACGATATCTGCAACTTTGAAATGGCTCAGGAAAAAATTATATATATATATATATATACACACACACATATGTCATGTATATAATATATGTATAGCATACATATATACATTTACTATGTATATAATATGTATAACATACAGAGTGCAATAAAGTAAATATGGCAAAATATTTACAATTAATGAGTCCAAGCAAAGGGTATGAGAGTTATTTGAACTGTTTTTGTCATTCTGTATTACTTTGAAATAATTTCGAAATTCAAAAAAAATTTAAAGATAAAAGAGGAGATTTAGTGAAATAATCATAGAACTCTCAAAATCAATAGGAAGGCTGAAGAACCAGGCTTAGAAACTAGACAGGAACCAGTACAAGGGCTATTAGAGTATAACACTGGAAAATAATGACTTCCTTCCTTTCATCACTGTGCATAGACTCACAGTCCTAAGAGATAGAACTGTTTGATGAATCAGTACAAGGGCAGGGGATAGGATCCAGCAGAATGAGTTTCCAGAAGGGTTTACCATTGTATTGCTCAAAACCCAGGACAGTACCTGGCTCAGCACATGGTGGGTGCTCAAAAAATAATTTTTTTAAGAGCGCCTGGGTGGCTCAGTCGGTCAAGCATCCTACTTTTGGTTTCAGCTCAGGTTATGATCTCAGGGTTGTGGAATCCAGCCCCAAGTCAGGCTCTGCACTCAGTGTGGAGTCTGCTGGGAATTCTCCCTCCCTCTCTCTCTGTCCCTACCCCCCCATGCTTGCTCTTTCTCTCTCTCTCTCTCTCAAATAAATAAATCTCTAAAAAATAATTTTAATGCATATTTATCTTCTAGCACATGACAGGAATACAAGAAACCTACATGGGAGTGTTAGTTGTCTCCCTTCCCCTTTTGTACCTCCAGTTCTGAGCACTTTACCTAGCATGTGGCAGGTGTTCCACAACAGTTGCTGACTGCATCGAAGCATTAGCAGGGTCTGCAGTAGTAACTGCGGCCACGCTGTGTGTGTGCTCATTCAGGGATCATGTTTTTTCCTTACTGATGAGTGGACACATGGCCTGCTTCCCGGGCAGGCAACAACATCAAGTGTCTATGCCAAAATACAGGGAGAGGGGCCAAGAAAATATAGTAGCCTGATTTTAGTCACTGTGATTTAATCCCTTTGAGTTTTGGGGAGTGAGTCTCAATTTCTCTAAGTCTTGGTATCCTCACGTATAAAGTAGGATGTCCTATGGTGCTTACTTTACAGCTGCTAACCCCCCTGGAACTCCCTAATGCTGCCAAGCAGTCATAATGTATGTCCCTACTGCATTCATTCTTCTACTCTCCTAGATCATTATTTCGTGCCTTCTCCTCTTTCTATTATCTACATAACCCCCTCCTCAAGTTTAGCTGATGGACCCTCCCTTCAGCGAGTCTTCCCAGGAGTTGTAGAAACCACTTCTGTTATATTCTGTTTTCCAGAAGTTAGTTACCTGGTTATATGACCATGCCTACTTTCAAGGGTAGCTAGCAAATGTCTTTATTATGGGGTCTGTGCACCCTGAAACAGTTGCGCTTATGCTATTAAAGGGAGGAAAACAGACATTGAGAGATACTAGTAGATTTACCATCATGGATTTATCATGTTTCCTGAGACTAGGGGCAACACTTCAAAAGTATGACTGAGATTCTCATGTGGGCGCCAATTCTGCCTGGCAACCAACCTATCTTTCTCTGGTCTGTCCACTTTTCCAGTCTCCCAAATTATTATTTCACAGTCTTTTCTGTCTTTTCAAAACTCTGATACCTGCTCCACCTCCTCCTCCCTCCCTCCTTCCCTCTCTCTTTCCCTCCTCCCCACTTTCCTGTTTCTCTTGACAGAAGACCTTGCCTCCTATTTCTCTATTTGCCTCTATTTGAAATAGAAGCAAAGTAAAGAGGACCTCTGCAAGCTGCCCTATGTACCCCCCAACCTGTGTGTGTGCCCAGGTACTCTACCTTCTCCTGTTACTACAGGTGAACTACTCACCATGCTCTCCGGGAAGCCTCGCCCTGCATCGACTCACCCCACCCCCTCTCACTACTCTACCACGTCACGCTCAGGACTCTCTTCTCTCTTTCCCACAGTGGTTTCTCCTCCTTCAGATCTTTCCCTTTCGGTTTCCAATCCAGCAAGTAAGGAACTTAGATATCCTCACTCCTGTCCTCACAACAAGAAAAAATAATTAAAATTTATTTATTTGAGAGAGAGAGAGATCTGGAAATATCAATAACTCTTCTTAGATCCATCAGAAATTTGAAGTCACAAGGCAAACTGCTGCCCCCCAAAACTGGAATGACAAATGAATTTCTTTAAAAATATAACTCCCCAAAAATATATATATATAACCCAAGAAAACTGACATAGAAAGAAATAGAAAATCTGTACAGCATCCTACTTAATAAGCATACTAAAGTTGTCATTTAAACCCTTCTCATGAAGAGAGTTATAGGTCCACATGGCTAAACCAGTGAATTCCATAAAACATTTAAGAAAGAAATAATATTCATCTTACACAAAGTCTTTCAAAAAATGATACCCTTTGCCTGTTGAAACTTCCCTCTCTCACCCCACCCATATATATCTTTTTCCAATTGACTTGTTTAAATCAGGATCCAAACAAGTGCCCACATATTGCATTAAGGTGATATGTCTCTTAATTTTCCTTTAATCTATAATGTCCTCTCTCCTTTTTTTAATGCTTTTAGCTGTCAAAGAAACTGGTGCATTTGCCCTACAAAATTTAATAAATTCTGGATTAGGTTCATTTCTTCCTCATGGTTTTATTTCATTTGTTCCTCTAATTCCCATATCTCCTGTAAACCAACATGTTCTTTAGAGCAAAGATTGATTGGCAAACTATGGTCAGAAGGCCAAATCTAGCCCACAGCCTCTTTCTGTAATTCCCAAAAGCTAAAAATGGTCGTTTGTATTTCTAAAGTGTTTTAAGAACAAATAAACAAGGAAAACAATATGCAATAAAGACCATGGCCTGCAAAGCCTAAAATATTTACTATGTAGCTTTTTGCAGATCAAGTTTGCCTACCCCGGACCTAAAGACTCATCAAGGGCACCCGGGTGGCTCAGTTAGTTAAGCGTTGGACTCTTGATTTCGGCTCAGGTTGTGATCTCAGGGTTATGATCTCAGGGTCATAAGATTGAGCCCTGCATCAGGCTCCCAGGTCAGCAGGGAATCTGCTTAAAATTCTTTCCCTCTGCCCCTCCCCCGGCTCACCCAAGATCTATCTCTCTCTCAAATAAATAAATCTTAAGAAAAAGATTGAATCAAATTTAAGTTTTATTTATTTGTTTAGATTTGCAATTAATGCTTTGCATAGTATTCTGTGTATGCAGATATTTTCTACTGCATGACATCAGGAGGCTTATAATGTCTCATTGTCACATTTTTAGTGATGTTAGGTTAACCAGTGATCAGAGGTGTCAGCTTGATCCATTCCTTACAAAGTTCCCTGTCAATATTTCTCTGAATTGTTTTAGCACCCATTTATGATTGTTGTCTATATATTTCATTAGAGATTATAAAATGGTTATTATAATTCCCTTGGCATTTTTTAGTTGGAATTCTTCAATACAGAATAACTTATCCCTTATTAATAATTTGATTACCCTGAAACAGAGTTCAGGAGAGTCAGGACAATTGCTTTTTCTTTCTTTCTTCTTATTTACCAATTTTCAGAATAATGAATTGGTGTCCTAAAAATCTCCAGAGGTGGTCAAAAGGGCTTTGGGTTTTTCTTTAATTTTTCTTATATGGTATTTATGATTTCTTAGAGGTTTATGCATTTGATGTGTTTCCAAAAATTGCAGATGTTATTTTTGATGCACAGAGTGCCCCAACTTTGGGAACCCCTTAAAGTTGTTTTCTGTATTCTTTTAACAAGACCTCATCACTCTTTGATAGCTTCCTCACTTTCTGGCACAACAAGCCATCCCATTCTTTGTATTTCCTACCTCAGCCCTGGAACGGATCATTTCTCCAAGGAGTCCTAGTTCCGGTGGTGGCTCCAATCAGGTTTCCCCACCTCCACTCCACTTGCATAGCCTGTCAATGTCACCAAAGACTTCATATTTCTAAATCCATTGGTCATTTATCAGTTCCCATCTGACTTGATCGATCTGCAGCTTTTGACAAGGTTGATCACTCCTTTCTTCCGAAAATGCTTTCTTTACTTGGCTTCCAAGAACACTATGCTATCGTGACCTTTTTTCTCTCCTGTATGGGCCTCTACTCAGTCCCCTTTGTTGATTCTTTTTTGTTTCCCCAACCTCTCAATATCGACTGCCCCAGTGCTCAGTCCTTGAACCTTTTTTTGTTTTTACCTACACTGACTTTCTTTGAAAGTTGAATTGTCATCAGTTTTATGACAGTATCCTAATTACCCTAAAGTTATCTCCAACCTAAATGAATTCCCCAAATTCCAGACTTGTAGGTCCAACTGCCTACTAAAGATCTCTCAGACTTAACATGTCTAAAAGCAAACTCCTAATCTTGCCAACTCCCACCCCCAACGAGAACCTACTTCTCCCACAGTCTTCTTCATCTTGCTGTATGGCAACTTCATCATTCCTTCACTCAGTTCAAATTCTGAATGTCATCCTTGACACCTTCCTCACACACCACATCCAGATACCTCAGGAAATCCTGCTGGTTCACTTCAAAATATGTCCAGAATCAGAACACTTCTTAAGACTTCTGCTATAAACCACCATTATTTCTCTTCTGGATTATTGCAGTAACCTCCTAACTGCTCTCTCTCTCTGCCTTTGCCCTCTTGCCCGCCTCTGACCTAGTCTCAATACAGCAGCCAGTCGTCATTTGACATATAGTATAAGTCAAATAATGTTACTCGCCCTGTTGAAACCCTTTAAGTGGTTCCCCATCTTACCCAAACTAAAATCCGAAGTCCATCTTTCAACTTCTAAGTCCCCATGTCTTATGGCTCCTGATTACTTTTCTGGCCTCCTATCTCACTTCTGGCCCACCTCACTCCAGCTACAGACCTCTTTCTTGTTCTTTGAGCCCACCAGGCATGTTCCCTGGTCAGAGCTTTTGCATTTGCTTTTCCCTCTGCCTAGAATCCTCTTCCTTCAAATATCCTCAGTGCTTACTCCTCATCTCCTTTAGATGTTACCTTCCCAACAAGATCTTCTTCCCTGGCCACTCTATTTAAAATGTAATTCTCCCCCAACATTCCCTATCTCCTCTCCCTGATTTCTTTCTTCTATATGGTGCTAAAATAGTCTAACATACCACATGATTTACTTAGTTATATGTTACTGTCTGTCTCTACTACTAGAAGGTATGCTCTATGAGGGCAGGGATTTTTGTCTAGTGTCTTCACTGCTGTATCCCTAGCATCTATAAGAGTGCCTGGCTCATAATATTTTGTAAATAAGTGGGTGGATAGAATTGTTGAGAGGATTAAATGAGATAATACATCTAAAACCCTTAGCACAATAAATTGTACCTATTGGCTTTAACATTGTTATAATGAATATTCTGTTTCCTCTGTATGAATCCACTTACTCATCTAAGTCAATAGCAGCTTTCCAGAGAAGGGGAAAGGGTCAGTATAGAACAATACTCTGGTAGGGACTATAAGACTATTTCTTTCTGGGTTACACATCAGTAGCTCAACATCTATACCTCTGGCGCAAGTTTTTTGTTTTGTTTTGTTTGTTTCTTTTAAAAAGATTTTATTGATTTATTTGAGAGAGAGAATGAGAGAGAGAGCATGAGAGGGGGGAGGGTCAGAGGGAGAAGCAGACTCCCTGCTGAGCAGGGAGCCCGATGTGGGACTCGATCCTGTGACTCCAGGATCATGACCTGAGCTGAAGGCAGTCGCTTAAGCAACTGAGTCACTCAGGCGCCCTCTCTGGCACATGTTAATATGAGGATACTTAATGGACTCTTTCAGAGAGCTTTAATTTTTCTATAGAAGGCCTTCCAGGGGGGAGTTAAGATGGCAGAGTAGTAGGGGGACCATGAGCTTGCCTTGTCCCTTACACATAGCTTGATCAACATCAAATCATTTTGAGCAAGTAGAAAATCAGTCTGAGGATTAAGAAAACAATCTGCACAATGGAGGGAGAGAACATGGCAGAAGCAAGGTTTAGAGACATGAATTAGGGGAGAGAAAAGCCAGGATGCCGTGAAGAGGAGGGAACCCTTTTCACAGAGCAAAGTCATGGAGAAGAGGGAAAGAGTAGGAGAGGGAGCAACCATGAAGGGTCTGTGCAAGACACCACGGTGTGGGGATCCCCTGGGTCATGTTGGGAGAGAATGAATGTTCCCCTTCCTGGGGTACATTTGGAACAGGGTATATTGCCTCTCCAAGGAAAAAACGCCCACCGGGTGCCACTGAGTGGCTGTTCAACAGCAGGGGACAGAGGCACACACGGAGGGCAGATAACCTGGTTGCAGCTTTTTGCTGTGCCTCATCATAGACTCTGGGCTCCCATGCAGATGTGCCACTGTTCTTCTGGGACAGAATGGTGCCAGGCACAGCACTTCAAGGCTCTCCTCTGGGGGAGGGGAGCAAGTCTGTGCCTTGCCAGTCCTTTAAGATTTGGAGTTCTGAATCTCAACCACTGGCCAAAAATAAAACACAGGAGAACTGTGGTACCAGCCATGCGGATGGCCTGGGTACAGGCTGGTTGAGGGCAAGGATCTGACGAAAGTCTGGGACACAGGAGGGGACGTTATTCGCTTTTATATATTATATAAAATTATATAAAATATATATATTTTATAGGACCTCCTAAACAGTAGTGACTAGGAGTTCTCCTCCCTGGGGAGAGAGGGCAGGGTAACGCCATTTTCCAGACCTCCTCCCTTCCCCGACACCAGCGCGGTGGAACTACAGTGAGAAACACAGCGCCTCCAGTGGAGGCTGGAGTTGCTTACACCAAACCCCACCCACCTGCACCTGGCAGGTGCATCTTTACTAGGGAAGGTCTGAGTGTGAGCCAGGCAGCGGGCCTCTTCCTCAAAAGACAAACACAGGCTCCCCGACATGTACCAAGTCTACTGATCACAGAGGGCTCCAAAGCACCAGCTTCAATTCTGGTGGAAATAGAACCAGGCTTTTTTTTTTTTTTTTTTTCCATTTTCTTTTGGAATCAGGCTTATAGTTTTTTGTTCAATTTTTAGTTTGTTTCCTTGTTTCCTTTTCTCATTTTTTGGATCAGGCTTTTTTTTTTCTTTTTTCCTTCTTTCTTTTTCTTTGGAATTAGGCTTATGGTTTTTTGTTTGTTTGCTTTTCCTTTTCTTTTCTCTTTTCATGAATCAGGCTTTTTTTTTTTAAATCAGGCTTATCTTAACAAATAAATCAAAGCATACCTAGTTAAAGGCCCAAACAATCCCCACCACAAGCAAGGAAGAACTCTGCAGAGGACTGACCTATGGGAAAGAGCAGCAAAAACACAATGGCAGAGTGCACACAGCACACACCAGAAACACTGCCCCAAGCGCCAGGCCCTGGAAGGTGTATGACTGTCTTCTTCTTTTGTTTTTTAATGGCACCATCTTTAGTTTAATTTAATTTAATTTAATTTAATTTAATTTATTTGGAGAGAGAGAGAGAGAGAACATGTGAGGGGGAAGGGCAGGGGGAGAGGAAGAGAGAGCATCTTAATTAAGCAGGCTCCACACAGCATGGAGCCCAATATGGGGCTCAATCACCCACCCTGAGATCATGACCTGAACCAAAATCAAGAGTCAGACGCTTAACTGACTGAGCCACCCAAGCACCCCTGACCCCTTCTTAATATATAGTATTACTCTCAGGAGCAGGAAACATAAGAAGCTTTCATAACACGCAAAAGACAGAAACCTAGACATAATGACAAGACAAAGGAATCTCCCCCAAAAGTAGGATCAAGAAGAAATCACAACCAGCGATTTGCTAAAAAAACAGATATAAGCAATATATCTGAACAATAATTTAAAACAACAGTCTTAAGAATACTAACTGGGCTTTAAAGAAGCATAGGAGACACCAGAAAAATCCTTGTTGGTGAGATAAAAGACCTAAAAACTGGTCAGGCCAAAATTAAAAGTGCTATAACTGAGATGCAAGACTGACTAGATGTAATCACAAGGAGGACGGAAGAAGCAGAGGATCAAATAGGTGATACAGAAGATAAAATTATGGAAAATAAGCCGAAAAGAAGAGAGAAAGAAAACTCTTAGATCATGAATATAGATTTAGGGAACTCAGCAATTCCACAAAGCACAATGATACCCGTATCATAGGAGTTCTAGAAGAAGAGTGAGAAAAGGAGCAGAAGGTTTATTTGAACAAATTATAGCTGAGAATTTCCCTGATCTGGGGAAGGAAACAGGAATTCAAGTCCAAAAGGCACAGAGAACTCCCCTCAAAACCAACAAAAACAGGTTAACACCATGATATGTCATAGTGAAACTTGCAAAATACAAAGATAAAGAGAGAATTCTGAAAGCAAGCTAGGGACAAAAGGTCCTTAACCTACAAGGGTAGACACATAAGGTTAGCAGCAGACTTGTCCACAGAAACTTGACAGGCAGAAAGTAGCATGATATATTCAACATGCTGAATGGGAAAAATATGCACCCAAGAATACTATATCCAGGAAGGCTGTCATTCAGAATAGAAGGAGAGATAAAGAGTTTCCAAGACAAGCAAACACTAAAGGAGTTCATGACCTCTAAACCAGCTCTGCAAGAAATATTAAAGGGGACGCTTTGAGCAGGAAAGAGAGACCAAAAGCTACAAAGATTAGAAAGGAACAAAGATAATCTATAAGAACAGTGACTTTACAGGTAATACAATGGCACTAAAGTCATATCTATCAGTAATTACTCTGAATTTAAATGGACCAAATGCATAAAAGACATAGGATATCAGAATGGATAAAAAAAAAAAAAACTCCATCAATATGCTGCTCATTTTAGACCCAAAGACACCTCCAGATTGAAAGTGAGGAGGTGGAGAACCGTCTATCATGCTAATGGACATTAAAGGAAAGCTGGAGTAGCCATACTTCTATCAGGCAAACTAGATTTTAAACCGAAGACTGTAATAAGAGATGAAGAAGGGAAATATCATAAAAAAGGGATCTATCCAGTAAGAAGATCTAACAATTGTAAATATTTATGCCCCCAACTTGGAAGCAGCCGAATATAAAGTAATTAATAAGAAACTTAAACTCATCGGTAATAACACAATAATAGTTGGGCACTTCAACACCCCACTCATAGCAATGGACAGATCATCTAAGCAGAAGATCAACAAAGAATCAATAGCTTTGAATGACATACTGGACCAGATGGACTTTACTAATATATTCGGAGCATGTCATCCTAAAACAGCAGAATACACATTCTTTTCAAATGCACACGGAACATTCTCCAGAATAGATCACGTACTGGATCACAAATCACACCTCAACAAGTACAAAAAGATTGAGAACATACCATGCATATTTTCAGACCACAACGCTATGAAACTTGAAGTCAACCACAAGAAAAAATTGGGGAAGACCACAAATATACGGAAATTAAAGAACATTCTACTAAAGAATGAACGAGTTAACTTTGAAATTAAAGAAAAAAATTAAAAATACATGGAAGCAAATGAAAATGAAGACACAACAGTCCAAAATCTTTGGGACGCAGCAAAGGCGGTCCTAAGACAGAAGTATAGAGCAATACAGGCCTACCTCAAGAAGCAAGAAAACTCTCAAATCTACAACCTAACCTTACACCTAAAGGAGCTGAAAAAAGAATAGCAAATAAAGCCTAAAACCAGCAGAAGGGAAATAATTAAGATTAAAGCAGAAGTAAATGATACAGAAATTAAAAAAAAAACAAAACAGTAGTACAGATCAACAAACTAGGAGCTGCTTCTTTGAAAGAATTAACAAAATTGAAAAACTCCTAGCCAGACTTACCAAAAAGAAAAGAGAAAGGACTCAAATAAATAAAATCATGAATGAAAGAGAAGAAATCACAACCAACACCACAGAAATACAAACAATTATAAGAGAATATTATGGGAAATTATATGCCAATAGATTGGGTAATCTGGAAGAAATGAATAAATTCCTAGAAACAGGAAGAGATAGAAAATTTGAACAGACCCATAACCAACAAAGAAATTGAATTATAATGAAAAATCTCCCAACAAACAAGAGTCCAGGGCCAGATGGCTTCCCAGGGGAATTCTACCAAACATTTAAAGAAGAATTAATACCTATTCTTCTGAAGCTGTTCCCCAAAATAGAAATGGAATGAAAACTTCCAGGCCAGCATTACCTTGATCCCCAAACCAGACAAACACCCCACTAAATAGGAGAATTACAGGCCAATATCCCTGATAAACATGGATGCAAAAATTCTCAACAAGATACTAGCTAATCAAATCCAATAGTACATTAAAAAGATTATTCACCATGATCAAGTGGGATTTATTCCTAGGCCACAGGGGTGGTTCAATATCCACAAATCAATCAACATGATACACCACATTAATAAAGGATAAGAGCCATATCATCCTCTCAATAGATGCAGAAAAAGCATTTGAAAAAATACAGCATCCTTTTTTTTTTTAAAGATTTTATTTATTTAGGGGTGCTTAGGTGGCTCATTTGTTAAGCATCTGCCTTCAGCTCAGGTCAAATAAATAAATAAAGATTTTATTTTATTTTATTATTATTCATTTATTATTATTGTATTATTGTATTATTTATTTATTTATTTATTTATTTATTTATTTATTTATTTGACAGAGAGAGACACAGAGAGAGAGAGGGAACACAAGCAGGGGGAGCGGGAGAGGGAGAAGCTGGCTTCCTGCTGAGCAGGGAGCCCGATGCCGGGCTCGATCCCAGGACCCTGGGATCATGACCTGAGCCGAAGGCAAACGCTTAACGACTGAGCCACCCAGGCGCCCCTACAGCATCCTTTATTGATAAAAACCCTCAAGAAAGTAAGGATAGAAGGAACACACCTCCACATCATAAAGGCCATATATGAAAGACCCACAGCTAATATCATTCACAATGGGGAAAAACTGAGAACTTTTTCCCTAAGAAACACAGCAGGGATGTCCACTTTCTCCACTGTTATTCAACATAGTACTGGAAGTCCCAGCCTCAGCAATCAGACAGCAAAAAGAAATAAAGGCATCCAAACTGGCAAAGAAGAAGACAAACTTTCGCTCTTCACAGGTGACATGATACTCTATGTAGAAAACCTGAAAGACGTTACCAAAAAAATTGCTAGAACTGATACATGAATTCAGAAAAGTCACAGGATGTAAAATCAAAATACAGAAATCTGTTGCATTTCTATACACCAATAATGAAGCAACAGAAACTGAAATCAAGGAATGAATCCCATTTACAATTGTACCCCAAACCATAAGATACCTAGGAATAAACCTAACCAAAGAGGTAAGAGATCTGTGCTCTAAAAACTATAGAACATGGGGTGCCTGGGTGGCTCAGTCGTTAAGTGTCTGCCTTCGGCTCAGGTCATGGTCCCAGGGTGTTGGGATCGAGCCCTGCATTGGGCTTCCTGTGGGAGGCCTGCTTCTCCCTCTCCCACTCTCCCTGCTTGTGTTTCTTCTCTCACTTTAGCTCTCTGTCAAATAAATAAATAAAATCTTTTAAAAATATATAAATACATAAAAGTAAAAATAAAAACTATAGAACACTTACAAAAGAAATTGCAGAAGACACAAAGAAATGGAAAAGCATTCAATGCTCATGGGTTGGAAGAACAAATATTGTTAAAATGTCTATACTACCCAAAGCAATCTACACATTCAGTGCAATCCCAATCAAAATAATACCAGCATTTCTCACAGAGCTAGAACAAACAATCCTAAAATTTGTATGGAACCAGAAAAGACCCTGAATAGCCAAAGTAATGTTGAAAAAGAAAAGCAAAGTGTAAGTCATCACAATCCCAGACTTCAAGCTGTATTACAAAGCTGTAATCATCAAGACAGTATGGTACTGGCACAAAAACAGACACATAGATCAATGGAACAGAATAGAGAGCCCAGAAATGGACCCACAGCTCTATGGTCAACTGATCTTCCACAAAGCAGGAAAGAATATCCAATGGAAAAAGATAGTTTCTTCAACAAATGGTGTTGGGAAAACTGGACAGCCACATGCAGAAAAATGAAAGTGGACCACTTTCTTATACCATCACAAAAATAAATTCAAAATGGATGATGAAAGACCTAAATGTGAGACGGGAATCCATTAAAATCATAGAGGAGAAAACAGGCAGCAACCTCTTTGACCTCGGCCACAGCAACTTCTTACTAGACACGTCTCCAGAAGCAAAGGAAACAAAAGCAAAAATGAACTATTGGGACATCATCAAGATAAAAGCTTCACACAGCAAAAGAAACAATCAACAAAACTAAAAGACAACTGATGGAATGGGAGAAGATATTTGCAAATGATATATTGGTTAAAGGGCTAGTATCCAGAATCTATAAAGAACTCATCAAAATCAACACCCCAAAAATAATCCAGTTAAGAAATGGGCAGAAGGCATGAATAGACATTTCTTCAAAGAAGACATACGAATGGCTAACCGACACATGAAAAAATGCTCAGCATCACTCGTCATTAGGAAAATACAAATCAAAACCACAGTGAGATACCATCTCACACCTGTCAGAATGGCTAAAATTAACAACTCAGGAAACAACAGATGTTGACGAGGATGCGGAGAAAGGGGAACCTTCCTACACTGTTGGTGGGAATGCAAGCTGGTGCAGCCACTCTGGAAAACAGTATGGAGGTTTCCCAAAAAGTTAAAAACAGAACTACCCTATGACCCAACAATTGCACTACTAGGTATTTATCCAAAGGATACAAAAATGCTGACTTGAAGGAACACGTGCACCCCAATGTCTATAGCAGCACTACCAACAATAGCCAAATCATGAAAAGAGCCCAAATGTCCATTGACAGATGAATGGATAAAGAAGATGTGAGATGTATATATTTACACACACTCAGCCATCAAAAAGAATGAAGTCTTGCCATTTGCAACAACATGGATGGAACTAGAGGATATTATGCTAAGCGAAATTAGTCAGAGAAAGACAAACATCATATGATTTCACTCATATGTGGAATTTTAAAAACAAAACAGAGGAGCATAGGGACAGGGAAGGAAAAGTAAAATAAGATAAAAACAGAGGGAGGCAAACCATAAGAGACTCTTAACTATAGAGAACAAACTGAGGGTTGCTGGAGGGGAGGAGGGTGGGCATGCGCTAAATGGGTGATGGGGCTTCAGGAGGGCACTTGCTGGGATGAGCACTGGGTGTTATATGTAAGTGATGAATCACTAAATTCTACACCTAAAACCAATACTACACTATATGTTAATGAACTTGAATTTAAATTTAAAAAAATTTTTAAATTTAATTTAAATTTTTTAAAAATTTTATTTATTTATTTGACAGAGAGAAACAAAGCAAGAGAGAGAGAGCACAAGCAGGGGGAGTGGGAGAGGGAGAAGCAGGCTCCCCGCTGAGCAGGGACCTGATGTGGGGCTCGATCCCAGGACCCTGGGACCATGACCTGAGCCAAAGGCAGATGCTTAACAACTGAGCCACCCAGGTGCCCCTAATTTAATTTTAAAAGGAAGACCATTCAGAGAATAATCTTTTTAAAATCTAAGTGTTATTACAAAGTCTCCTTTCCCAGGGTGCCTTGCTGGCTCAGCTGGAAGAGCATGCAACTCTTGATCTCAGGGTTGTGAGTTTGAGCCCCACATTGGGTGTAGAGATTACTTAAATAAATAAATAAACTTGTAAAAAGATGCAAACACCGACAAAAGCTCCTATCCCCCAGTTTTCAATAGATTAAAAAAAAAGTGAAAACAAGACTTTCCTCAGGCCCAAATTATATTTCTGTTAACTTCTAGCCTCTAGGTGGGATGAAAATTCATTTATTGCAATCTGTTTTCTGCTACAGAAAGGGGGAGTGCATAATAAGCTGTCCTTTTAGGTTCTGCTGGTTTCCTAATGAGGAAAAGACAATGAATGTTAACCTGGATTTCTTTTTTGTTTTGTTTTTAAGAATATTTTTTATTGCCAATGTATTACATTTTGGCTACCTTATGGGTTAAATTGGCTTTGTTTTTTTTATCAACCTTTTAAAATTAAGATATAAGTGACATTATATCAGTTTTAGGTGTACAGCATAATGGTTTGATGAATATACATATTGCAAAATGATTACAATAAACTTAGTTAACATCTATCACCACCCATAGTTACAATTTTTTTTCTTGTGATGAGAACTTTTAAGGTTTACTCTCTTAGCTAATTTCAAATACACAATATAGTATTGTTAACTATAGTCATCATGCTGTATGTTACATCCCCAGGATTTATTTATTTTATAACAGAAGGGATTAACATTTAAACTGGTGGACTAAGAAAAGCCAATTGCTGTCTCCAGTGTGGGTGGGCATTAGCCAATCCATTCAGGGCTTGAATAGGACAAAAAGGCAGAGGAAGGCTGAATTGCTTCTCTGCCTAACTGAATGAACTGGAACATCAGTCTTCTGCCCTCTGCGCTCCTGGCTCTCAGGCCTTCAGACCTGGACTGGTATCTAAACCGGCACCGTAGGCTCTCTGGCTCGTAGGCTTTCACACTATACCACTTCCTCTGCGCTCCTGGCTCTCAGGCCTTCAGACTTGGACTGGTATCTACACCTGCACCGTAGGCTCTCTGGCTCTTAGGCTTTCACACTATACCACTTCCTCTGCGCTCCTAGTTCTCAGGCCTTCAGACTTGGACTGGTATCTACACCTGCACCGTAGGCTCTCTGGCTCTTAGGCTTTCACACTATACCACTTCCTCTGCGCTCCTAGTTCTCAGGCCTTCAGACTTGGACTGGTATCTACACCTGCACCGTAGGCTCTCTGGCTCTTAGGCTTTCACACTACACCCCTGGCCTTCCTTGGTCTTCAGCTTGAAGAGGACAAATCGTGGGACTTCTCAGGCTCCATAATCACATGAGCAAATGTACATATATATAATACATAATAACTCGCTCATTCCCTCACTAATTAATTCACTAACTCGGGGTTCTCTAGAGAAACAACAAATAGAATATATCCTATACAGTAATACAGTAGTGCTAACTACTGGCAAGATGCCTCAGTTCTTGGGCATCTTTATAGGGCTAGCTGAGTATCTTTACGACATGGTACCTGGCAGCACCCAGAGCAATTGATCCAAGAGAAAAAGGAGAAGGGGCAGTGTTTTTTATGACTTAACCTCAGAAATCACACACTAAGACATCTGCTTCATTCTTTTGTTTATATAAGCTAATCTTGTGTGCTCAATATGGAGAGGACTCTACAAAAGAGGCAAGGATCATTGGAGCCATTTTAGAGACTGGCAACCACAACCAGTCAGTAGGAAATGTAATCTAAACTATGTAATTTTACAGGGCTCCAGCCAAACTGATAAATATTAACTACTTTTTTTTTTTTTTAAGTAGGCTCCACACCTGATGTGGGGCTTGAACTCAGAGCCCTGAGATCAAGGGTTGCATGCTCTACCAAATGAGTCAGCCAGGCGTCCCAAATATTAAACACTTTTTAAATGGGGATTGTATCAACAGCTTTTTTGTTTTAAGATTTTATTTATTTATTTGAGAGAGAGAGAAAGAAAAACATGAGCAGGGGGAGGAACCGAGGGAGAGGGACAAGCAGACTCCACACTAAGCACAGAGCCCGAGATCATGACCTGAGCCGAAATTGAGAGTTAGATGTTTAACTGACCGAGCCACCCAGGTGCCCTGAACCAACAGCTTTTTAATGTAACTTGTCATTAATGTGTGTGTACATACACACTATTTAAGAATAATATACACATATATATCTCATACTCCTCTATGATATATATTATACTCTAGTAAGAAATGTTAAGTTGCTTAATCTAATATATTGGAAATTAAAATTTTACATTTTTGTATCTGTCAATGTATATGATTCTAAAAATGAACCCTGAAAAGAGGAGGATAAATCAGTTTTCGGGGAAAGTTACATTATCAGCCAATCTTCTTACTGCTGTTCATACAGGGTGGTGGAGCTCGAGGAAGTTCTGCTGGAAATCTATGAAAGGGAATATCCAGGTCCCTGAATGTTCAGGCATTACTATTCTTGGACAATCTACTTGCTGTCCTTGTTTTAACACACCTTTCACAAGCCCCTTTTGTAAGGAGTTCAAAACAGTTTACTGGGTCATCAATATTTTTTGTTTCCTGTTTGAAAAACCAGGGCATAAGCACATCTCCTTTTTGTGTCTTTAAGTGCTTACATAATTGTCTGTTTTAGACCAATGGTGAATGCTGATGTTCTTACACATTCCAGGAAAATGTCTCTTCCAGACTCTTTGTCTTAAGGAAAAAATTCTCTTCAGTTAGAAGTTGCATATCTCTGAGCAGAGGTTATTCTTTTCCAAAGATAGCACTCATTCTTCATGACATTATATATACTGGGGTGGGAGGGCAGTAATCCTTCAGAAGCAACAGAGAATTTCCTTAAATGAAAATGTATTTCTCAGAAGTCTATAGAAAATATCATGCTTAATATCAGTGGCATACCAAGGGTACGGCAGTGGGAGTGGTCTGCCCGAGGTGCAGGCAATTAGGGGGTGTACCACTGTAGAAAATTTAAAAACGATAGTAAAATGGACCAAAAGCCCATCTGCTTTTTATTTCCGGTTATAAACCAAAGCTGTTTGTGAAAAGGCACTTCTCTGAAAAAAATACTTACACCTTTGTGGAGTTTTACTATTTGGAAACATTTCTTCTTCATGTGCAAAATTTTTGGAAATCGTTGGGGGGCGGATTGCCCATTCTTTTCATTCTCACTTCTTCAGTGGAAAATGTTGCAAAAATATAGGCATAGATGTAGGTATAGGCTGTGAAAAATGTTCCCACACAAGGCAGAGTGATCATTATGAAGCTGTGTGGGCATTAAAGAAATGTTGAAAAGCTAACTTCATTCTTTGAAGTTCTGTGATCAAAAAGAAAATATGAGTATAGGAGGATCAGCTCAGATTGTATTATCTCCTACATGTAATTTTTCTTTTCCAAGTTATCTGGTTTTCTGGTGTGAAATCTTAGAGGTTGATTATACACAGAAATATTTGCAAGCAGCCAGAATAAGCTTCAAACAATTTAAAGTGAAGATGCAAGCCTTAAGATTGTTCCTTGAAGATTACCACATAAAGATGTATAGAAAAGGCCATTAACCATGCAACCAAAAAGGTGTGTGTGTGGGGGGGGGAGGGTGTAAAAAAATAAACATTTGAATAGAAAAAAATCCATTTTTAAAGAAGAACAGTAACAGAAATGACAAAAGATGTTGGTCTTACGTTGCCCAAATAAATCAAAAGGGCAATTTTGAGTGTCAATAATTTTCTTCAGGAACTAGACACTATTTCTAAAGCAAAGGATTAAATAATGCCAAGTTTTGCTATCATTCAGCCATTTCCTCACAATACACCATGGTAAAGGCAACCCACAGAGTGGGTGAAGATATTTGCAATGCTTATAACTGAGAAGAGCTTATATCTAAATTATATATGTGAGAACTTATGTAGATTAATTGGAAAATAAATTACAAAAAAGACCACTCGGTGGAAAAATGGGCAAAAGATTTAGTGAATTCACTAAAGAAGAAAACCCAGTGAAAAGAAACATTGAAAGATGCTCAACAAGGAATAATAATCAGGGAGATACAAAGTAAACTGCAATGAGAGACTACTACACCTCAACCAATATGGCTAAATTTAAAAGTCTGACAAGACCAAGTGTTGACGAGAATGTAAAGCAACAGCAACTCCCCTAAGTGGTGGGTGACACTCTGAGAAAAGTCTGGCCTTATTTACTAAAGCTGAAATTTGTGAAAATTGTGATACAGCAATTTTACTCCTAGATATTATTCCCAGTTTAAATATATACACACTTATAGTAAGTTATGTACAAAAATAATCGTAGCAGTGTTACTCATAATAACCCCAAACTGGAAACAACCCAAAAATCCATCAACAGAATGGATAAATAAATTGGGTTATAGTCATAAAATGGGATACCAGGCGGCAATGAAAATGAACAAACTTTAGTTATAGGCAGTGACACAGTGGATTCTCACCAAAATAGTATTTAGCAAAAGAGATCATATACAAAATAATCCATGATTCTATTTACATGAAGTTCAAAAACAAAGGAAACTATAATGTCTAGACTACATACTGAGATGGTGGCAAAACTATAAAGAAAAGCAAAGCAAAGATTACCAAGACGGTCAGGAGAGTGGGGAAATTGTGCTTGCCAAGGGGAAGGGAATGGGCTAGAAGGGTCCTGGCAATGTTCTTTTTCTTGATCTGGATGGTAGTTAGATAGGTATTTGTTTTATAAGCATTCATTAACTACACATTTATATTTTATATATTCTTCCGTTATTTGCATCAAAACAAAAAACATTTTTTTAAACCTCCTTTTATCCTCAGCTGTGAAAACCCAGGCTATTACTACATGCCAAATTATCCCAAATAATAAGGCATAAAAATTTGTACGCTTTACTCGTTAACCTATTTGCAGAGGATGTTACGATTTCCTTTCAACCCCAATTTCAGAAATGCAAATGTCTACCAATGAGCCAACCAATTAACAAGTATCAAACTCCAGAAGTAATTGTACAAAATCGAAATTTGAAGCAACCTATCTAAGAGAGGACTGTGTCCAGTCTCTCCTAAATCTAAATTTTAACAGGTGATAAAAACCTTAGCCACCCCTGGGAGTAAGTATGTTTTCTTTCATCTGCAGTATAGTCACAGAGGATTATAGAAACCTATTTTCTAAAATTTCTAGATCTTTGCCAAATGTATAGACATTAAACCCACAGTCGACCAGATTAGTATCTGAAATGGGGACGAGGAGAGCAACTGGATACAGGAAACAACATGAAAGATATTTTTGAAACAAATTTTTGGTCTTATTTCTAGGAATTTATCCTGCAGATAGACAAGTTCTGCATACGTAATGTGTGAACAAAATACTCAGTGTAGGTTGCCCTGATGCCCCAGCAGGGCCAGCAGAGGATGAAGCTCCTTCTGCACCCCTAGGGTCATGCTCCAGCCACTGTGTACTGTTCCCTCCCCCACCCTAAATCAGGAAGGTGGCTTGGACAGCAGGTGGTTTTGTTATAGTCTCTTTGAAAACACATTAGAAGTTTAATAATAGTAGTAGCAGAAGAGGTGCAGCATAAGAAAAGTATTTCAAGTCTCAGAGGGCCTCCTGAAAGCAAAAGGAAGAAACCAGGGAAAGGATGAAACCCAACTACAGAGCCAGAAGTGTTTTGCAAAGTGAGTCAGAGTCATCAGGCAGGAGACCCAGGAATTTGCATTTTTAACAAGCACTGCTGGTGATTCTGACATACATGGAAGAACTGTACCTAAAATGTATACAAAGTAGATAGAAACCATTTTGAGCCTTTTGCTTTGGGAATGAAAGAGAATTAGCTGATAAAATTCAGGAGATTCCTTAACTCTAAGACTCATAAATGATGGGAAGTATTCAGTCAGACACCACACGCATTTCTCTATCACAGAATTCACAGAATGCTGCAGTTAATACTGTCAACAGCCCTGTGAAGGAAGTCTAGAGTTTAAGTGACTTCCGGAAAATTCCACAGCTAGGGGGCCCCAGATGAGATTTGAACCAGGACTTCTGATTGCCAGGTTAGCACTCTTTTCCACTATGCTACTGACAATGATGGGTGGTATGGTTGACATGGAATTTTGAGGGGAAAAAAAAAAGAATAAAGAACATACAATCTCTAAAAACACTGAGATAACTCTGTCTTACCCAACATTGGTAAAAATTCAAAAGTCTGACTCTATCCGTTGTCACTAAAGGTATGGAGTTCTGAGAATCCTTGTAAGCTTGCTGGAGGATGTATCAGTTGGAATCTTCAGTTGGGAGAGCAATTTGGCAGTACCTAGTAAAGCTGAAGATGCATAGCTTCTGCACTTAAGGTGTATGATGCAGAGACACTATTTGACATGTCCCATCTAGTTTTTGCAGCAGTCTTATAATGTAGGGCAGATCCAGTTCTGTGGGTCTTAAAGCTTACATAATTTAGGAGGTTCTTTTGAAGGGAAATAATACAGAACTACGAATATTGAGGTAAATATTATTTAGAATGAGGGAAGTTACAAGAAATTTCTAGAACTTTGGAAATTCACGGCCCTCTCTTCTGAGTTCCTTTAGAAATGCTTCCTAATTGCTTCCCCTCTTCTTGTACAACTCCCAGCAGCACCCAGCACTGGGGGGAGGGGCCGGGGAGAGGGGGATGCTGAGGGGTATGAGACTTATTTGCGTAAATTCAAATAAGGGGCTCTGAGTTTAACTTTCATTAGCTTCATGGTAAATCTACTGCTGTTTATAACAGAAAAACATTGAAAGCAGCTCAAATAACTACCAGAATGAGAATGAATGAATTGTGGTATATTCATATAACAGAATACTATAAAGAATGAGTTGCAGCTACATAGATATATGTGAAAAACTAAATTTGAGTTGCAGAATAATTTATAGAGTAAGATACCATTAATTTAAATTTTAAAACTATACAAAACAATACAAGAAACTATAGATATATGCATATTATATATACATATATGTATATGTACACAGATGTGTATATATTATATATATATATAAAATTGTGTGTGTGTATAATTACATGGAATTATAAAACATGGAAGGAAATGATAAATACTGAATTCTGGATAGTGGTTACCTCTATCCAGGAGGAAAAGGGAAATGGAATTGCAGAGAGGTTCAAAGGAGGTCCATTTCCTGGAAGGAAAAGATCTCAAGGAGATAGGACAAAATATTAAGATTTGATATGACAAACCTAGGTATTAGCTACCAGGTTTTATTGCATTATTTTCTAAACTCTTCTATATGCAGAAAATAGGTCACATGTTTCACACACAAAAAAAGTCTCTTGCACTAACCAGGGAAAGAAGATGCTCTAATTCTAGCAGCAGACCCGATTCCTCTATTTTTAATATTTAATTTATATTTTTGTTGAGGTATATGTAAATAAAATGCACAAATCTTAAGTTTACAGCTCAAAGAAATATTTACATATCTGAACCAGGTAAGCCCACCAGGATCATGGTATAGAACATTGACAGATCTCTTCAGCACGTACAATTCCCCTTTTCCTGGCTGATATTCATCCTCTGGCTTCAGCTTAGATGTCACTTGCTCTAGGAAAACTGCCTTACTCCCCCAGCACTTGGTTACTACTGCTCTTCTGCGCTTTTTCCTTTAATTGATCATTTACTTGTGAGTTTTTCTTTCTAGATTATGAGCTGCTTTTCTGAAGGTTCTAAACTACACATGTGACTTCTTGTTCTGTTTTGCGTCTGCACCTTTCCATTTTTCAAGTTAAATTGTACTCACCAACTTTAGCTTCTTCAGAGAAGCCCAGGAATCCTTAGCAATATTCATCCATTCCTTGTCTACACCTAATGTCTCTATAATTTCTGCATCAGGTACTATGTTCCTCTATGTTTTGAGGTCATGACCTTGATATCAAGGTGATATCAAGTTGAGAGTTTCATGAGTAGATTCAAGCATAATGAAAACCCTGAACACAGAGTTGTATTTTATGACCACACGGAGTATCAGAGTAATGCTTGCCTTTTAGAAGCCTTGAAGCTTTGCAAGTGAAGCTAAAACCTGTCTTGCTGAGCCTGAATAAAACCTTCTCTAAAGCTGACGACTAATGCTGACAGTGTTCATTGCCCAGACCTGTATTATCAAAAAGGTAACAATAAGGACATTTCACTTCTGTTCCTCACTGCAGGGAACCTCAGGGAACTCCCTGAATCATAGAGAGACTACTAGGCATGCTGAAGAAGGCAAGTCCTCTTTATGTCGTAGGGGGAGCAACTGAAGAGTAGTTTAATCACTGGAGTAACAAGTGGGGAAGAGAATGGACTCTGGTGCCAGACTGCCAGTGTAACTTGGTGCAAGCTCGAAACCTTGCCAAGTTTCAGCTTCTACTTTGGAAACTGGGGATGATGATGCTAACCCTACTTCAGAGGGCTATTGTGAGGATTAAGTGAGTTAAGGCATGAAAACTTCCTAGCACAGAGTAAGCATTTTGCAGCACTAGCAACCATTATTACCAACATAGTAATATATTAATTGTGGTAAGATTACTCTGGCTACTGTCTGAAAGGTGATGAATCTAAAAAAGGCAGTGTCATCCCAACCTGAAAACAAAAATAAGAAAACACGATTTGATCTAGCACAAGATACATGGAGTGGTTTGAACTTAGTACCAGACACACAGATGCTATAGTCAACTTCCAGTTGTATACATTTTTAATTAACTACTGCTAATTTTCAGTTTCACCCACTGGTTTCCTTTGTCTTCATCATACTAGTAGGCACTGGTCTCCTGCTTAGAAATTAATTAACCCTTTGGCTTAGACAAGCAATAGGTGAGAGAGTAAAGGAAGTCAGGATCACTGTGGTAAAGAACACAGTTCTTAAAATACACATTGAGGGGAAAGGAGTGGAGAAAGAAGGCAAGACAGAAAAATAGCCTGGGAAGGAAGTGAGCCAACTGGTCACTACTTTTCAACCCTAGGACAAGGTAGGCATAGGCAAAAGGGGAGATATGAATTGAAAAACACATTAATGCTGTGATCGTCTTCTTCCCAGATTTTGTAGCCAGCACACCAAAGCCATACTTATTTTGTTGTTAAAGTCCCAAAGCTACATAATTCTGAAGGTATTTGGACGTTTCCACATTTTTTAAAATTTTATTTATCTCTATACCCAATGTGGGGCTCAAACTCATGACCCCAATTGGGGTCAAGAGTTGCATGATCCTACTGAGCCAGCCAGGCACCCCTCCATATTTCTTTTTGAAAGGTTCAAGAAGGCCCAAGAACTCTGGTATTTTTCTGGGAGATATTTTTTGTCTGTCTTGAGAACAATTTTACAATTCTTCCAGGCTGTTTGCCCTCCTAGCAACCTTTCCTGCTCACCTTGTTGCAGGAAATACTTTCTTACATCCAAGCATTGCAAAATTCTGATCCTCTTCAAAAACTGTTTATTTCCTTCTCTAGGCTACCACTCCTCTTGGCTCAAATATTTATGGGTACTTATAGGTTTATGTTGCAATAATCTGTTTTGTTGTCATTCCCCATGTCTAGACCATGAGCTTCTTGGTGGAAGGGACCATGATTTTATTTCCCACCTCGAGACACTCTATAGCACGATAGTTTAGTGCATGGAGCCAGAATTTCTGAGTTTAAATCTCAGATTTATAGGATGTATTGTATGTCCTTGAGCAAGTCATTTCACTTTTCTGTGCCCAAGTTCCTGTATCTGTAAAATGGGCATAATAATAGCGGTAACTTTAAGTTGCCAACCCTTACTTTTATCTTTTAATTAGATGGAAACCTTTTCACGATTGTCAGTGAATTATATAATTTTTTTTAATTGGGAGGGGGTGGTGGATAAATTTAAAAGGGTCATTGTTTCCAGGTCAAACAAATGCAGATAATTGTGTAGGGAAAAAGACTTAAAGATTCCAGCAGGCAATGGCTGACATTCCCTCCAGTCTCTCTCCAACATCTTGACAGTCTGTCGTGCCTTCTCTGATTTGCATATACAAGAAGAGGGATACCTTCTCCAGCAAGCTGTCTCTGGCATCCCACGGTTAGGCTCCGCCAGGGAACTGATCACACTTTTATGCAGTTGTCTGTTTAGAAGTCTAATACCACACAACTGTGACGTGAGCAAGGATGATTTTTGTCTTGTCTTTCCTTGTGCTCAGAACTCAGGAACAACTGATACCGTCCGACTAATCCTCTCAACAGCTAAGATTTGATATGACAAACCTAGGTATTAGCTACCAGCTAAGTCTCCTGGAGGCTTTCCTTCTGCATCAGTCCGTCTTTGCCTCTCAGTGTTCCTCGGCATCACCTGGAAGCTTTAGAAATGAACACCTCTTACGCCCCGTCCCAGGTGTGCTCCCCATTTTTCCCAGCAATAACACCTACGGCTGGAAGGGCTTCGCTCCGCCTCTTCTGAGCCTCTGGCCCGCTCCCTCCCCACTCCGTCAGCACCTGCCTCAGGCCCGCCTTCTCGGTAAACTGGAGTCACAAATGCGCACGCTCCTTCTTAACCTTCTCGTAGCGTGATGACGTTGACGTTGACGTTTGACGTACTGGCGGCGGCCCCGCGTGTTTCAGCTAGTGGGGGCGGTCTGGGCTGTGGATTTGGAAGCTACGTGGGACCGTGAGGTGTCTCGGCCGGCTACGGCGCGTGGTTTTTTGGGCTTACGCCGCTGACTCTGTTGTCTCCGCCCAGTCACGGGAGAGGGAAGCGCGGGGGGAGGGTCTGTGGGGATAGAGCTGGAGCCCCTGAAGGGGAAGGGAGCAGCCGGGGTTGGGGGGCGTGGAGCGCCTGCCTGCAGGGCTGCAGCCCAGAATTGGGGAGCAATCGAGAGGGGAGGTTCACCATAGGCAAGGTCCGCACCCGCCGGGATCGGGGCTGCTCCCGAGGAAGGCCTGGGGCAGCCGCGCGATGTTTGGGGCCCGGTGCCTGGTCCGAGCCCTGCGCCCCTGTTCCTCCGCCCCCTGCCCGAGACACAAACCTTCAGCCAGACTGAGCGTGCGGGATGCTCTCGGGGCCCAGAACACGAAAGGGGAGCGCGTTAAGGTCCAGGTGGGTGTATGGGAAGGGGGTGAGTTTTTTGTTGTTTTTTTTTTTAGTGACTTAAACGGCACCTCCACGGCTAGGCTTGCTTGCCTTGTCAGACAGAATGACAGGCAGGGAAAGGAGAAAAGGTAGCCAATTGTGTGCGTTCACACTTTTCTCCTTGTCTACCGTTACTTTTTGCAAAACTGTTGGGATGCCTGTGAAGTCCTGGAACTTTGCTTTCACGGTACCAGGACATTACCTGTAATCTTATTAGTCATACAGCGAAATAAACATTTCCTTTATCCCTCATGATGAACATCCACAGGTAATAGTGGCTGCCTCGAGCTAGCTCCTTGAGAGCTGACACCGTGTCTCATCTGTCTTGGTATTCATACATGGCTGACAGTAAATACTTGTTCAACTAAACAATTGCTTTTATTCAACTTTTAACCACCCCAAGGCCTAAAAATGGGGGTTTGCATATAATGTATGTTTAATAAGTTAGGAGAAAGAGTAGAGTGTTGCAGTATGAAACTCTGGAGTCAGGCTGCCTAGGTTCAAATCTGCCACTTAGTGGCTCATTAATTATGGGCATGTCTCTTATGTATTCTCTGTTTCCTTCTTATGGCCGTGAAGCTAATAGCAGCCTTAATGTCATAGAGTCCTGAAGATTGAGGTGATAGGTATTAAGACTTTTAGAACAGTGGCTCACAGTCAATAAATGTTGGCTGCTCTTATTTCTCTTGTTAATATCATTTGCAACAGCTCCACATAGATTTGTAAAATACCAATTTTGGAGAACAAAATACAAAATATCTCAATATATATTGATTACATGTTGATATTTGGGGCATAATTGGATTAAATAAAATATTAAAATTAATTTTACCTGCTGACCACTAAAACATGCAGAATTACATATGTGGCTCACATTATATTTTTTTTATGTCCTCCCTGGTCTAATGGCTAGGACTAGTAATTGGGGCAATGTGATTGGTACTGGTGGTATAAAAATTTTTGAGAAAATAGAGAGGGACATCCTTAACTATGTGCGGTCAAGGAAGACTTATATTAAGTGACATTTCGCTTGAGTCCTGAAGGATATGAGTTCCTCAGGCAGAGGAACTGGGGGTGGGGTGGGGATAGCATTGTAGGGAAGTTTGATAATAACGTGAACTTTGAGAACTGTATTTTAATTCTAGCTCTATTGGGAACTGTGATTTTAATTATTTAGTGAGGTTATCCTCACTTCTCTAAATATGTTCTCCATCTCTAATATTCACTTCATTAAGTTCTTGTAAGGAATGAGTAGTAAAATATGAAGAGCTTAGAACAGAATCACATTTTTAAACAGTGCTTCACAAATGTTACCTTTTACTAACAAGTGAAAAGCAAGACAGTGGTGTTTTGCGAATTACTATTGATTGAACCTGACCAAAGAGCTCCTGCCTTTGGAGAAGCATGGGGAAGTGAAACCAGAAAGATGGGCACACTCAATTGTGAGAGGCCTTGTATAGGAGACTGAGGCAAATTATACTTATTCAGTGTAGCCCTAGAGTTTAGGGGCTTTCTGGTAGACTTGGGCTCAAATTTGGGCTTTATGTTACTCAGCAGTGTGACCTTCAAGTTATTTAACTTCTTTGAGCCCAGATTCTTCACTTGTAAGACAGATTGTAATGATAATCCACAGAGCCGTTGTGAGGAAGGGATGAGATAGAATATCAAGAAGGTAGTAAAACACTTGTCACATAGTAGATTTTTAGTGCATGGTAGATATTCTTTCACTGAAAAACATTAATGGACTATCTACTATGTGCTTGACAGTGGCCTTCAAAGCAACTAAAGCATGGTTCCTAAACTTTGAAAATATGGACATGCAAATAAGTAATAGAAGAGCTTTAATAGCATTGTCTATAGGGTATTATGGGAACACAAAGTAAGGGTCAAAAACTCTAGTTTTTCTAACTAGAATCATCTCGCTTTTCCCAAGCATGTCTGATAGTTCATCAAACACCATCAGTTTCACACTTTTTCAGTGTCTGCTAGAAGAATATTCCCTTTTCTGTGCTAGTTAAATGTAAGCTGGATGTGATCTGTGAGAACTGTTTTTAGTAGTACTCGTCTACTAGAAGACCTCTCATTTGTACTCACCCATACCTGTCATTTAAATTCAGAGTGTCTTCGAAAGCTTATGTACTAATTATGTTCACATGAAAAGCTTCTTGAGAACTTTGTGTGATACATTCTAAAAGGGAAAAAAACCCATAAAGATGTTTCTAGTCTATGACTACATAATCTCCCTTCTGGGAATTTTATATAAAAGAAGACGAGGGCCAAAATATGTGCCCTGTTATTTGTTATGGTGGTGAAAAGGAGCGAGGGGCAAGAAGAAATACCTGGAATAGCCAATATTGGGGAAATTGATGATGTGAATTAGGCTCTTCACCTAATGGAATGTTAGGCATCTGTTCAGAATGGTGAATTTTATTAATAAAACAAAAAGGTGTGATGCTGAAGCTGTATCTCACTGCAATAAGAATCATATTGAATTAGATATGCTTAGGGGTGAGCTAAAAGCAATTGATTTGTTAAGACAGGATTGAGGACATTTTTTTTCATTTAGTTTTATATGTGCGTGTGTAATGAAAATGTAAAATGTTTGTGTGTTTTAAACTCACATTTAGAAATTTCTCTTCATTAGGGATGGATTCGTTCAGTCCGATCCCAGAAGGAAGTCTTGTTCCTGCATATAAATGATGGATCGTCTTTGGAAAGCCTTCAGGTTGTAGCAGATTCAAGCTTTGACAGTAGGTGAGTTTTTTGTTTTTTGTTTTTAAACAAAAGAATCTTTTTTCTTTCATCTCTGCTCCCCATTTCCCTAATCCAGTGTTCATATTGCCCCCTGAGTGATCTTTCTAAACAAACCTGCTTTTCAGAGCTTTGAGGCTCAAGTCCAACTATCTGGAATCAAAATCCTTCAAGCCCAGGCCTTTCCTTTTCTTTTTCTTTTCTTTTTTTCTCTTTCTCTCTTTTATTTTTTTTTAATTTAAATTCAGTTAATTAACATAGAATGTATTATTAGTTTCAGACGTAGAGTTCAGTGATTCATCAATCTTTTTTTTTTGATTCATCAATCTTATATTAACACCCAGTGCTCATTACATCACATGCCCTCCTTAATGTCCATCATCCAGTTACCCCATCCCTGCCCCCCTCTCCAGCAACCCTCAGTTTGTTTCTTATGATTAAGGGTCTCTTACGGTTTGTCTCCCTCTCTGATTTTGTCTTGTTTTATTTTTCCCTCCCCTCCCCTATGCTCCTCTATTTTGTTTCTTAAATTCCACAAATGAGTAAAATCATACAATTGTCTTATATGATTTTACAATTAGTAAAATCATACAATTGACTTATTTCACTAAGCATAATAGTCTCTAGTTCCATCCGTGTCATTGCAAATGGCAAGATTTCAGTTTTTTTAATGGAGACCTTTCTTCTTCTAACATCTTCACATAATAATATCCCCTACTTATTCTTTGCTTCAGTCTCTCCCAATTATTTGCTGCCCAAAGAAGGATGAAACCTCTCTCATTAAATATTGGAATGTTCTGATAGCAAGTTTTGTATTAAAATGAGGGTTCCATATAATGATATTTTGTTTATGCTGGTTTTTTGTTACTGTAGAGAACTGGCTTTTGGGAGTTCTGTGGAAGTTCAAGGGCAACTGGTAAAAAGTCCATCCAAAAAGCAAGATGTGGAACTGAAGGCAGAAAAAATTGAAGTTGTTGGAAATTGCGATGCCAAGGTATGCTCCAATACTTTAATGAAGACTATTTAGGCTTAATTTAAAACATTAGCAGTCTGTTTTAAGTGTGATTATTGGGAAGATGGCCCTTAGAGCATGTTTCAGTTGGACTTCCCAGATAATTGAAACAGGCTATAGAGCCTGAGGAATGTAGAGAGTGTAGCAAAAAGTATATAGATGATTGAGTTTTATGAGTGAAAGTGAAGTATTAATCCATGCATCTCTTTGGACGCCTGTCACAGTTGAAACTTGCCACTTTCACGAAGATGCCCAGTTAGCCGCAGTGACAGAGACATCGGGGTAGACCATGTTCTTAGGAAAGCCCTCCCTAGAAATGACCTTTTCAGGATCTAGAACTGTGCTGTACCAGTATAGTAGCCACTAGCCACCTGTCGCTGTTTAATATCAACTAATTTAATACTAAATCAATCAAAATTAAAATCAGTTCCGCAGTGGCATTAGCCACATTTCAAGTGTTTGGTCATCACAGGCAGCTGCTGGCTACCATACTGGATAGCACAGATAAAGAACATTTCCATTTATCAAAGAAAATTCTGTGGACAGTACTGGAGTAATGCTCGGGCTGAGCAAAGGTAAGAAATCCTACATTAAGACATGTATGGGGCATCTGGGTGGTGCAGTCGGTTAAGCATCTGACTCTCGGTTTCAGCCCAGGTTGTGATCTCAGGGTCTTGAAATTAAGAACCCCGTCGGGCCCCGTGCTCAGCAGGGAGTCTCCTTGGTTTTCTCTCTCCTTCCCCCTCTGCCCCCACCTGCTTATGTGTGGGTGCGTGCTCTCTCTCTCTCTTCCTCTCTCTCTCTCAAATAAATAAATCTTAAAAATAAAAAAGAGACACGTTTATGCCTATTTTTGCAAGACTTTTTGTTACTAGCTTTTATTTATCACCTGATAAAGAGGTTAGAGGGTATAAAATCATAGGTTATCAATCCAGTTTCTGAATTGGAGAAAATGAGGCCCGGTCAGGTGACCTGACTTGCTCAAGGTTATATAGCTGACTAGTGCCACAGCTGAAATTGATGTACTAGCCATTTGACTCCCCTGTAGTTTTGCTATACTTGTCTTCAAGTATTTAATGAACAAAAAATGAGGAAGTATAGGGAAATTGCATCATTTTAATTCATTTTTATTTCTTTTGGATAATTGGAGGAAAATAAATATAGGGGAATAAGAGAGAAAATAGGCAACTTTTAAAAAAAGTCATTCTGAATAATTTTTAAAGAAATACTAATTGAAATGCTAATAAATACTAATTGACATGTAAAATCTGGAATCGGGCTCTAAGATTTCTGAAAAGTAGACTATGAAAATAATTTGGAACTCAGGAATTGGGAGATGGTAACGATTTTTTGTTCTGCTTTTTTAGAGGGGTATAATGATTATTAAAATTTGCCATGTGTTTTACTCTTCTTAAATTGTTCTCTCTTGGCTTCTGTCTTTGTCATTCACCCTCTCTTCCCCTTGATTTCAGGTTCATTTTTAAAGTATTCAGACATTAGGGAATTCTGATCCCCAGACAGTCTCCAGACTCCTGTTAATGTCATATTTTGACTTTAGTAGATGTGGTACTTATTCTATTATGAAATAAATTAGCATGTGCACTAAAAGATAGATAAGACTAAATGGAATAAGTTATCAGTTTGGCTTTTTTACTTAGCTTTTCTGTTATTTAAACTTTGGTCTGAAGGTTTGTTTCTGTCTTCTTAATCTTGAAACATGAGGGTAGGCAGGGTGTAATATTTCTATATAGAGTCATAATTTGAAATTTTTGTAAATATATACTGCTCTGCCAGATGACAGAAAGCTGTTGACCCTCCCTCATGTTCTTAGACATGTTGATAAACAGGGAAAAACAGTGCCAATGGATTATAAATGATTGTAGGCTTCCAAGACATTTGGGTGACTTTAAAATTGAACACCAGCTGTGTGTACACAGCTGTAGAAAACATAATCTTTAATATCTGCAATATTCTGAACTTTTATGTGCCAAACAGTGGACTGTTTTGCATAATTATATCCTAATCTCTCTATTTGTAAGTAGTGACTGATATAAGCTAATGGATGGAAATTTGATAAATAACAGATTAGCCTCAGTAATATTAACTTTGCCTGAGGTTCCACACCTAATAAGTAGTAGAGCTGGATTCAAACCCACATCTCTGAATCCACCCACCATTCTACTAATTTGGAATTATGTGGACTATATTCACTTATATTAAGAAACAGGGAAAACATTTTAATTTTGTTTTGAAGCATTACTATTTAACAAGTGTCCTGGAAACTGCTATCATAGAACATTATCTTTTTTAGCTTTTAATTTGTTTTTTTTCCCATTAATTGGCAGGCTTTCCCTTTTAAATATAAAGAAAGGCATCCTCTGGAGTATCTGAGACAATATCCTCACCTTCGGTGTAGAACTAATGCTCTGGGTTCTATACTGAGGGTTCGCAGTGAAGCCACAAATGCTATTCATTCTTTCTTTAAGGTAAGGTGCTTTGTGTGCTTTTAGCTGTTCTTTTTTTTCCCCCTAGCTGTTCTGTCTTGTGAAGAAGTTGAATAATTATAACCTTGGAGTATTATCCTGAAAGTTCTGTTAGTCACACTGTGTATTCCAAGCACCCTTTATTTGTGTGGTACTTTTTTCTTTGGCTGATTTGAAATTGTCTCTCTCTTTTTTTTTTTTCCACTTTCCTGAACTTTATTAAAGAAAAAGCAATGATGGTAAATCTCGAGAACAATTTTCTAGGATTCTTCCTTGAAAATGTGACATTTGATTTCCAAACACATGCCAGAGCGTAAATGGTTCCCAATTGTACTAAGTAGGTGAGAAGCTGAAATCCTAAAATGTTCATCTTCCAACTTTCCCCAGTCTGTGGTCTGTCTTTGGATCAGCAATAATTGCCTGAACAGCTACTATGGCTTCATTAATTTTTGTCTGTAGCTCTCTGAGCTCTTCTATATGCAGCAATCGCAGAATTTGAGCAGCTTCATTAAGAACTGCATCTCCTGTGTCAAAACCAAGAATATGTTTGTCTAAAGCAACAGGCAAGCCCTCTTTCGTTTGATTTGCTTTAGCAACTGCATCCTGGGTCAGGCGCTCCTGGACCAAAATGCGAATTGCCTTAAGCATTACCAGGTAATCATCATGACGCTGAATCTGAAGAAGGTTAGCCAAAGCCATTACACCAGCCTTAAAATCAGGATTATTTACATCCAAGTTGATCAATGGCTCTGCATTTTTAGCTGTATTGTCAGCATTTTTTGTATTATCAGGTACCAAGTCCTTGTATTTTTCAGCATTATCTCCATATTCAAGTCTAACAGCTAAACCAAGAAGCCAGTCAGTTGCTTCTTGTCGCTCTTGAATCTTGAAAGGACAGTTAACATCTTTGAGATACTTTTCAAAGAACTTGGGCCAGTCATTGCTGTGGATGTTTCTTAAATTACCTCTGTCTTCAATCTTGTAGTGTCTGATTTTCTGGTCTTCAAGCCAAACAATAAAGTTTCTAAATTCTGTTTCATCTTTGCAATGAAGCCAGCCCAGTTGTGGTAGTCGAGGGCCGTCAGCTTGCGTCGGAACATGGTCCCCGCGTCTCGCTCTGGTCCCCCGGGTTCGGCCGGGAGAGGACAGGTGAGGAAGAGCGGGCGCGGCAACCAAAATTGTCTCTTAATCACTGGTTTTGAGCAATTAGATTATAATGTGCCTTGGCACAGTTTTCTTTGTTCCTTGTGTTTAGACCTTGTAGAATTTCTTGGATCTGTGTGTTTTAATTTTCACCAAGTTTTTTAGCCATTATTTCGTCATATATTTTTTATGTTAACCCCTCCCCCCCCTTTGGAGACTTCAGTTGCCTATATATTAGGCCACTTAATGATACCTTCATAGCTCACTGATATTCTTTTTTTTAAATTCCTTTTTCCCTGTGTGTTTTTTTTTTTAAAGATTTTATTTATTTATTTGAGAGAGAGAGAGAGAGAATGAGAGATAGAGAGCACGAGAGGGAAGAGGGTCAGAGGGAGAAGCAGACTTCCTGCTGATCAGGGAGTCCGATGCAGGACTCGATCCCGGGACTCCAGGATCATGACCTGAGCTGAAGGCAGTCGCTTAACCAACTGAGCCACCCAGGTGCCCTCCCTGTGTGTTTTTTTAGGGGGTAATTTCTATTGCTGTGTCTTCAAGTTTACTAATCTTTTCTTCTAGAATGACTGATTTGTTGTTACTCTTATATCCAATGCATTTTTTATCTCACATTGTAGGTTTCATAACTAGATGTTTGATTTGGGCCTTTTTTTTTTCTTCTCTGTGGAAAAATATGGAATGCTTCACGAATTTGCATGTCATCCTTGCACAAGGGGCCATGTGCATCTTCTCTGCATTATTCCAGTTTTAGCATATGTGCTGCTGAAGCAAGCACGATTTGGGCCTTTTTAAAAAAAACACCTTCCATTTAACTCTTTGAACATATACAATACAGTTTTAGTAAAACTTTACAGTTGTAATAGCTGTTTAATAACTGTTTTTATGTCCTAATTCTAACATGTCTGTCAATTATAAGTCCTTTTTGATTGATTTGCTGCTTTTATTTATTTTTATTTATTTATTTGATTTAGTGCTTTTAGTCTCCTCATTACAGGTTATGATTTCTTGCCTCTTTGCCTATCTGCTAATCTTTGGTTAGATGCCAGACAGAAAATTTTACCGTGTTGGATATTACTAAGCTTTGACTGCTTTTTATGGATTTTTTTTTTTTTTGGTCTTCTTGCTGTCACTTTTTGTTATTATAAGTATAAGCTTTGTAGCTTATTACTAAGCTTCAAGTAGCTTAACCCCTACTTGAAAACTGTTTGATCCTTTTGGGTCTTGTTTTTATAATTTGGTAAATAGGGCTGGAGCAGAGCTCACAGTCTAGGGCTAGTTAATTTCCACTACTGAGGCAAAGACTTCCTGAGTACTTTACCTAGTGCCTTGTGAATTTTGAATTTTTCCATTCTGGCTTGTGGGAACGGGTACTGTTTCCAGCCACACTGTGAGCACCAGGCATTGTTTCCTCTGATCTTTTTGGATGATTCTTTCCCTGGCTTTTGATAGTTTCCCCACATGCATGTGATCATCATTCTTCTACCTAATACTCCAGAGTGACCCTCTGTACATCCCTGGAGTTCTCATCTCTCCTCTCTGATACTCTGTCCTATGAATTCTAGCCACTTTTGCCCCCCTCCGACTCTCAGCTCTGTCCCCTCAGCTAAGGAAGTCTGCTGGGCTCCACCTTATTTCCCCCCTTCTTCCTGCTATGGCCTGGACAATCTCAAGGTACTAAGCAAGGCTTTTGATAGGGTTCACTAAGTTTGTTTCCCACCTCAGGGATCTCTGTCTTTTGTTGTCTGATCCATTGTCTTGAAAACCATTCTTTCATGTGTATTTTGGTTTTGTTTTTTTTTGTGGGGTTTTTAGTTTTGTTTTCGTTTTTTGTTTGTTGTTTGTTTTTGGTTGTTTCAAGGGGAAGGGTAAATTTGGTCCCTGTTTTTCCATCTTGGTCATAGACATATATGTAGTAAGCACTACTTTTAAAGAGTTATTGGTGTTAATCAGGTAGATTGGTACGCAGCTGAAGGCGTTTTGTCTTATTTAGCTTTGCTTGTCATCTGCTTCCCCCTACCCGGGAAAGCCACAGAGGAATATAGTGGTTAAGTTTATGAGGTCAAGGGACCCTCCCCCCAGGTGGATGAGAGGGCCCCAAAGGCCAGGAGTGGCCCAGCAGATGAAGTTCAGTGTTATTCCAAGTGGTTCTGGAGCTCTTCCTATGCCACTTCTCCAGATCCAGCTGATTGGCAGAGATTGTCTAACATCATACCCTTCCCTTGGATGCATCCAAATTCATGCAGGCCCAGCCCTGTTGTAGTTTACCAAGAGTTCTTGCTCTTTGAAAAGCTCCTTCAGGGGCACCTGGGTGGCTCAGATGGTTAAGCATCTGCCTTCGGCTCAGGTCATGATCCCAGGGTCCTGGGATCGAGTCCCGCATCGGGCTTCCTGCTCCTTGGGAGCCTGCTTCTCTCTCTCTCTCTCCCTCTGTCTCAAAAAAAAAAAAAAAAAAAAAAAAAAAGAAAGAAAAGAAAAGCTCCTTCAGAGTTAGTTTCTGGTGAAACAGCTAAAGAGCATTATGGCTTTGAATCATATAGTTTTGAAAAAACAAAGAAAAATAATCACATTATACTATGTCATCCTATTACATAGTTCAAAAGGGTGCATTTCCGTATGCTCTCATAAACTTTCTTATGCAACTTCCATATGGCTTTTCAGTAGTGCTTAACCACACAAGCAGAAAATTTGTTCAGATCTAAAAATGTTTCTTGCCCCATATGGCTTTAAATAGTGGATAGACCTGCTTCAATACTGAAAGTTTTATAGGTTTCTGGCCACTAGATGGTGATATTGGCAGTCCATTGGCAAGTGAGCTTTACCTACTTTATACTTTATACTTTTTCCAGTAATAACTGGAAGCTTTTACAAATGTGTAAACAATTTCACAAACCGGGAAAAATCTGAAATAAAAAAATAAGCAAAATAACATTTTAGGTGGTTGCAAATAATGAATTTTAGCACTACTGGTTATAGTTAAAAAGGCAGGTAATTTTTGAATGCTATCAATTCAGTTTTTAATTGTAAAGCCCTAGAAAATATAATCCTGATAATTCTATAATGTTACCCACTTGTATATATAACACTTAGGATGGAATTGAAATCACAGAGTACGATAGGGCATATTAAATAATAGTTATATGTTATTTAGTATTTGGTACTATTTCTGTGACTTATACTTTAGACTCCCTAAAAGATGTTGAGACTTAAAATCTAAGAGTTTCATACCTTAAAGTATCCTAACTTAAAAGGTACTGTCTAGTTGCTATGTTTTCCTAATATTTCTAGGTTAGAAAGTCATTTTTTGGTTTGAGTATCAAAAATGTTTTGTGTATAAGTTGGTTTGTGCATAAAAGTGACACATTTGCTATGTACTAAAACTTGGATATCTAGAATCCTCAAGGAATGAATTATTTAAAAGAGCTGAGTTTCTCCCATAACAGAGTAGTTAAGCACAATTTTTTTTCCAATTTCCAGTGGAGGTTATCCTAAAATATATTACATAGTTCCCTGGCTTCCTAATTGAGCCAATAGAAGAGTTTACCCTTTCTTGATGAGTCCAGATTCTTCCTTTTGAGTATCAGGTTTTTCCCTCTTCTGTATGGCAAGGCCTTAAGAGCCTTTCAGGGTGTATTCTTTGCCCCTCTGTTGAATGACCCCAGACTACTGTGTCTTTGAGTTCCTGTGACTGCTTTTTATGGATTTTTTTTTTTTTTGGTCTTCTTGCTGTCACTTTTTGTTGCCAATGGTTAGCAATTGTTGTCATGTTTCTTCCTTGTTGATTCTGATTAAATAATGATGCTTACTTTGTGTGAGTATAAAAGAAAAACACAGTCCATGAGGTTTTGAGTGATATGCATGGGCCTTAGTATGTGAATTTTATAAATTTCAGATATTCAGTGTCTTATAAAATATCTGGTTCTAAAATGTGTATCAAAAATATTTAGATATTTAGAGGTGGTGGGTGGAATCAGAAAAATTGGGTGAGTAGGGGTGCCTGGGTGGCTCAGTCGGTTAAGCGTCTGCCTTTGGCTCAGGTCATGAACCTAGGGTCCTGGGATTGAGCCCCGCATCAGGGTTGGGCTCCCAGCTCAGCAGGGAGCCTGCTGCTCCCTCTACCTCTGCCCCTCCCCCCTGCTGGTGCCCTCTCACTCTTTCTTCCAAATAAATAGATAAATCTTGGGGGCAAAAAAGAAAAAAATTTGGTAAGTGTGTACTTTTATTTTTGGCTCCTTCTCTGGCCTTCCTATCTCTAATTAGGAACCCCTTTGCTGTAGGATGGGATAAATACCTGACACTGTTACCCTGGTGGAGGCAGACAGTAGTCCCCCACTCCTTGCTGTCTATTTCCTTTCTATTTTTCTACTTCCCTATCCACTTGCTCTTTTTTGGATTTTGTTCTCTACGCTTTATTATTCTACCTTTGGAGCCTCTTCCTTATAGCTTTTGGTGGGAATGTTATAGACTTTGATATATAAGCCTTCTAGTAGCATTAAGGCTTAAAAAGCTGGTGACACCTTTTGAAAGGTTTAGCATTAATTGAGTATTAAGAATAATTCCCACTACTTGAGTGACTTTTTTTTTTAAACACAGATAGTTTTTTTCATAAGATTTGCAGTTTTGTTTCTTGTGGCAATTGACCGGTTCTAACTTTGGCAATTATATTTAGCCGTTAGATTTTCTCCTCCCTCTCCCCCTCCCTCTCACCACCCTCATTTCCTTTGGATTTTTCACTTCCTTTCTTTGTTTACTGCCCTCCTGCTCATAGTTGCCTGTATTCATGTGGAATAAATGATTCATGTCCATGATTCTGGTTCCTAGGAGATAAAAATTTTATGCAGTAGTGTTATTGATTATATTTCATTCATTCTCTATAATGTGCTTTGTGTGGCACCTCTAGGCACGTAGCTCCCAGGTTAAGTATATATTTGAATATTTTCTGAGACTCCTAATTTATAGCTTGAATATTTAATCAGTCTACGTCATAAGACAAGTTGTTAACTGGGTACTTTTTATCATAGCCAGAATACTTGAATTCCACCTTTTTAAGAAGGGAGGGGCAAATTTGGGAGGCGGCTGGTGTAATGCACTGAGACATTTTACATTCCATCAGTGATAGGTATAATTTGGCAGAGATTAAAGGTGCATGTATGAATTCATTGCATTGATTTCAAGACCAAAATTTTTGTGTGAAACACATACTATTCTGCCTCTGCAGTGTGAGTTCACGTGAGCTACCTCGACGCCCACCCGCAACATTTACATTGAATGTAACCTTTTGCCACATCCATAGTCAAAATGAAAGAAGTATAACCTTGAAGTTGGTGGGTTATTTGAATCCTACTAGCAAACAGCTTTTGTGGTTCACTAATGGAAATAGCTCAGACTTCGGAGCGGAAGAATTGAAATTGGGCGCCTTGGTAATAGATGGATTTGATGCTCAGAATCTTCCTTGAGGCAAAGGAAGTGCACTGCCTATGCCATGTGTAGTGTTCTGTGCCATCAATTTGATGACAGACTTCCTAAAAATCATTTCTGCCTTTGTTGCTATTTATTTCTTCAGTCCCTATTTGGCAACTTTAATTTTTCTCCTTTTTTGGTGGTTTGTGACAATTGGGGGGGTCTCATTCCAAAATAACAACTGAACTTCATATTGATCACTTCATAGTCCCTTAGCAGTGTGGGCAACATCGTTGTGCATTAGCTGTGAGTGTGTGTGTGTGTGTGTGTGTGTGTGTGTGTGTGTGTGTGTGTGTGTGTTGATTCACTACCAGTGTGTTAGAGAAGTGGGAAGAAAAAATACACCAGAGAGACCTTAAAGGCCTAGGTTCCAGTCCTGGCTCTCTCTGCCATCTGTGTGAATTTTTCATTAAGTCTCTCTGGGTCTCAGTTTCCTTATCTTTGAAATCATGTTGGACTAGAGAATGTCTAAGTCAGTTCTTGATTTAAAATTCATTGTGCTTCTCTGCACAGTAAAACACACAACTTGATATCTCATTAGTTATACTTGGGGGGTTAGAGATTTGATATGGCATTCTATTAGTGCTCTTTTAATAGTATAATCAGTTGTATGATCTTAGAATTGTTTTATATACAAATACGCTGAAAAAAGTGGGTTTTCTTTTCTTCCAGGACTGTGGCTTTGTGCATATTCATACTCCAATAATCACATCCAATGACTGTGAGGGGGCTGGAGAACTGTTCCAAGTTGAAGTAAGTTGTGCTTCCCATCTTGAGGGATAGGTTGCTCTTTGATATTTTTCTTCGGAGGGTTTGCTTTAAATTTAATAATGGTTGTGTGGATAGACCATAACTAAAACTTGAAGATTTGTCAATAGTAAACCTTAAAGAACAGATATAGAAAATTCAAACTTCTCCGATTTCCTGTCCTACTGGCTATATTACTGACATTGTGACTGAAAGGAATGAATTTTAAATTAGTATTACATTTGCTTTCCTTATATAACTGTGAATTGGTGAACTAGAGACACTTGAAGAGATTAATAAAGCTTTTAGGATCTCTTTCATGCACATTCAACCCCCAGTTAATATTTTTGGATGTAAGTTATATTTTAAAAGATAAAATAAGAAAACATACATTAGCATATTTTCTTTTCCAAAGTCTTTAAAGAACACATTTATTTTATAAGAAATTATTTATGTTCCATATACCTCATGAAGGCTCTGGGTTTTTTTTTGTTTTTTTAAAGATTTTCTTTATTAGAGAAAGAGCATGAGAGGTGGGAGGGTCAGAGGAAGAAGCAGGTTCCCCGCCAAGCAGGGAGCCCGATGTGGGACTCGATCCTGGGACTCAGTCCTGGGACTCCAGGATCATGACCTGAGCCGAAGGCAGTCGCTTAACCAACTGAGCCACCCAGGCGCCCCTGAAGGCTCTGATTTTAATTCCTTGTTCAGCAGTAATTTTTTGAGCTCCTGGTATATGCCAAGCATTGTCAGCTTGCCCTTGTTGCACATTATTTAAAAGTTACCAGTTTTTCTTACTTGTAGGCAGTTGAAAGCCTTTCATTTACCAATTTCACAACCTATTTAACATCATTGGCCAGTAGTAATAATGGGCAGAGAGAAATGTATGTTGATAAATGGTGCTTTTTGTATTTCTTTCATTTATTCAGTGATTTCTTTATCTCTAAGAAGTCAAGATTCTTATTTATACATCTCAGTGATTCCATCAAATGACAAGACCTGTGTGTAACTGCTCTGTTCTGGTTCAGTACATTTGGACTCTTGATAATGATGCTTGCTCTTCTTATTATTGAACAAAGTATTCACTGGGAGAAGTTGTCCTGATGTGTTGAAGTCATTATTTAAAATGATAATCAAATGCTGTCTGTATTCATACATAGTTTGAAGAAATCTTGATAGCCTTCTGCAAAAAGCAGAATAAAAATGCCCTGTTGAACATTTAAACTGGGATTGTTAGCATCTATAAATATGAGTTCAAAAAAGGCAGCAAATGATAAAATAACAGTACATAAATTGTGAAAAACATTCTCTTCTAGGCGTTTATATTGTTTATTTTCTCTTTGTACCTTAATAGTCTTCTGAATGTTGAAGTGAGGAATTACCCACCTTAAATACATTTCATAATCCCTTAATCTAAACCACTGAATATTAAAAAGGAAATGACGGGAAGGAAAGGTATAATTTAAAGGAGTTTTACAAATAAGAAAGTAATTATTAAAGAGACCCAAATTAAGCAAGTAAAAAAAATCTGTAACAAACTGAAATAATGATACATTTGGGGATAACTACTTTGCTACCAGGGAAATCCCATAAGCAAGTCTGAATGATTACAGTATGTGTGTTTTGGCCTTTAAACAACACAAGGCAAGTTACCAGGTAAGTATAAATATAGAGGAAGGGGGAAATATGTACTTCTGAAGCTAAACAAATGAGAAGTGTTCAATGTTGGTAGCGTTTCAGGGCCAGGTTGAGGAATTTCCCATTAGTGGAATTAGACTTGCCTATTCAGGGTACCAGAAAGAAATGCTTTTGAATTTGTTAGTCCTAGGCTCCTGTCAGGCTCTAGATCAGATCTCAGCAATTTGTGGCTTTTTGCTATGACCCGCTGTCTTTGTTGCTTTCAGAAGCTTGGTTTAGAAACTTGTCTTCTGCCCCTGCCAACCCTCTATCCTTTGAAAGCAGGACCTTCTTATTCCCACCTCACACATGTCTGTACAGTACTTCCATTCTTCATTGTGTTAATTTTGTCCTGACTGCCTATAAAGGCATTGGGGTTTGAATCTTGGTACCTCACTGTTAGGAGTAAGTGGAGTTTCATATTTAAATTCTTCTCTTGGGGGCGCCTGGGTGGCTCAGTCGTTAAGCATCTGCTTCAGCTCAGGTCATGATCCCAGGGTCCTGGGATCAAGCACCTCATTGGGCTGCCTGCTCCGCGGGAAGCCTGCTTCTCCCTCTCACTCCCCCTGCTTGTGTTCCCTCTCTCACTGTGTCTCTCTCTGTCAAATAAATAAATAAAATCTTTAAAAACAAAAACAAAAATAAAAACAAAAACCTTCTCTTGGAGCGTGTGAGTGGCTCAGTCAGTTAAGTGTCTGACTCCTCATTTCTGACCAGGTCATGATCTCAGGGTTGTGAGATCGAGCCCTGCATTAGGCTCCACACTGTGGAGCCTGCTTAAAAAGAAAAAAGATAGGATGCCTAGTACACCCAGGTTTGACGGCAGCAGTAAAAGGCCATCTTGAAATGTGCAATAAAAACGTACACTTCTCTAATACGCTGTTGAGAAGTGATAGCATGTCCCATCATTTTAGTTTCCTTTTTCTTCATTTCTGCTTCCTACTTTAAGACTCGGGCTATTTGTTAAGGTTTGGGTACTACTGAACACATATGTAGAAAGTTGCATTAAGGCATGCATATGTTATCCAGCAGACATTTGTACCACCTGTGTTCAAGATGCTAGCTTGTCTCTGAGAAGATAAAAGAGATTAAAGGCAAGAATTAGAGATTATGGCAAAAATTAGCTGTTGATGGAGCATAAGATGAAACTGCTTTATGTATATATTTGAGGTTACAGTCTTAACAATTGCAAGTGGTATGGAATATAGAGGAAAATTAGGTCAATGAGGATTGACTTGGGCAGGAAAATCTTCAAAATGAATTTGTGACTGGAGTGTAACCTAGGGAGAATATTCCCAGTAGGAGAACAATGTGAGCAGAGTCAAGCAATTGAAATGAGTGTGGGGTTTTCAATGGACTATAGATGGACAAATTAGAAAGTTCATTTTGGTGAATGATAAGAAATAGTCAGATGGCTATAGGAACGAAAAGATGGAGCAGGTTTTAACTTTATTGAAATATATTTTATATACCATAAAATCTACCCACTTAAAATACAGTTCCATGGTTTTTAGTATATTCACAAGATTGTACAGCCATGAATCACTACAAATCTAATTTTAGAGCCTTTCCATCACCCCAGAGTGAAATCTGGTCCCCATTAGCAGTCCCTTGCCATTGCCCCCCCCCCCCCATTCTAGGTAAATGCTAAACTACTTTCTTTGGATTTGCCTTTTGGGGAGAACTTCATATAAATGGAATCATACAACATATGGTCTTATGTGTTTGGTTTTTTTTTTCTTAGCACAGAGTTTTTGAGGTTCATTCATGTTGTAGCATTTATCAGTACTTCATTCCCTTTTATATTCAACTGGTATACTATTGTGTAGATGTACAACATTTCGTTTATCCATTTGGCAGTTGATGGATATTTGGATTGTTTCTACCTTCTGGCTATTATGAATAATGCTACTATGAACATTTGTGAAAACATTTCGATGAGCATATGATTTCATGTCTCTTGGGTGGAATTGCTTAGTCATATGGTAACTCTGTTTAATATTTTGAGAAGCTGCCAAACCATTTTCCACAGTGGCTGCACCATTTTATATTCCCACCAGCAATGCATGAGGGTTCCAGTTTCCCCACATCATTGCCAACCCTTATTATTGCCCTTCCTTTTTTTTATTATAGGCATACCTAGAGGGTATGAAATTGTTTCTCATTATGGGTTTGCTTTTTGCTTTTGGACATTTACAATTTATATGTAAATGTGTAATTCACATTTGAGCTTTTAAAATTACAGTTCTGTTATGCCAAAGTGTGATAAATGGTCACACATTATGAAATTAGGGTGAGAAAATCTAAGATTAATACTTCATATAATAGAAACATTATTCAAGCCTTAGAGTTTATGCATTTAAATACTTTTTAAAGCTGAGAATGAACTGAAAGAGTAAGCCTGTTAAATGGAACCCAAGAAGATGTGTAATTTTATATCTGAATCTCCTACTGTGAAGAGTCTCGTGCTAAGATTCTCATGCTGCATCTCATACTATATGTTGAAGTTTGGCATTCGGTTGGTTTGCTTGCATGTGTGTGTGTGTGGTTATATATGTAATATAAAATTTCCCATTTTAACCATTTTTAAATGTACAATTCAGTACTATTATATTTATAGTGTTGTACAACCATTACCACTCTCTGTTTCTTAAAACTTTTTCATCACTCCAGCAGAAACTCTATAGCAAAAGCTCTCCATTCCCATTACCCATTGCCCCTAGTAACCTCTAGTCTACTTTTTGGCTCTATGGATTTCTTGTCCTGGATATTTCATATAATTGGAATCATTATATTGGCCACATGATATATGGCCTTTTGTGCCTGGCTTCTGTTGTAGCATATTATCAGAATTTCATTTCTTTTTATTACTAAATAATATGTTTTGTGGATTTCCATATTTTGTTTAACCATTCATTGATAGACACTAAGTTGTTTCCACTTTTTGGTTATTATGGATAATGCTGCTGTGAACATTTGTGTACAAGCTTTTGTTTGAACACTTGTTTTCAGTTCTTTTTGAGTATATACCTAGGAGTGGAATTGATGGGTCATATGGTTATTCTATGTTTAACTTATTGAGAAACTGCCAAATTATTCTCCACAGTGGCTGCACCATATTATATTCCCACCAGCAATGTATGAGTGTTCCACTTTTTTTTTTTAAGATTTTACTTATTTGTTGGAGAGAGAGCGAGCACGTATGTGCGAGCGGGGGTGGCTAGGGAGAGGAAGAGAATCTCCGTAGACTCCACACTGAACAGAGCCCTATGTGGGGCTCAACCTCACGACCCTGAGATCCTGACCTGAGTGGAAATCAGGAGTCAGACGTTTAACTGACTGAGCCACCCAGGCGCCCTGAGGGTTCCACTTTCACTGCATCCTTGCCAGTGCTTGTTACTTGCAGTCTCTGATTATAGCCATTCTAATGGATGCAGTATCTCATTGTGGGTTTGATTTGCACTTCCTTAATGACAAAGGATGTTGAGCATCTTTTTGTGTGCCTCTTGGTCATGTGTATATCCTTGGAGAAATTCTATTTAAGTCTTTTGTCAGTGTTTTAATTGTCTTGTATTTTTGTTGTTGAGTTATGGGAGTTCCTTTTCTATTTTAGAAACAGATCTATCCCCTGCATCCCCCTAGCCATGTGAAGCCTCTGATTATGCCCCTGGCTGGCACAGTCTTGGGTACGACTACAATCTCCTAGTGGTGGCATTGGTTCTGGCCGGGCTCTTTGGCAGTCTCTTTTCCAGACCACACCCAGCCCTGAAACTCAACTAATTCCAGGCTGATTGCTCTATTGTTTCAGCAATATTCACAGACTGATCCAGTCAAATTCAGGCTCCTTTAAAGGTATACTTCACAAAGTCAGTGTTTGAAATTTATCCTGAGCCCAAAAGGTCTCCTCCCTGCTGTCTCTCAGTTTCTCTCCAGCATATTAGCAGGTCTACAGTTTGTCCTTTATCTCCAATGTCCAAGACCTCCCATTTGCCTTTTTTTTTTTTTAAGAGCCCCCTTAGGTTTGAACTTTTCCACACTCTGTTGCAAATGAAGTCAGTTCCTTTAAAAAAGACATTTGGGGAAGTATTTTCTGGCCTACTTCTATCCCCAGATGAAATCTCTGAACAAGGCTCTAGTGCTGGAGGCAGGGACAATGGACACTAAGTGACATCCTGAAATAGGAACCGAGCTCAATGCAGCGCCAGGTCTCCTAGGCTTGCCTTGCCCACCCCGTGAGCCTGGGCAAGAGAATCAGGGCCTGGTATTCTTAGTGCCTTGCCCAAGGCAGAGCTTCCTTCTGACCAGTGGCGACTGGGCAGAAGAAGGGAGCCCCCACCTCTTGGCCGCACTCACCCAGAACTTAGCTTTAGCCGCAGGCAGCTGTGGGCAAGGTGAGAAATGCTGGCATGCTGCCCCTCCTGCTAAGGTAATCCTCCTACTGGGAGCTGCGGTTCAAAAGAGCCCTTTGGGCGGAGTTGCCCTGCCCCCAGTGGCGGGGCGGGGGGGGGGGGGGGGACGGGGGACTGGGCTCCATGGAATATGACTCAGCCGTCAGAAAGGATGAATACCCACCATTAGCATCGACGTGGACGGAGCTGGAGGGGATTATGCTAAGTGAAATAACTCGAGCAGAGAAAGACAATTATCATATGGTTTCATTCATATGTGGAACATAAAGAAGACCATAGGGGAAGGGTGGGGAAAACTTGAATGGGAAAAATCAGAGAGGGAGAGGAACCATAAGAGACTCTGGGCTCTAGGAAAAAAACTGAAGGTTTCAGAAGGGAGGGGATTGGGGAGGGATGGGTGAGCCCAGTTATGGGTATTAAGGAGGGCATGTGTTGTAATGAGCGCTGGGTGTTAATACACAAATAATGAATGATTGAACACTACATCAAAAACTAATGATGTACTATATGGTGGCTAACTGAACATAATAATAATAAAAAAAAAAGGGCCCTCTGTCTTTGGCTGTTTTATCAGTCTGGAGTGGAGTTTCTGTCATGCTGAGCTTTGATGGGAAAGGGAGGGGGAGTGGGTTGTCATTCAAATACCACTTGTCCTTACCAAGTTTTAGTCGATTTTCTTGAATAGATGTTTCTTCATTTGCTGTATGTCCTTAGGACCATTTTCAGGGACTTTGAATGGCTAGGGTGGGGTCAAGGTTTGTGTTTTTATTTTTTATTTTGTAACTTTCTTCAGTTTCACTGAGGAGTGGGTCTGCAGAACTCCCCCTCTGTCAGGCCAAAGGTGAGAGTTAAAAAGGAAGAAAAAGAAGAAAAAGGCAGGTCATTTTGGACTGCTTTTTACCACAACAATCCTAAATTTCCTCACTTGTAAAATGTGATTGACACAGTGCTTACAGGTTATAAGGATTAAGTGAGATGACACATATGAAAACTTAAAATTGTTACTCAGAAATAAAGAAAACTGAATGTGCATGTGATGTAAGCACCAAAACTTTCTCTTTTCCAAATTGTTATGCATTCTAGAAATAGTAACAAGAAGTTACTGGACCTCAGGAATTTGGGTGCTTGTAAGTTTTTATGGCTAAGTTACTTGCGGCACACATCATTTTGGTTCTGCTTGATGTTTGCACTTTTTAATATTCTTACCTGTTTCTTTTAAACTTTTTAGATGTTGTGAGGGCTAACCCAGGTCAAACCTCCTATCTAAATAGCTTCTTTAGCTGACATTAAGCTTTTCCTTCTTCCAAGTCCTGTCGTCTTTGTGTTCAGTTGCTATAGCTTCTTTGGACATTCAGTTGTTCTTTACTGTTTTTTGTTTGTTTGTTTTTTAAACATCTATTTTGTTTCCTTATCTAGATTGCAAGCTTCTTATGGGGGTGGGATACTTGGATACTTGTTGATCAATATTTTCTGTGGGCTCTTTTAGCTTTGCAGAACCTTCATCCTTAAGAGATCAGTCCTTTTCTGTTGAGGATGTTTATTTCTGTTAAGGAGGTTCAGTTTCTGAATGTAAAAAAGGCCCTGGGCATATCTAGGAAAGTAGATGAGACTCACACTAGTGTTTGCCCCGTGCACAGGGCCTACTGTTCTGTATGCTTTGAATTTTTAATCATCTGCTTGTATTGCCTAAAAACAAAAATTATATGTAAAAGTTACACTGTTCAAAAGTTACAAAGGGCGTAAAGTAAAAATTAGTTTCCTTCCCACCCCTGACTCCCAGCTAGCCTGGTTCTCCTTGCCACAGGCAGTCACTGTTCTCTTTTTCTCTAGAGAATTTGCACCAACTTTTATTTCTGTCAGCAATATGTGTGGGTGCTGTTTCTCATGAATCATCTATCAGAGTGTGTTACAAAATTTTAACTTTTCTTCTCCCAATTTTAACCAGATACATTACTTTTTCAATTAAAAAACTAATTAAAGAGGAGAAAGAAAGTGCCACACTAGATTAAGAGAAGCAAATCTGTTTTTAAGGGCACTGAGAAGATAACTGACTCGATACCGTGTTTTTGCTGCTTCCACTGTGAAGTGAGAATTTTGTGAATCAACACCGTGGTTTGGGGGAAAAAAAAATCCCTTAGACTGTGAACCAATATAGCCTGCTGCTCCTAGGTCTTATTCAGAAGACTGGGCTGTTTTTTCCATCCTACCGTATCCACCAAGTGGAGTGCATTCTCAAAATGTTCTAATCCCATCAACCACACAACTGGACTAAAATTGCGCTATTTGCTTCATCCTGTAAATATTTGTTAATTCTTCTTTCTTGTGAAAAGTACTGTGCTAGTGCTATTTGACTTACAAAGTTATTTCCGTTTTGCCTCTCAGCAACGTGAATTTGCAAGATATTTTTAAATGGGAAAAACAAAATCCTACAATAATAAATGCCACCAAAATAATGTGACTTTGAAAGCTAGCCATATTAAAAGAAAATTGCAGATATTACAAGGATACATTTTAAGTCAAATCATTAAGAATATAAAAACACTGTGAAATCTGAAGCCAATTATGCTTGGGTTCATAATTTTAAAATAGTTTTACTTTGATTCAGGTGCCAGCATTTTAATCTGATGATAGATCAGACTAATAACATCTAATGTTTGTACAGTATGGTAAGTCAAATAATATTTGTATAGTACTTTACTGTCATAGATGTTATTTCATTGGTGTTTTTTGTAATATTAGACCATGAGACAGGATTTCTAAAAGGAGTAATCCCATTTTATTAGCTTTAAGTGATCCAAGCAGAAAAAGAAAGAAAAAACATTTATTGAATACCAGGTATATTTCAGGCACCATGTCAAGTTCTTTTATATTATATAATCTTTTCAGCAACTATTTGAAGTAAGAATTAGTTTGCCTGTAGAAGAGCAGAAATCATGTGTTTGTTTCTTGTACATTGTTGTATAATACCTGGCATATTCTCTGGCACATGGTAGGTGCTCCATAAATATTTGTTGAATAAATTACCTTTTATTTTTACGTGAGGAAACCAGGCTCAGATTAAAAAACAAACAAACTTACCAAAGCCACACAGTAAGGGACAGAGTTGTAGTTTTAACAAGATCTGTTTGGCTGTAAAGTGAATGCTGTTTGTACACACCACCTTGACTCCTGAAGTTGGCTTTTGAGAAAAGATACCAAAACTTTAAAGTTCTGAGGTTAAAGATTCTTTATGAGGTAGCAGACTACTATTAAGGATGAGCAGCACACTAAAACATCCTTGCCTTTTCTTTTCAGCCACTCTTCCAAGACAACCTTTTATTTTCCTTGGGGAAGGACAATAATAACATTTATTGAAAGCCTACAGTTGACAAGAACTTGAAGTACTGCTCTTTTTTGTATAAGTAACCTATTAGTGATGCTTAATTCATTTTATTAAATATCACATAGATACCAGATAACACAAGCTATATAGACAGTATAAAGCACACACCTGTACTCACTACTAAACTTAAGAAATAGAACATTATTAGTACCTTTGATTCCCCACTTTGTGCTTTCTTCATTCCATCTCCCTCCTTTTTCCCCACTGTGCCAATTATTTTTTTCTGTGCTTTAAAAAAGTTAGTTTTACCACATCTGTGTGCCTGTAGGCAAAATATTGTTTCTTTTTGCATGGTTTTCAACTTAATACAGTGAAATCGAACTATTCTGTGATGAGTTGGGTTTTGGTTTTGGTTTGGGGCTTTTTTGGTGTTTGTTTTCTCAGTGTTAATGTTCCAATTCAGTCAAAATTGCTGGAAAATAGGATCCAAGTGTTAATATTTTTTAAGGCTCTTTGGGTGATTTCAATATTCCTTCAGGAGTATAAATGAAATAGTGCAGTGCATGTTTTTAACTTCAGTTTTGCTACATAAATCCAGATTTTTGCCTGTAGAGAATGAATTTAGACTCCCACCAGTAGGTTGTGCTGTTCCACATCCTTGCCAACACTTGATTTTTTTTTTTTTTAGACTTCTAAAATTTTAAGAATCTCATGGATATAAAATGGGATATTGGTGTGATTTCAGTTTGCTTTTCTCTAATAAATATTGAGATTGGGAATCTTTTCTTATGGTTATTGACCATTATTTCCTCTTCTATAGTATTTTCTATTGTGTTGTCTTTTCATATCTGTGTTTTTATATTCTGGATAATATTTACCCTTTTTTGAGTGTACTGTTGCAGGTATTTTCTCTCAATTTGTTCCTTGCCTTTTTCTTTATACTGTCTTTTGATAAACAGTTCTTAATGTTGTCAAGTTTCAGTCCTTTCCTTTATGGTTTGTGCTTTTGAATCTTGTTTAAGAAATCCTTTATTATCTTCTAAAAATATTATAGATTGTGCATTACACATATGTCTTTAATCTACCTGGAATTGAGGTCTGAATGTAATGTAAGAGTCCAATTCTTTTGTAATGGATAACTATTTCAATACTGTTTATTGAACAGTTCATTCCTCTTCCTGTGATCACAGTTGCCAGCTTTGTCATAAACCAAGTTTCCATATATGTGTTTCTGTATGTTCTAGTCCAGTGGCTTATCCCTATGCCAGCACCTCACTCTCTCAATTGCTGTAGCTCTTTGAGAAATCTTACTGTGTAGTAAGACAAATCCTTCCCTTTCTTAGCAGTTTCCTGGCTATTTGTGATTCTTTTCTCTTCCATATAAACTAATCAATCATCTTGACAAGCTCCAAAAAAACCATATTTGGCCTTTAATTGGAATTACACTGATTCTGTAGATCATTTTGAAAAAACTGGTATCTTTATGGTATTGAATTCCTATCCCTGGACATGGTATATCACTCTTTATTTAGGAGTTTTTCAGATCTTTTCAATAGAATTTAATCATTTTCTTTATAAAGATCATGAATATTTTGGGGTGCCTGGATGACTCAGTCGTTAAGTGTCTGCCTTCACATCAAGTCATGATCCTGGGGTCTTGGGATTGAACCCCACATCAGGCTCCCTGCAGGGAGCCTGCTTCTCCCTCTCCCTCTACCTGCTGCTCTCCCTCCTTGTGCTCTCTCGCTCTCTGTCAAATAAATAAAAATCTTTAAAAAAATTTAAAAAGATCATGACTATCTTTTTATATTTATTCCTAGGCACTTTATATTTTTTGTAGTATTATAAATGTTCTATTCATCTTTGGAAAGTTCATTATTCAGTTACTGGGTACAGTGTTCAATATACATGTATTAGAATAATATTAAATTGTATAGATATTTAATATGCTTATTGATATTTAATATACTTTATCTGCCATTTACTGGTAATTTAAAATCCCGTTTTTCCATTTTTTCTTGTAGTTTTTGCTTTATGTGTTTTTCAGGCTGTGTTATTGGGCATACACAAATTTAGACCTACTTGTTGACAAGATCAATCTGTGGTTACGTTGTGGGCCTCCTTCTTTCTAGCTCTGTTTTTTGCCTTATTCTCTATTTTGTTTGATAGTGATTCAACCATACAACTTCGTTTTTATCAGTATTTGTTTGGCATGCTTTTTACTATCATCATCCTTTTACTGTTAACCTCTTTTTTTTTTTTGTCTTATGTTTAAAATGTGTATCTGGGAAACAGCGTACAGCTTAGATTTTTAAAAACATTTAATCACTTAGTCTTTGCCCTTTTCCTGTTTAATTTAGTCCACTGATGTGTATTGTGATTGCTTCTGCATTTGGATTTTTTTAAACATTTTGTGTCTTTGTCCTTTCTTTTCTTTAAAAAATCCCTCCCTTTTTTGCCTTCTTTTGAAAAAATTAAATGTTTTTTCCATATCATTCTTTATGCTACTTATTTAGAAGAGATTGATGGGGTAAAGGAGAAGGGAGAATATAAGGCACTGATTCTCAGTCTTGACCACATGTTTAATTCACCTAGAAACATTAAAAAATATGAATGCCTAGGCTCTGTCCCCAGAAATTCAAATTAATTGGTCTGAGATATAGCCTGGCATGGGGAATTTTTAAAGCTTACCAGGTGCCATCAATATTGAAAGCTGCCTCTGGAGAAACTCTTAAATATATGACATTAAATGTAAATACAGGTTTAAAAAGCTGGGTGATTATGACCAACATCCTTTTCTCTCCATAGCTCTTTTGCCTCTACCAACTAGGAGAATTCACTAGCTAGTTCATTTTTTTTTTCTGTTATGTACTAATATGCCCAGATTTATATTGTGTCATATGTTGAAAATTACCAAAAAAAATTTTTTTAATTAAAATGAGCTGGGGACCACCTGGCTGGCTCAGTCAGTGGAGCATGCGATGTTTGCTTGGTCTTGGGATCAAGCCCCATGTTGGGTGTAGAGATTACATAAAAATAAAATCTTAAGAAATAACCTAAAATGAGCTGGTCCTCAAATCTTTTTTTATCCAGGAGATAAAGCTGACACATGAAATTGTAGGCAGAATAACTAAATGTTGAATTGGATTTTCTAGGATAATTATACAGAATAATTTGTACAAAATTATTAAATGTCAAATGTGCTTCACATTTTGTTTTATAAGTCTGCTAGGACAGTTCTCTGACAAGGAGAAATTAGGTGCTAGAGTGATCAGAGATGTCCACAGGGTAAAGTAGGCAGTTTGTTACCCTTTTTGATATTTCTGTCTTTGATTTTTGCCCCCAACTTTGTCTTTCGCTTTCTGCTTACAAAAGAACCCAGATTCATCTCGGGTCCATTCCCAGAAAGTTAAATTGGTAGGAGTTTGGAGAAGGGAGAGAAGCCCATATGAGAAACAAGCCTATAAGGTGAATATAGAGTGATGCACTTAATGCAATAATTAATTCTTTTTCTCGGGAGACCTGGGTGGTTCATTCAGTTAAACGTCTGCCTTCAGCTCAGGTCATGATCCCGGAGTCCTAGGATCAAGTCCAGCATTGGGCTCCTTGCTCAGCAGGGAGCCTCCTTCTCCCTCTGCCTGCTTCTCCCCCTGCTTGTGCGCTCCCTCTCTCTCTCTCTCTCCCCCCCTCCCCCTCTCTCTCTGACAAATAAATAAAATCTTAAAAAAAATTCTTTTTCTTAACTAATATTGAGTACATAACCTGTGCTGGGAATATAATGGTGAAAAAGTACACAGAAGTTTTTTTTTTTCCTTAAGAATGTATGTATACGTGTAGAAAGGGAAGCACAGTAAGTAAAATACATAGTGTATTAGGTATTGTAGTAACTGTCTAAAGATAGCTCCCTAGTGTACTTTGCTTCCCAATATTAAAACCTTTCTGGGGTCCCCTCCCGCACTTCATTTGGGCTGTTTCTGTGTAACCAGTAGAGCAAGATAGAAATGAAGCTTCCTTGGCTAGGTCAAAACCTCAGTTTCTTCCTTTGGTCTTTTGGGATGTTTGCCCTGGGGCAAGCCAGCATCTGTGTAAGAAGACTGACTAACAGGAGACCATCATGCTTTGAGCTAGTCCACACTAGTCATGTGGGAAAGTTAAGTGGTATGATAAAGATTCCTGGCCAGCACTCAGCTGTTTGAACCATGCCAGCTAAGGTGCCAGCCTTGTAGTTGAAGAAGTCATCTTGGATATCTAGCCTAGTTGAGCCTTCAGATGACTTCAGTCCCAGCAGCCATGTGGCTATAACCACAGAAGACACCCCAAGCAAGACCCACCCAGATAAACCTATGCAACCCACAGAATCATGAAAGATGGCAATAGATATTTGTTTTATTTTTTTTAAAGATTTTATTTATTTATTTGAGAGAGAGTGAGAGAGAGAGAGAGAGCACATGAGAGGGGGGAGGGTCAGAGGGAGAAGCAGACTCCCTGCCGAGCAGGGAGGGAGCCCAATGCAGGATTCGATCCTGGGACTCCAGGATCATGACCTGAGCCGAAGGCAGTCGCTTAACCAACTGAGCCACCCAGGCACCCTAGATATTTGTTTTAAGCTACTAGGGTTTAGAGTGCTGTGTTACTCAGCAGTAATCAGAACAGATGGTGATTTGTACTGTGGAATAAATTAAAGTTAGGGGAGGGATGCCTGGGTGGTTGAGATGGTTAAGCATCTGCCTTCAGCTCAGGTTGTGATCCCAGGGTCCTGAGATTGAGTCCCACATCAGGTTCCTTGCTCATCGGGGAGCCTGCTTCTCCCTCTGCTGCTCCCCCTGCTTGTGCGCTCTCTCACCAACAAATAAATGAATAAAATCTTTAAAATATAATTTAAGTTAGGGGAAAAGAGGTTACAAAATTATGGGGGGGGAGGTTCAAGTTTAAATTGGGTGGTCAGAAAAAGACTCAGAAGATACTCAAGGGCGCCTGGGTGGCTCAGTTGGTTAAGCGACTGCCTTCAGCTCAGGGCATGATCCTGGAGTCCTGGGATTGAGTCCCGCATCAGGCTCCCTGCTCAGCGGGGAGTCTGCTTCTCCCTCTGACCCTCCCCCCCCCTCATGCTCTCTCTCTCTCTCACATTCTCTCTCTCAAATAAATAAAATCTTTAAAAAAAAAAAAGATACTCAAAAAAACTGATGGATGTGAGGGACTGAATAATGTTGATGCCTGGGAGAAGAACATCCTCCAATTAGAATGAACGGCAAGGTCAAAGGCCCTGTGCCTGGAGCAGCATAAAGTTTTCAAGAAATAACCATGAGGGCCAGTGTAGATGTAGTGAATGAGGGGGAAGAATAGCAGGAGTTGAGATCAGACTGGTATAGCAGGTTAGGAGTGGTTGCAGATTATATAGGGCTCTGATGATGTACTTTATAAGGTACAACACTCTTCTTTATAACAAACATATGTTATAATAATCCCTTTTCTCTCCTGAAGTGCAGTAGAGATAATAGAAGCTTTTTTATGCACTTAATTTTAAAAAGAAAATAATATAATGTTCCCAACTTCCTTATAAAGAAGACATGAGATAAAAGTAATATAATTTGCCTATTTCGTTATATGAATGCTGTGGTATGACAAGTCTAGAATACAAGTAGCCATTAAATAGAGTTGCTGACTTTGAGAGCTGTAAATTAGGACTTAAGGAGGTGTGTTATATTAGTGACTCAAATGCCATGAAAAATGTTGCTATTGGTAATGGGATTTTGTGATATAGTAAATAATTTTTTTTTTTTTTTTTTTTTTTTAGAGAGAAAGAGAAAGTAGGCACATGCATGGGACAGGAGGGGCAGAAGGAAAGGGAGAGAGAAAATCTTAAGCAGACTCTACACCCAGCACAGAGCCTGACTTGGGGCTCAATTCCACGACCCTGAGACTATGACCTGAGCTAAGAGTCAGATGCTTAACTGACTGAGCCACCCAGGCGCCCCTATGGTGAATAATCCTTGATAGAGTTCTACATCAAACCAAGTTCTACACCAAGCAGGCTTCCCTTGGAGGAATGCATTAATTAGCATGGAGGGTGCATTCTGGAAAATTCAGAGTATATTTAAAGAACAAAATTCACATAATGCACATGAATGTTGCATGGGATATTTGAACCTCTGGTAGTACCCACTAAACTCCAATACCTCTCCCTAATCATTGTGATAATCAGCAGCATTCCCACTAGAAACCTCAGATACAAGGCTTTGCAGGCCATTGTAAGAACTTTAACTCTGAGTGAGAAAAGTCATTACGGAGTTCTACGCAAAGGAGTAATATAAATTACTTATGTTTTAATGAAATCATTCTGGCACTGTATGGAGAATAAATGGTGGGTGGGTAAGTATAGAAGAAGAAAAACCAGTTAAGAATCTAATGCAATAATCCAGATGGACAGATGATAGGGGTTTAGACCAGAGTTGAAATGGTAGATCCTAAAATGTGGTTGGATTCTGGTTATATTTAGAAAGTAGTTTATGCATGTCAGTACCAGGGCACATTTTCTTACTGTTTTTTGTCATCTCTATTCCTGGCTTATATTTTCCTAGTTAGGTTGGCTAGTTCACATCTGCTAGAGACCTTTAAACTTTTAATATGGAGGAGATTGGTTTTTTTTCTACAAATGGTTGTTTCCATTGCTAATTTTTTTATCATTTTATTTTTTTCATCATAGGTATATTCTTTAATCCCTAACCCCTATTTCCCCCACCACCCCATCCACCTCCCCTGTAGTACCATCAGTTTGTTCTCTGTAGTTAAGAGTCTGTTTCTTCATTTGTCTTTCTTTTTTTTCTTTGCTTGTTTGTTTTCTTTCTTATATTCCACATTTGAGTGAAATCATGTGGTATTTCACTTAGCATAATACTCTCTAGCTCTATCCATGTTGTTGCTAATTAAATAATTAGGAACACCTGGGTAGTAACGTGTCTGACTCTTGGTTTAGGTTCAGGTCATGATTTCAGGGTCATGAGATGGAGCCCTGCATCAGGCTCCATGCTCAGTGTGGAGTCTGCTTGAGATTCTCTCCCTCTCCCTGTTTTCATCATAAGTATATTTTTTAATGCATGTTAATACCAGGGCACATCCCTCCCCCCAATCACTCTCTGTCTCTCTCAAATAAATAAATAAAATCTTTCAAAAATTAATTAGCATAAATTAAATAATTAAAGTATAAAGTGGATTTTCTTTTTTTCTTTTTCTTTTTTTTGTTAACGTGAACTTTAATGTTGCTGTCCATACATTAGCATTTAGTTAAGTACTCATAAATGAAAAGGTCAGCTTCATAAACATTAGAAACCCTTTTGAGCTTATTCTCTCTAAGGCCGGTGCCATTTAATTGTTTTGAGGGACAGGTTTTTGTTGAAAGTCAGATACTTATTTTATGGATGCCCATTCCTTGAAGGAAGCATTCCATGGCATTGTTGACTTAAGGAGATACTTTGATCCCCAAAATGATCCTTTTTTTGATAATGTTTGAATAGCACCAAAATGATAAAGTTTATATTAATATACCTTATAATAGTTTATTCTTAAGCACCACAGCCAGAGGTAAAGGATGACCAAGCCCTTCTGTTCCAAGTATCATTATCTTGCTTTGTTCCACACAGTAACTGCAAGAAAATATGTTGTCTTTTAATTGTTGGTTGGATTCAGTTTTTATACTGGGAGGAGGTATGGGACATAAGGGACTAGCTTTTATAGAAAGACATTTGATGAGGATTCAGGATGCTTGGTGCAGTTTTGTTTTATAAAGATTGGAGTGCTGATTATGTTTAGTGGTAGTCCTTTAGGAGGGACAAAAGAAATATAACAGTCCCTACCAAGAAGGAGCTAGGGAGAAGATGGGTACACAGAAAGTTGAACAACATTATAAAGTAGTGAACGATTAAGTGGAAAAGATTGGTAAAGCATTATATCTCAGGGGGAAATTACAGCATAAGCAAACACTCAGGGTAAGGATGACTAAGGCAGATGGGGGAAACAAGATCAGTTAGGTTTAAAAGAGCATTGCCAATATGTTTTTCTGTTTTTGAGAGTTTTTAATGGAGAATAATGGGAAAGAACCCTGGAAAGATCAAGTAGGTTAGAACAGAGTAGAGGACACACTGCAGGAACCGGTGAGGATTTATAAGCTTGATGAAAGCAAGAATAGGTTCGAAGGAGGGAGAGATAGCAGAGGAGTAGGTGGTAGGACATTGGCCTAAAATCTAGGTATGAAGTGATATGTACAAGGTCTTGATAGCAATGGTAAACATGGAAAGGAGGGAGTGAAAGAAAAGGTTTTTGTTTGTTTTTTTTTGAGAGAGAGAACTAATGGGGGTGGGGTGGGGCAGAGGGAGAGGGAGAAGCAGACTCCCTGTTGAGCAGGGACCCTTACACAGGGTGATACAGGGCTCGACCCCAGGACCCAGAGATCATGACCTGAGCTGAAGGCAGCTGCTTAACTGACTGAGCCACCTAGGTGCCCCTGAAAGAAAAGTGTTAAAGATGAAGAAAAGGTTTGGAACCAATGCTTTTATGATCAGAAAGGACTAAGGGGAGTTTTTCTGATAAGCAATATTCCAAATTTGCCTTTACTGCTTGAATATTTTCCTCTCACCTCCTCCTCCTGAGATTCTCACTTCTTCCTTTATCTCAGTAAGTGGGAGGAAATGTTCATTTAGTTGATATGTACAAATGGCTTAGGGACTTAACTCTGGACAGTATATTTCGCTTCTCATGGTGTAGGGGCTAGAAGATGGGATGAGAGGATAGTTAAGGAGCTAGGAGTATGTCATATCCATCTTTATAGCCCCAGTCGGACAACTAATATGCCCAAATTAATATTTTTTCAGTGATAATGGAGAAATTGTTTGGTACATTTTCCCTGACCCTTTCATATTTGGGAGCAAATTTGACTTTTGACAATTAGCATTGTTTCTCGGGAAAGAAAAAAAAAGTAAGGCAGCATTGTTTATTCACCTTTTGTTTTGCCCCAGCCTCACCCTCTGATCTTACAGACATCAGACCCCTTTTCTCAGTTCTTTCTTTGTTCTTTCTCTTTCTCAGACTGCTCAGCAGGAAAGCAGACTGTTTACAAACAGTCTGAGCTAACAACTTCCTTTTCTGCTGATCAAATAGTTGCCAAAGTGAAACCTTTCTCAGGGATGAGGGTGGGTGTTCTAGTTAGTGGGTGTTCTGGAATGTAAATAGATCTTTATTTTAAGAAAGATTATTTTTATACGAGAAGTTCAGTGTACACCAAGATACACATCCATAGCAATTGGAAAGTATGGAAACATGAACTGGACTTCTTGGAGATTATTAGATCATTGAAGGGTCTGCTTATATGACTTGATAATAACAGGAGACTCTCAAAACTACCATAACCATCAGAGTAGAATGCAGCTTATTGAGCCTGTTTCCCTTGGCTTTAGTTTTTACAGATGAGATGCGGTCTATGGCATGTCAGGGCAATTCCTATAGTGTGATAGCAGCCCCCTTTGAGACACAGCTTGACGGCAACATAAAACTACTAAACCACCAATCTTTGGTGGGTGTATGGAAGATTTAGTTTCTGTGTTTTGTTTTATATAATCAGAATCCCATACTTAGGAGAGACTTACATACTTAAAAAAAAATTTGAATCCTACTGTGTTGTTTCTACTGCACAGGAGAAAAAAAACAGGGAAGCAACCTGGTATATTAGAAAGATAATCATACTAGAAGCTGAGAAATCTGGAGTTTACTACAAGTCTTGCCAAAACCTGGTTTGGTATGACATTTGACTTAATATTTAACACAATTTTTAAGCATTAGTGTCCTTTTTTTTTTTAATTAAAGGGAAGTTATATTAAGGTCTCATCTGACTCAAAGATTCTTTGATTATTATCTGTATCACAAAAGGCATAGCCTCTGAATAAACCCTTAATTGGGGTAAAGAAAGAAAATAGGATATTCACTGGTTTCATGGAGCTTACAGATGGTAAGTACTCTCTTTCCTTCATGCTCTTTAAAGGAAATTGCGGATTAAGGTAAACAGGGCAGTGGCATGCTGTTTTGATTTTAGACCTTTTAGGTTTCTTTGCCATGCTTCATCTTTATACATTCTGTTCTGGACTTTTCCTCCTTGGGATTATGAGTCAATGAAATGGGGGAAAGTGTGGGGATGTGGAAGGGGGAGGACAAACTAGAAGATGGAAAAAGGGCACAAGGAGGTAAAATAGGACGTGGGTACTTCATTAACTTTGGAGGTCAAATAAATTTCCATTGTTGATTGCATTCTTTTCCACTATTCAGTTTATGGCTCCTTACTCTCTCCTTGCTATGTATTTTACATGGAGGCAGAGTCAGATTTGTGTAGGTTTTTCTATTTCATTCCCTTGAGATTTTGAAACTCCTCAGCTATATTTATTCTGCTGTGAGAACAGATAACTAGAGGGCAATTCAGAATACTTATTTAATATTTTCTTGGAAATCCTCAAAGAAACGGAGAAATTTAGACCCCTCCGTGATATGAAACTCCCTGGGATACCTGCATTTAAAAATTTTTGGTAGTTCTTGGTTTCTCTTTTCTTGACTTTGTATTTTCTGTCTTCCAAAGGCAGAATAACCTAGCAAAAGAAAATTTTCTGTTGTGCAAGATAGAGAAAGTCTGGATTAAATTGTGTTGCACTAATAAACTTTATGTGATCAGGGCAAAATTAGTTGAATCGAAACCTATTTGAGTGGGAGGAACTGTAAAATCATCCATTGTGCTTTTCATATGTTTTGCTCAAAAGAGCAAATAAATCTTTGCTCCAAATAAAATCTTTCTTCCAAATAAAATCTTTTTACCGTGACCCAATATATAAACTAGATAAAAGTAGTAAGTGTTTATCAGGCAGCTCAAATCTGCATTGTTTGGTCATTTTACGCTGACCACCTATATGAATATCTAGCAGAAAGTTGAGAGATTGCCAGGAAAGTCTTAGTTATATAGGACTCTGTACATATTGCGGGACAACCTTGACTCCTGTCTATTAAATCCCCCTACAAGTTTCCAAAATAACTTGCTAGGAAACATTATCATCACCATTGAGAGGCACGAATCTATGATCTCCCCTCCAGTAATCTTACCCAGTTTCAAGGCTTTGTATACTATCTACATGCTGATGACTACAAAATGTTTTCACCAGCCCTACCCTCTCTTTCTGAGCTCCAGATTTGCAACTGCCTATTTGATGTTTTTCAACTATGATGTCTAGTGTACACTCAAACATAATATGTCTTAAATATAACTCTTGACTTCTTCTCTCCAAAGCCTCTGCCTCTTCTAGTCTTTTCCATATCAGTAAAAGTTACTGCTATCCATTCAGTTGCTTATTAACAACCTAGGAGTGAAATTTAGTTTGTGCTTCTCCTGCCCGTCTTCCTCAACCCCCCATCTAATGTATCAGGAGATTCTGTTGATGTACCTCAGTTTAAATCCTCATGCTCTCCATTTCTGTTTCCAACATTACCTAACTCAAGCCACTGTCTTTTCTTGCCTGTGATTAGCCTCCCCATTTACACATTTTTCCCCTACTATCTGTTCTCCTCTCAGACACTAGTGTAATCTTAATACACATCATGCCAAAACCCTGCTTCAAATATTTTAGTGGTTACTGTGTGTTCTTAAAATAAAATTGAAACTTCTTATCATGATTTATGAGGGCACTACAGTGATCTCACTCCTGCCTGCCTCTCCAACTGAATCTTTTAACACTCTCTCTAATCCTTAAATCTTCTCAAGCTACAGTAACCTGCCTTCTCCTCCTCAAATACATGAAGCCCTTTCCTACTTCCTGAGCTCTCCGCTGGATGTTCTTTGGCCTAGAATATTCCTCTCCCGTAGAGCAAACACATTCTCATCCTTCAGTTCCCTGCTGTCATGTTGCTGCTTCAGGGCGCTGCCCTCCCCACCCCCAATCCCCGATTCATTTATTGCAACTTGTAGTTATCTTGAATCTTTATTAGTTTACATGTTCATTTTCTTTCCTCCCCATTAGACGATATAAGCTCTCAAAGAGGACTGTTTTATTCATTGCTTTGTCTTTTTGTCTAGCGCAGTGCCTGGATGAAGGAAGGACTAGTATATGCAGGTTATTATAAGTACGTAGTCGTGTCCCCTTCCTAGCCTAGGCTCAGAGTGGGCATTAGGGGTGGCTGCTAGTAGTAAGAAGCCTTCATGGACAGGTGATTTATGAGCTGAGCTGTTAGTAGTAAGAAGCCTTCATGGACAAGTGATTTATGAGCTGAATCTTGAAGGACAAGTAATTTAGTCCAGTTAGAACGTCTGGGTAAGAGGGAGCAGTGTACTGTGTACGAAGACCCAGAGGTTAGCGAGGACATTTACCGTTAAATTTGACTAGAGTGCACAAAGTGAGTATGAATTAGAACAAGAAAGCTTTAGAAGGTCACTGCCAGAGAAGGAAGTTTCTTTTCTTTGCCTTTTTTTTTTTTTATATAAGGAAATTTCTTTTATGCTAGTTCAAGGAAGGCTTTGGGGAACCATCAAAGGATTTTTGTATTGTTTTTAGAGTAATCAAAATTTCAGTTTTATGAAGATTATTCTGGCAGGAGGCTTGAGGTTTGATTGGAGGTTTTCAATATTGGAGACTGTGAGACTTCCGCCTTTAATTCTTTTTGGACATCTTCTATTTATTAAGGCTTTCTTTTAGGCCATGATTAAGAAACTCACTTGGTTTCCTGTTGGGGGAGACAAATTGTTTTGGTATAGCATTCCCTAGACCCCTTTACACTAAAAAGGAGGACTCTGACAAGCTTTTGTTTATATGAGTTATAGTCTATTGATATTTGTCACATTAGAAATCAAAGCTGAGAATAATTTTAAGTCTTTATTACTTCATTTAAAATTAATATAGTAGACTATTTTAGCATAGATAAAAATATTTTCTATGAAAAATACGTATATTTTCTAAAGCAGTTTGTCAAAATAGTATTTTATATTTTTGTACATCTCATTAATGTCTGACTAATACAAGATGTCTGGATTCTCTTATTTGTGTCTGTGTTCATTCTGTTGCAATGTGTCGTTTTAGTTGAAATGCATTAAGAAAATCTAGCCTCATATAGATAGTTGGAAAAAGAGTATTCTAATGGCCTTTTCAGATTATTGTTGCTATTCTTCTTTGATACCAGAATTCAACAAGTGGTAGTTTTTTGAAGATTAGTTATATTTTAGAATCTGTACTGATACTATAATGGACTGATCTCTTCCCTGGCTTGTGCCTGGAATACCCTGCCCAGTTCATACTACAGGCACACCTCTGAGATACTGCAGATTCAGTTCCAGACCACTGCAGTAAAGTGACTATCACAATAAAGGAAGTCAAATGAACTTTTTGGTTTACCATGCATATAAAAGTTATGTTTGTACTATATTGTAGTCTATTAAGTGTGCATTAGTATTATGTCTAAAAAACAGTGTATAAACCTTAATTTAAATATACTTTATTGCTGGGGCACCTGGGTGGCTTAATCCATTAAGCATCTGACTCTTGATCTCAGCTTAGGTCTTGATCTCAGGGTTGTGAGTTCAAGCCCCTCATTGGGCTCCACACTGGGTGTGGAGCCTACTTAAAGAAAATATTGTTAAAAGATGCTAACAATTCCCTGAGCTTTCAGTGAATTGTAATCTTTTTTTGCTGGTAAAAGGTCTTGCCTTGATGTTGGCAGCTGCTGACTAATCAGGGTGGGAGTTGCTGAAGGTTGGGGTGGCTGTAGCAATTTCTTAAACTGCCACATCAGTTGACTCTTTCTTTCATGAACAATTTCTATGTAGCATGCAACGCTATTTGCTAGCATTTTACCCTCTGAATTGGAGTCAGTCTTCCACAAATCTGCTGCTGCTTTGTCAAATAAGTTCATGTCATATTCTAAATGCTTTGTGGTCATTTCAACAATCCTCATAACATCTTCACCAGGAGTAGATTCTATCTCAAGAAATCACTTTCTGTGCTCATCCATGAGAAGCAGCTCCTCATCTGTTCAAATTTTACGCAATTGCGGCAATTCAGTCACATCCTCAGGCTCCACTTGTAATTCTAGTTCACTTGCTATTTCTACCACATCTGCAGTTACATCTTGCACTGAAGTCTTCGGCCCCTCACAGTCATCCATGAGGGTTGGAATCCACTTCTTCCAGACTCCTGTTCATGTTGACATTTTGACTTCTTCCCATGAATCACAAATGTTCTTCATGGCATCTAGAATGGTGAATCCTTTCCAGAAGTTTCTCTGTTTACTTTGCCCAGTTCCATCTGAGGAATCACTATCTATGGCAGCCTTATGAAATGTTATTTCTTACATAATAAGACTTGAAAATCAAAGTGACTCCCTGGCTGCAGAACGGATGTTGTGTTAGCAAACATAAAAACAACATTCATTTTATTGTACATCTCTATCAGAGCTCTTGGGTGACCAGGTACATTGTCAAGGAGCAGTAATATTTTGAAAGGAATCTGTTTTTCTGAGCAGTAGGTCTCAACAGTGGGCTTAAAATACTCAGGAAACCATGTTGTAAACAGATTTGTTGTCATACAGGCTTTGTTCCATTTATAGAGCACAGGCAGAATAGATTTAGTGTAATTCTTAAGGGCCCTAGGATTTTAGGAATGGTAAATGAGCACTGGCTTCAACTTAAAGTCACCAGCTGTGTTAACTCCTAACGAGAGAGTCAGCCTGTCCTTTGAAGCTTTGAAGCCAGGCATTGACTTCTCTCTCGCTCTAAAAGCCCTAGATGGCGTCTTTTTCCAATAGAAGGGTTATTTTATCTGCATTGAAAATCTGTTGTTTAGTGTAGCCACCATCATGATTTATCTCAGCTAGATCTTCTGGATAACTTGCTGCAGCTTCTACATCAGCACTTGCTGCTTTACCTTGCATTTTTATGTTGTGGAGACAGCTTCTTTCCTTAAACCTCATCAACCAACCTCTGCTAGCTTCACACTTTTCTTCTGCAGCTTCCTCACCCTCTCTCAGCCTTCATAGAATTGAAGAGAGTTAGGGCCTTGCTCTGGATTAGGCTTTGGCTTGAGGGAATATTGTGACTGGTTTGATCTTCTCTCCAGACCACTCAGACTTTCTCCATACCAGCAATAAGGCTGCTGTGCTTCTCATTTGTGCGTCCACTGGAGTGGCACTTCTAATTTCCTTCAAGAACTTTTCCTTTGCACACAAAGGCTAACTGGTGCAAGAGGCCTAATTTGAATGAGACACCAGTAGTATTATCCATTAATAACTACATCATCAGTGCGACTATCAACAGGGCGGCTAAGACAATAACGCATAACTATTATTATGACAATAGTTTTGACCTCATGAGCCTCCTGAAAGGGTCTTGTGAAACCCCATGTGAGCACAGACAACCCATTGAGAATCACTGTTTTGATACAAAGCAGTGTGCAATCTTATACACTGCTGGTGGTGAAGGACATTGGTGTAACTCCTTTGGAAAACAGTTCGGCATAATCTGCTAATGTTAAAGATAGGCATACCCAACAACTCAACAATTTTCCATACAGATGCATATCACTAGACATTTAAAAAATGTACATAACAGCATTATTCATATTAGCTTCAACTGGAAGCAGTTCAAATGTATATGAACAACAGAATAGATAAATTGTCATAAAATTGGACAATGGAATACCCTACAACAATAAAAATTAATGAATTTCAGCAAAACACACAACAACATGGGTAAGTCTCACAGGTATAATTCTGAGTGAAGAAGTCAAACATAGTATGATTGCCTTTATATTAAGTCAGAAACAGAAAAGTAATACAAAGTTTTTTCTCAACTTAGGTAATTGACAACTAAAATTGTAAGATATTTAAAGTGTACATGATGATTTTATATACTTATACACTTGGAAGGATTCCCCCCATCAAGTGAACTAGGACATCCACCACCTTACCTATTTACCTTCTTTGGTGGGGTGAACATTTAGGTTCTATTCTCTTAGTAAATGTCAATTATATAATACAGTCTTATCAACTATAGTCATCATATTGTACATTAGATCCTCAGACTTTATTTATCTTGTAACTGAAAGTTTGTACCCTTTTACCAACCTTTCCCTATTTTCCCCACCCGCTAGCCATTACTTTTCTACTCTCTGTTCTATGAGTTTGGGTTTTTATTTTTGTTTTTAAGATTCCACATTTAAGTGATACCATGAGGTATTTGTCTTTCTCTGTCTGGCTTTTTCCCTTAGCATGTTGCCTTACAGCTTCATCCATGTTGTTGCAAATGACAGGATTTCCTTCTTTTTTTAAACACTCAATAATATTCCTCTGTGTATGTGTGTGTGTGTGTACATACGTGTATAAATATACACATCTCACATTTTCTTTAATTGTTCATCTGTTGACAGACACTTCGGTTAGTTCCAGACCTTGGCTATTGTGAATAATGCCATTATGAACATGAGGATACAGATATCTCTTTGAGATAATGATTTTATATCCTTTGGATATAGACCCAGAAGCAAGATTATTGTATCATAGGGTAGTTATATTTTTAATTTCTTGAGGAGTCTCCATACTGTTTTCTCTAGTTTGCCAGTTTACATTCCCACCAACAAATGTACAAGGGTTTCCTTTTCTCCACATTTTCCCTGGCATTTGTTATCTTTTATCTTTTTGATAATAGAATCCTAACAGATATGAGATGGTATTTCTTGGTGGTTTTGTTTGTATTTCTCTGATGGTTAATGATGTTGAGTACATTTTCCTGTATGTGTTGGCCATCTGTATATATTCTTTAGAACAATGTCTACTTAGGTCCTTTGCCCATTTTTTTATTGGGTTATTTAATTTATTTTGCTATTGAGTTATGTTGAATTCCTTGTATATTTTGGATATTAATCCCTTATCATATGTGTGATTTGCATATATTTTCTCCTACTCCATAGATTTCCTTTTCATCTTGTTGATGGTTTCCTTTGCTATGCAGAAGCATTTTAGTTTGATGTCAAATCCAAAAAATCATTGTCATTACCAATGTCAAGGAGCTTACCCATTTATGTTGAAGTTCTAGGAGTTGTATGGTTTTCAGTCTGATATTCAAGTCTTCAATCCATTTTGAGTTAATTTTTGTGTGTGGTGTAAGATAGGGGTCCAGTTTCAATTGTTTGCCTGTAGCTGTCCAGTTTTCCCAACACAATTTATTGAAGAGACTATCCATTTTCCATTTTATATTCTTGACTCCTTTGTTATAAATTAATTGACCATTTATGTTAGAGTTTATTTCTGAACTCTATTATGTTCCATTTACCTATGTGTCTGTTTTTATGCCTATAGCATACTGTTTTGATAGCTTTGTAATATAGTTTGAAATCAGGAAGTATGATGCCTCCAACTTGGCCTTCTTTCTCAAGATTGCTTTGGCTCTCTTGAGTCTAATAGAAAAGACTATTCAGAGTCTTTTGTGGTTCTATACAAAAGTTGGGATTGTTTTTTCTTCTTCTGTGAAAAATGCCATTGGAATTTTGATAGGGATTGCATTGAATCTGTAGATCATTTTAGGTAGTATGGACATTTTAACAATATTAATCCTTCTCATGGAAGATTTTTTATTTGTGTCTTCTTCAGTTTCTTTCATCAATGTCTTAATTTTCATTGTATAGATCTTTTACCTCCTTGGTTAAATTTTACCTCTTCCTTTCCAGTTTGGGTGCCTTTTAGCCTTCTATTTCTTTTTTTTTTTTTTTTTTTTTTGCCTGATTGCTCGGGCTAGGACTTCTAGTACGATATTTTTTAAAAGTGGTTAGAGTATCTTTTTCCTCATCTTAGAGGAAAGGCTTTCCACATTTCATCATTGAGTATGATATTAGCTGTGGGCTTGCCATAGATGGCCTTGTGTTGAGGTACATTCCTTCTATACCCAAATTATTGAGGTGTTTTTTTTTTCTCTTTTTATTTTTATTTGCATTTATTCTGCAGAATTTACTCCCGGACCATAAGTTTTTGTTTCTTCAGTTTCTTCTGGGATATATTTTTCTTCTCTGCAACCTCCTCTTCTGGTTTAGGAACAATCTGCTCTTTTTCAGTAAGGATCATCTCAATGTGGCAGGGAGAGCTCATGTATGGGTTAATCCGACCATGAGCCCTGTATGTTCTACGCCGCATCTTGGGGGCTTTGTTCACCTGGATGTGCTCAATGACCAGAGAATCAACATCTAAACCCTTAAGGTCAGCATTACTCTCTGCATTTTTAAGCATGTGCAGTAAAAATTCAGCAGTCTTCTTGGGCCACCAACCCTGTGTCCAGCCCCACTGTTTGGCCTGGGCATGCCTACCAACTCCACCATTGTAGCGACGGAATGGCACACACTGCTTCTGTAAAGTGATGTCTTTCAGATACTTGGTGGCTTTTCGGATATGCATACCCTTGATGGCCTGGGCAGTTTCACGTGTGTTCTTAAAGTGAACACGAAGATTTGAACCTCTTGATTTACATGATTTCATAGGGTTTTCTGGGTCAAACGAATAGCGAACCATTTTCAGAGGTCACCTCAGGCCGCTTAGGGGGAAGAGCAGTTATTGAGTTTTTAAACATGAAAGAATGGTGAATTTTGTCAAGTGCTTTTTCTGTATCAGTTGAGATGATCATATGATTTTTATCCTTCATTTTGTTCATGTGGTATATCACATTGATGGATTTGTGGTTATTAAACCATCTTGGCACTCCTGGAATAAATCCCACTTGATCATAGTATATGACCTTTTAATGTATTGTTGAATTTGGTTTGCTAACATTTTGTTAAATATTTTTATATCCCTGTTCATCAGGGATATTGGCCTATTGTTTTCTTGTAGTGTCCATGCCTGGCTTTGGCATTATTAGGGTAATGCTGCCCTTGTAAAATGAGTTTGGAAGTATTCCTTCTTCTCATTTTTTTGGATGAGTTTGAGAAGGATTGGTTTTAGTTTTTTAGATGTGTGGTAGAATTCACCAGTGAAGTTCTCTGGTCCAGGACTTTCTTTGTTGGAAGGTTTTTGATTACTTTTCTTCAAGGTAGGTGTATGTTTCTAGGAATTTATCCATTTCTTCTAGGTTGTTCAATTGTGGGGCATATAACTGTTCATAGTAATCTCACAATTCTTTGTATTTATGTGTTATCAGTTGTAATGTCTCCTCTTTCATTTTAATTTTATTTGTTGAGCCCTCTCTATTTTTTTCTTGGTTAAGTTGAGCTAATGGTTTGTCTGTTTTGTTATCTTTTCAAAAAACTAGCTCTTAATTTTATTGATCTTTTCTAATGTCTTTTTAGTTTCTATTTCATTTATTTCCACTCTGATCTCTGTTATTTCCTTCCTTCTGTTAACTTTGGGTTTAGTTTGTTCTTCTTGGGAAAGTAATATAGTGTTTTGATGGTCAGGTTAACAGTTTGGGGAGGAAAGATGAGTTATTGGAAACAGGATTACTAGAGTTTTGTCATATGTTGTTACTCTCGTGTTTTGTGTTCTGGGCAGTAGTCACCAAGGCATATATTTTGTGATAAATCATTGAGTCATACCTTTCTGCATGTGTGTTGTATGTGGCAATAGAAAACTTAAAGAAAAAAGATTAACAGGTTTTTAGTGTTCTTTCAGCAAATACTTTTAGTAGAAACAGGCTATTTTTGTTTCATAATTAAATTATTACCAATTTTTGAATGCATTAAACCATGTTATCCCAGCATCAAAAGCTGTCTTTTCTAAAGCTTTAACCTGTTTACAAATTAATTTTTTTTTTGTTTTTATCAAGTGAGATTATATTCCCTATTGCCAATATAGTAAGCTTAAAAGTTCCTAATAAGGAATGTTTTAAATAATGAGGTGATAATTAAGTCAGTTCTGTTCTTCCATATTTATTTAATTAATGGTTTTATCACCTAATTCTGAAACCTTTGGGCACATTTACAAAGTATAAGAAAAATAAAATAAACACGTTCCTATTTCTGAGTTTTATCTTTGTGATAAAGAAACCAGAGTAAAGATCAAGATGTGCCCTATATGAATACAAACAACCTCCTCAACTTCCTGGTGCTACATGTATCGTGTGTGAGGAGTTTTTATCTCTTTGTTTACATTTGCTGAGACTGATAGAAATCATAGGCATCATAGGCATTAACGAGGGCACGTAATGTGATGAGCACTGGGTGTTATACGCAACTGATGAATTATTCAACACTACATCTGAAACTAATGATGTACTATATGTTGGCTAATTGAATTTAAATTAAAAAAAAAGAAATGAGACCATCTTTCTTGGCAAATGAAGGATATAGCATGTTGATCATAGAGATCCATCCATATGTTGATGGAATTTTTTAAAATGGGCTTTCCTTTTTAGAGCACTTTCAGATTGAAAGCGAAATTGAGCAAAGACATAAATATTTCCATAAAGTCCCTGCCCCATACATGTATAGCCTCCCCCTTATCAACATCCCTCACCAGAGTGGTACCTTTGTTAAATTGTTGACTCTGTATTGACACATCATTATCACCCAAAGTCCTTAGTTTACATTAGGGTTCATTTTTTTGTGTTGTACATTGTGTTTGGACAAATGTATAAGACATATATCTACCATTATAGTATTATGCATAGTAGTTTCACTGCTTTAAAAATCCTCTGTGTTCTACCTATTCATCCCCCTCTCCACCCTTCCCCCTTGCAACCACTGATCTTTTTTATTGTCTCCATGGTTTTGCCTCCTCCAGAATACCATATAGTTGGAATCATACAGTACATAGCCTTTTCATATTGGCTTTTTTCACTTAGTAATATGCATTTATAATATGACTTTTCATGGCTTGATAGCTCATTTATTTTTATTTTTTATTTTATTTTTTTAAAGATTTTATTTATTTCTTTGAGAGAGAGAGAGACTGAGAGATAGAGAGCATGAGAGGGAAGAGGGTCAGAGGGAGAAGCAGACTCCCCACTGAGCAGGGAGCCCGATATGGGACTCGATCCTGGGACTTCAGGATCATGACGTGAGCCGAAGGCAGTCGCTTAACCAGCTGAGCCACGCAGGCGCCCAGCTCATTTCTTTTTAGCTGAATAATATCCTATTATCTGGATGTACCACAGTTTATCCGTTCAGCTACTGAAGGACATCTTGGTTGCCTCCAAGTCTTGGCAATTGTGAATAAAGCTGCTATAAATATATGTGTGCAGGTTTTGATATAAGTTTTCAACTCCTTTGGGCAGGTATCAATCAGTGTGATTGCTCAAGAGTTATTTGATTTTGTAAGAAACCACCAAATGGTCTTCCAAAGTGACTATGCCATTATGCATTCCCACCAGCAATGACTGAGAGTTCCTATTGCTCTGTATCTTTGTCAGCATTTGGTGGTGTCAGTGTTCTGGATTTTGGCCATTCTGATAGGTTTGTAGTGGTATTGACTAGCTTTTCAGCATGCTTGGCCAAGACACTGCTTGTGAGTCATTTTCTGTGGATCACGTGACTTGAATACCCCCACCTTCAGCCGTTTTTTCAGCAATCTATGAGCCAGGTTTTTGGGCTTTGTTTTTTGTTGTTTTTTGTTTGTTTGTTTGTTTGTTTAATTTTGGACACTCAAAAGAATAAGAAACTTGGGGAAAGTTCTGTAAGTTCCTTTGGGGTGTTAGACGAATTGATAAATGAGTGAATAAATTAGGATTTTGTGGATATAACCTCCTCCAGACATATTCATAAGTTATCAACATTCAAGATTAGTGCTTAATATTAAGTAACTTTTGTTTCACAGTGTTAACCCATGAAATTGAAAAATATTGGAGTTCTTCAGGGGCCTTGTCTCTTATTACTGTATCCCTACATTTAGCCTCATACTTGGCACATAGTAGGCACTCTGTAAATATTTGTTCAATTGAAAAATGAAGTAGGGCCTGAAAATATAGGCGATATCTATATTTGAACTGAGACCCAATTTTACTTTTCAGTGGAGAGACCTTAGAAAAGCTTCATTCATGTTAATGCTAAGGAATGCAGTGATCAAAAATGGTGGGCTCTAGCAACTTCTTTCTAGATAGGTATCCTGGAGCAAGGGAAACAAAATAAAAAATAAACTACTGGGACTATATCAAAATAAAAAGCTTCTGAACAGTGAAGGAAACAATCAACAAAACTAAAAGGCAACTTACTGAGTAGGAGAAGATATTTGCAAATTGCATATCCAATAAAGGGTTAGTATGCAAAATGGATAAAGAACTTATACAATAAAGTGTTAGTATCTAACATATATAAAGAACTATAAAACTCAACACCCAAAAAACAAATAACCCAATTAAAAAATGGGTAGAAGACACAAACAGACATTTCTCCAAAGAAGACATTCAGATGTCCAACAGACACATGAAGAGATGCTCAACATCACTCATCATCAGGGAAATGCAAATCAAAACTACAATGAGATATCACCTCACGCCTGTCAGAATAGCTGAAATCAACAACACAAGAAACAACAGGTGTTGGTGAGGATGTGGAGTAAAAGGAAACCCTCTCTTACACTGTTGGTGGGAATACAAACTGGTGCAACCACTGTGAAAAACAGTATGGAAGTTCCTCAGAAGGTTAAAAATAGAACTACCCTATGATCCAGCAATCTCATTACTGGGTATTTACCCAAAGAATACAAAAATACTAATTCAGAAGTATACACGCACCCAGATGTTTATAGCAGCATTATCTACAATAGACAAATTATGGAAACAGCCCAAATGTCCATCAGTTGATGAATGGATAAAGAAAATGGGGGGGTGTATGCATGTACATACACAATGGAATATTACTCAACCATAAAAAATTGAAATCTTGCCATTTGTAATGACATGAATGGAACTAGAGAGTATAATGCTAAGTGAAATAAGTCAGAGAAAGGCAAATACCATATGATCTCACTCATGTGGATTTTAAGAAAACAAATGATCAAAGGGGGAAAAAAAGAGAGAGAGGCAAACCAAGAAACAGACTTAGCTATAGAGAACAAACTGGTGGTTACCAGAAGGAAGGTGGGTAGGGGGATGGGTTAAATAGGTGATGGGGAGTATACTTGTTGTGATGAGCACTGATTGGTCTATGGAAGTGTCGAATCACTACATTGTATACCTGAGACTAATATTACACTGTTAACTAATTGGAATATAAATTAAAACTTAAAAAATAATAAGTTTAAAAAATGATGGAATAACCAGAAATTAAAATATGCTTTAAAGCCTCTAAATTAGTGTGTTAGGGGCACTTGGGTGGGTCAGTCAATTGAGCGGCCAACTCTTGATTTTGGCTCTGCTCATGATCTCACGGTCCTGGAATTGAGCCCTGCGTTGGGCTCTGTGCTTCATAGAGAGTCTGCTTGAGGATTCTCTCACTCCCTCTGCCCCTCCCCCCCCGCTCATGCACGCACATGCTCTCTCTCTCTCTCTCTCTAAAGTAAATACATAAATCTAAATTTCATTTTTAAAAAACTTTAAAAAATAGTGTTATTGGTGCATAAATAAACCAGCAGATAGAACTTAAAGCTCAGAAATAGACCCAAGTTATACTACAAAGACAGTATCTCAAATCATTGAAGTAAGTGTTACTAGGTCAACTTCATAGCCATATAATTGTATTAACCAGAAATAAGTTGCAGAATTTTACTTACATGGTGGCAGATGGTGTGATGTGAATATATGTTTTTCCCCCAGGAATTTTGGGATAATAATGCTCTGGTAATTTCTAGCATTGCCAGCACATCAGTAGTAATTTCCATGATTCTTAGAATTATGGTACATAATCCATCTAGTCTTAACATATTTCTTTCAATCTCTGGGTATTTTATTTGGGAGAAATAATAAAATATAACAGAATATAAAGACTTTTTTTTATATTTCTATGTATTTTAAATTTTTTCAACATGGAGCCCAATATGGGGCTCAAACTCACAACTCTGAGATCTAGACCTGAGTTGAGATCAGGAGTCAGACAAGAATATAAAGACACTTTTTGAAGTACTGTACATGAAATAAATTTTTAGAATCAGAGCATTCATTCATTGTGAAAAATATTTGAACATAAATCGGGAAGAATGGTTGGTATCTCGTTACTTGCCACATCTTTACTGATTTTTGCTATTATGGTATTTTGATAGTGCATAAAGTACTTTCTGTTTTCGTTAATTACACTTAATTTAGTTGTTTTCTTTTTTGAAGATACAGCAGAAATATCATATTCAGAGATTTAGAAAGTTTATTTTTAAGGTGGTTATTTGGATCTTAGAACTCATTTTCCTTTACAGAAATATGTAATAATTATATTCACAGGGCAGCCATAAGACTATTTAATGCATCATGTAGGTAAAATACTGTAACTTTTAATGACAACTTATAAAACACTGGTAATTAAGCAAAACAAAAATGGTAAAATTGAATAAGAAACTATTTTATCCTTGAAGAAAATAGGAGAATAAGAAGTATTGACACAGGGATCATGCAGTCATACGTTGGACATTTTAAGAGCTGTAAATATTGATCTGTGGTTTTTTAAATAATTTTAAACATACTAGAAAAGCATAGAAAATAACAAGCAAATGTCACCCAGCTCAATATTTTGCTTCAGAAACTTTTAAAAATAAATAAAACCTGCAATTTTTAGTGTTATGTTTAATTTTTATTTTAAACCTTATGACTCTCATAGTGCTTGATATAAATTTGGGTAATTTTAAGACTTATAAGCATAAAGAAAGAAGGAAATAAGGAAGCAGTCCCAGAGGTGACTGAGGGTGATTTAGAGAGTAAAGGTTGTCTAAGAGAGTATATAGATAAATACCTTCCTTAGAACTGAGTGAGCCACATCCATGAGAATGCAAAAACAGGTGAAATAGAAGAGATTTTTTTTTTCAGTGATCAGATTATATTGATGATAGTATCCTATCTTTTCCAAATTTTCCTGTTTGAATAGATGTCAGAATTAGATGGTGTTCGGAAGGTGGGCGAGAGAGTATATGTTTTTTTATATTTAGCCAAAAATGGTATTTAATTATAAAGGATGTCTGCAAATTATGTGTTTGTGAGTGGGAGTGGATAGGAGGAAGATAGAGTCATAGTAGGCATGCAATTTATTTCTGTGAGGAAAATGAAAAATTTTCTTTAAGCTACTTTAAACTTACAACCACATATTCAAAATACATCCTCTACCATTTGTATTTTTAAAAATTCTTGTAGATGTTAGGATGATGGTGACACTAAAGAAACAGTAAACACCTATTTACAGATCTACCAGGAAATAACAGAGTATTAATTACAAGCATTATAGTTTTATAAGAGTTAACATAAGAAATACTTTCTGCTTCTCAGTACCTGTGTTGGAAAACAAACATACCCCTACAAGTGCACTGCAGGTAGCTTTTAGGCAGCAAAGCTGTGACACTGCTAGAAGCTTTTACGGCTAAATATGCTGCATATGCTTTTTGTGCTTTCCTTGCTTCTTTATCAGACTTTGGGCTCTTCTGATTTCTGATGGCTGACTCCCTCTGTTCACCTTGACTCACTCTTGGTCAACAAGCATTTATGGAACAGCTACTGGTCTCTGGCACTGTGATAGGTGCTTAGCATACCAAGATAGATAAACTCATTCCCTACTCAAAGAATTCAGCGATCATTTGGCCTTTTCTTCTCTTGGCCTTCACCCAACTGTGTTTTTATTACAGGTAGCACAGTAGAACCACCTATATTCTCTTGGTATTTTGACTTTGTTCCATGCTTTGTTCTTGGTTTTAAATTTTTTATTGGTGCCGATCAAAGGAATCTGTGCCACTGTAGGACAAAAGATAAAATCGTGAGCGTTTCTGTGATAAAGAATACATGGGGAATGGGGCATCGGGCTGGCTCAGTCAGTAGAGCATGCAACTCTTGATCTCAGGGTCATGAGTGCAAGCCCCATGCTGGGCGTAGAGCTTACTTTAAAAAGAAAAAATTAATAATTATAATACTAAATGAAATCTGCTTGTGTCAAAAAACATATTTTTTAAGAAAGAATACATGAGGGGCACTGGTTGGCTCAGTCGGTTAAGCATCTGCCTTCGGCTCAGGTCGTGATCCCAGGGCTCTGGGATCAAGCTCCACATCAGGCTCCTTGCTCAGTGGGGAATCTGCTTGTCCCTCTCCCTTCCCCCACACTTGTGCTCTCTCTCTCTCTCTCTCTCTTTCAAATAAAGTCTTTAAAAAGATAAAATAAATAAAAATAAATAAAAAAGAATACATGGAATAAAACCCATATACCATTTGAGTATTTGCTAATAGTACCTCAGATTGTACTTCAAAAATAATATATTGTTTAAAATGTATTTTTTGAACAGGTAATATAGTTCACGGTTCAAAAGGTACTAATTTAAAAGTACAGAAGGATTCATCCCACCTTTGTTCCCTAATGATCTGCTGTCCTTCCCCAGAATTAACCATTGTTATTTCTTGTGAATCCTGAAAATATTGTGTAGCACTATCACATTGTGGTTAGAGAGATTCTTGCCAGACCACCGTGATTCATATTGTGCATCACATTAGGCAAGTTAAATTAATAACCTCTTTGTCTCAATTTTTTCCTCTATTAAGTGGGAATACTAGTAGTTTATTAGGTTGCTTGTAAACTCTTTAGCACAATGCGTGGCACATAGTAAGTGTTTAGTGCATATTGGCTAAGGTTGTTTCTGTAAATGTGTATATATCAATGTGTATTCTTTTAACCTCAGGAATACAAAGTTGAATTAAGCATAATTAAACACTGTTATTGGTCTTTGCAAGGCACTCATATCATATTACTATGTAACAAAACCATTTATTCTTTCCCTTGAGTCTACAGGTCATTTGGATGATTCTGATCTCTGTTGGACTTGGTTAGCTGATGGTTTGGCTGGGAGCTGGTCAATCAAGGATAGCCACACATGTCTCTCAGATTTCTCTATCATGTTCATCAGGGCATGATCTCTTTGGTGGCATAGGTCCAAGAAAGAATATGGAAATGCACAAGCATCCTTTTCAAGCCACTATTTTTGTCAGTTTTTGTTACCACATCATTGGTCAACATTGCTACCATATCATTGGTCATATTTAATAACTCTGTTGAAATTCTGTCCATGTAGGTACATTTATTTGTTGCTTCTCACTGCTACAAAAGATTCAGTGGTATTTGCTACATTTTCCTGACTGATTCTTCTAGTTAAGGACTCTTAAGTTGTCCAGTTCTAAGTTACACCCAGAAAAAAAGTACTGCAATAAATAGTCTTAAACATATTCCCTAATGGACTTGTAGAAAAATTTCTCTGGAATATATATCCAGGAGTGGAATTCCTAGGTCATAGGGTATATGTATTTTTAATTTCATGAAGTTCTCCAGAATAGTAGTACCAGTGTACTATATGACTTTATGAAAGGGTTCCAGTTTTCCTATGAATTAGTTTTCTATGACTTTGTTAGAAATTTATTTTTTTTAAGATTTTTTATTCATTTGAAAGAGAGATAGAGAGGTCATGCACATGAGAGCACGAACGGGGGGGAGCAGCAGAGAGAGAGGGAGAAGCCGACTCCCCGCTGAGCAGGGAGCCTGATGTGGGGCTGGATCCCAGGACCCTGAGATCATGACCTGAGCTGAAGGCAGACAGTTAACTGACTGAGCCACCTAGGTGCCTCAAGTTTTCTATGACTTTGTAACAAATTGCCCTAAACCTAGTGACCTCAAACAATACTTGTTATTACTCAGTTCTGTATATCATTAGTCCAGGATGGTGTAGCTGGGTTCTCCACTCATGGTCTCACAAGGCTGAAAGCAATGTGTGTGCCAGTTGCATTCTCCTCTGGAGTTGGACATTCTCTCTCTTACTCGTTTCTGCTATCAGCCAAATTCGGTTCCTTGCAGTTCTATGATTGAAGTTCCCATCTTGTTGCTGACTGTTGGCCAGTTTGCTCTCAGCTCCTAGGAACTGTCCTGAGCACCTTTACATGTGGCCTTCTCCATCTTCAAGCCAACGACAGCTTGTTGAATCCTTCTCCTGCTTCAAATCTCTGACTTCCACTTCTGCAGCCATCTGTAGAAAACATTTCTGCTTTTAAAGGGTTCATGTGGTTAGGTTGGGAATATCCAGAAAATCTCCAAAATCTTGAGGGCATCTGATTTGGAACTTTATTTTATTTTTTCATTTTTTTTGGATCTTTTAATAAATAAACTGTAAGGCAGGACAAATAAGTATCATCTCACCTTATTTTTTTGTTCATTTTTTTTTTATTTTTTTCATCATGGTAAGTATAGTCTTTAATCCCCATCCCCAATTCACCCATCTACCCTCTAGTAAACATCAGCTTGTTCTCTGTAGTTAAGAATCTGTTTATTGATTTACCTCTCTCTTTTTTTCTTTTCCTTTTCTTGTTTGTTTTGTTTCTTGAATTCTGCATATGAGTGAGATCATATGGTATTTTTCTCCAGCTTATTTCACTTAGCATTATGCTCTGTAGCTTTGTCCATGTTGTTGCAAATAGCAAGATTTCATTCTTTTTTATGGCTGAATAATATTCTCATATACATAGATATATATGTATATCTCCCATGTTATCTTTATCCACTCATGTGTTGATGAACACTTGGGCTGCTTCCATAGTTTAGCTATTGTAAATAATGCTGCAATAAACATAGGGATGCATGTATCCCTTTGAATTAGTATTTTTATGCATTTTTTAGGTAAATACCCCATAGCCCAGTTACTGCATCGTAGGGTAGTTCTATTTTTAATTTTTTGAGGAACCTCCATACTGTTTTCCACAGTGGCTATACCAGTTTGCATTCCCAAGAGAGGGTTTCCTTTTTCTCCACATCCTCATTGGCACCTGTTGTTTCTTGTATTTTTTAGTTTAGCCATTCTCACAGGTGTGAGGTGATATCTCATTGTAGTTTTGATTTGTATTTCCCTGATTAGTGATGTTGAGCATCTTTTTATGTTTCTGTCGCCCATCTGAATGTGTTCTTTGGAGAAATGTCTATTTGTGTCTTCTGCCCATTTTTTAATCAGCTCCTTCGTTTTTTGGGTGTTAAGTTGTACAAGTCCTTTATATGATTTTGGATACTAACCCTTTATTGGATACATCATTTGCAAATATCTTCTCCCATTCAGTAGGTTACCTTTTAGTTTTGTGTTTCCTTCATTGTTCAGAAGGTTTTTATTTTGATATAGTCCCAATAGTTTATTTTTGCTTATTTCCTTTGCCTCAGGAAACATGTAGAAAAATGTTACTACAGCTGATGTCAGAGAGATTACTGCCTGTGCTCAGTGATTTGGAGCTTTAGTTGCAAAATCCTTCATGGCAGTACCTGGCTTAGTGGTTGAATAAACCAGGGGCTGAGAATCTTGGGCATGTCTTAGATATCTGCCTGCCATACCCTGAATCTGCACCTACACTTGACATTAAATAACTTTGTAATCTTTGTCAATCTGGTATCTGTAATGAATTCTTCTTAAAATGCCTTATTTTCACTTGAATTTCTTTAGTTTATAGTGAATTTGAGTGTTTCCTCATACATCTTAGGCATTTGAATTTTCTTTTTTTTTGTAAATCTCTTTTCATATCCCTTGTCCAGTTGGGGAGCAGCTTATTTTCTTTCTTGTTTTCTTGTCACATGGTCCTCATATGTCCTGTCCATTAATCACTTGCCAATTTTAGATGCTGAAAATATCTTAATTCTTTTTTTATGACTTTATTTTTTATTATGTTAATCACCATACATTACATCATTAGTTTTTGATGTAGCGTTCCATGATTCATTGTTTGCGTATAACACCCAGTGTATATATATATATACCACTTCTTCTTTATCCATTTATCTTTCGATGGACATCTTGGCTCTTTCCATAGTTTGGCTATTGTGGACATTGCTGCTATGAACATCGGAGTGCACATACAATGATGGAATATTATGTAGCCACCAAAAGGAATGAAATCTTGCCATTTGCAACCACATGGATGGAACTGGAGGGTATTATGCTGAGCGAAATAAGTCAGTCAGAGAAAGACATGTATCATATGACCTCACTGATATGAGGAATTCTTTTTTTTATTTTTTATTGTTATGTTAATCACCATATATTACATCATTTGTTTTGGTGTAGTGTTCCATGATTCATTGTTTGTTCATAACACCCAGTGCTCCATGCAGAATGTGCCCTCTTTAATACCCATCACCAGGCTAACCCATCCCCCTACCCTCCTCCCCTCTAGAAACCTCAGTTTGTTTTTCAGAGTCCATCATCTCTCCTGGTTCGTCTCCCCCTCTGACTTACTCCCCTTCATTCTTCCTCTCCTGCTGTCTTCTTTTTCTTTTTTCTTAAAATATGTTGCGTTATTTGTTTCAGAAGTACAGATCTGTGATTCAACAGTCTTACACAATTAATCTCAGGAAACAAACTGAAGTTTGCTAGAGTGGTGGGGGGTGGGAAGGATGGGGTGGCTGGGTGATAGACATTGCAGAGGGTATGTGCTATGGTGAGCCCTGTGAGTTGTGTAAGACTGTTGAATCCCAGACCTGTACCTCTGAAACAAATAATACATTATATGTTAAAAAAAGAGGAGATAGTAGGAAGGGAAAAATGAAGGAGGGGAAGTTGGAGGGGGAGACGAACCATGAGAGACTATGGACTCTGAGAAACAAACTGAGGGTTCTAGAGGGGAGGGGGGTGGGAGGATGGGGTAGCCTGGTGATGGGTATTAAAGAGGGCACGTATTGAATGGAGCACCGGGTGTTATACGCAAATAATGAATCATGGAATTCTACATCAAAAACTAATGATGTAATGTATGGTGATTAACGTAACATAATAAAATTTTAAAATAATGACATTTTAAAAAAAAAAGAAACCTTTGACTATTTTCCACAATTCCCGCAGTTGATTCTGACAATTTTTACTCATTATTTTCAGTTTTTCTGTGGAGGGACAGTCCTTCAGAGCTACCTATCTCACTATGTTTACTGACACCACTCTCAGCAATTACTTTTTAAAGTATTTCATAATGTCCCTTTAATATTCCGAAATAAAATGTATAGATAATATAACTTAATTCATTCAGAAGTCTTAAAAAATCAATGTAATGCATAAATTGTAATATAAAGGAGAAGAGGAAGTAATTTTTAAAATGTACTTATTTTAGTATGTAAGTGTGTATGACATTGGAAGGCATGATGAAGTAGTGATAGTTTATACCTATTTAAATAAGTTGGATTTAACAGATGTAAGAAGGGGGGCGCCTGGGTGGCTCAGTCGTTAAGCATCTGCCTTTAGCTCAGGTCATGATCCCAGAGTCCTGGGATTGAGCCCCGCATCGGGCTCCCTGCTCAGCAGGAAGCCTGCTTCTCCCTCTCCCACTCCCCCTGCTTGTGTTCCCTCTCTCTCGCTGTGTCTCTGTCAAATAAATAAATAAAGTCTTAAAAAAAAATAGATGTAAGAGGATCAGATTCCATTTTGTACAAATGCTAATAAATGAAAGACTAAAATGTAGTCATAAAGACTAGACTTTAAATGCACAAGAAATGAGAGAAATCACTTTAGGAGAAGTCAAGATAGAACACCAATACAAATTATAGACTAAAGAGGTGAAGGAAAGGAGAAAATATAATATTCTTATAAATGTTCTGGGCCTTATTTGATACATAATTATTTAGTAAATAGTGAGGAACTACAGAGAACATATTTTTTTATTTTGGAAATCCAAATACAGGTCAAGGCAAATATTTTAGTCTTGTGTACTTGAGTCCTTGGAAACAGTATCCTTTCAGTGAATATGGGATTCAAAGATGGATTTTTAAAAAGCAGTGATAGGACATTTAGGACCACTATCAAAGTAAGTTTGAAAAATAACAGGCAATTACAAAATAAATGAATGATTTCAATTTGTAATTTTTACACTAGATTTCTCATTCATAAACATATATGCCTGTATATGCTATGCAATATTTTTAGAACCAATGCAATTAAATAAGATGACTTCATTTCATGTGTTTCTATAATTCAGTATTTGATACTAAGTCTCTTAAAAGGAGTCTCATGTTTTCTGTTATGTATTTAAAATTGGCTTTGTTGCTTTTATAGTAACGGCACTGTTACACTAAAATACTTTCAAATAAATGCACAATTTGAAATACAAGAGTAGGGAAATTAACTTTCATCCAAAAAAGTGAGTATAATAGTCATACCTGGATCCAGGAGCTTTCTTAATTATACTATTTAAATTGTGTTTCTGGGGCACCTCGGTGGCTCAGAGTCTGTTAAGCGTCTGCCTTCGACTCGGGTATTGATCCCTCTTGCTCTGCTGCTCCCCCTGCTTATGCTCTCTTTCTCTGTCAAATAAACATATAATCTTTTTAAAAAAGTAGAGTAGATAAATTGCGTTTGACCCCCAAATAATTTTTTAGCTTGTTATAAATGTTGGCTGGCCTGTTTCCTACCTGTTTCAGCTGGAATAATCACCTTATCTATATTGCAAGTTTATAAAAAATGTTTAAATTAATTGCTTCCCATATCTTTTAAAGATAGAGTTCTGCTCTTCTGAGTTCTGGGGGAAGTTAAATTAATGTATGTAAAAGTTTATAATGTACTTAAAAAATCTGCATTAAAAATATTAAGAATTTAATATGACAACACATGTTCTAGAGGCTATTCCCTTGAGAAAATCAAATTTCAATCATAGGTCAGAATTTTAAGAGATTATTCTTCACATTTAAAAATTTTAATTCATAATCTCTTTCCTTGGCTTGTCTCTCAATCAGAATCACTTTTTAGGGAGAACTATATCTTGTGACAAAAGTACTTTGTCCTTTGTATGTTTTGAAAATGCAAAGCAAATATCCTTGACCTTAGCACTTTCTAAGCAGGCATTTTCTCTTTTAGGAGTGTACTGAGAACTGCCTTTATTTTCATGACAATGACCTGTCCTCACATATATTTAATTACATTGTGATTTTTAGTTGTGGCACATATGTGGATGTGAAAGCAGAACAAAATATCTCATAGCTTTTTGTGGCTCATGTTTTTCATTTGCAGCCTTCAAGCAAAATTAAGGTGCCTGAGAAGAATTTCTTCAGTGTTCCTGCTTTCTTAACTGTTTCGGGACAACTTCACCTAGAAGTGATGTCAGGGTACGGAATTTGCTTTTCTCTTTTGCCTTAAAGGACTACTGATTGTGGATTGGGTGGGAGTGAAATAATGCTTTCTTTCCCAATGCTAAAACCTAAAAATTGAAATTAGTGTTTACAATTAGTTCACTTGAATTCACCAAGGTGCATTTAGACTTGACAATAACCAAGTTTCTGCCTAAAATCACATTAGGCTAGACTTTAGGTTTTAGTGAAAAAGGTAACACTAGAAAGTTGAAGTTGTGATTTTTTTTTTTGCTAATCTCTTTCTTTTTTCTTAAATCTCAAAATATGTAATCAAAATTTAAGTAAATTAATCATGTTTATGAAAGTAAAGGCAGTTATAGTTCACATCTGAACCAAGTATTAGCTCTTTGCATTTAAAAAAAATAGGTACCTGAAACAGATGGAAGAAACACTTTTTTAAGTAATTGGTTTAAGTAAAGAAAATTAACTCACAGAAGCATCAGGAGTGACATGTAACAAATTAGAAAGTCTTAGAAGTCAGATCACATGGTCTTGAAAATAACATATACTTAGATTCTTTTCTGATTTATCTTTGAGACTGTTATTTGATAATTCCAATAAGAAGATAATTGACAATATTATCAACATACTGTGCAAAAAACTTACCTTTGTAATAGCTCTGTGAGACTATAGGATTTGCAGAGTGGTGGGTAGAAAAGGTCATGTCAGGCATGTCATGGAAAGTTCCTTATGCCTTTCAAAGCATAATTTTAAGAAATTAAAATCATGACTCATACAAGTATGAAGTGAACATGTATCAAATATTTTATTCAATTCATTAGTTACTAAGGGAGCAAGTAAAGTAGTAAGACTAGTTTAGAGAGCATTTGAAGAGCTGTGTATTCATAGGCAATTTAATAAGGAAATTTTAGAATAAGATTGCTAGGTTAGGGGGAGGAGCAAGATGGCAGAGGAGTAGGGTACCTAAATTTCGTCTGGTCCCTGGAATTCAGCTAGATAGGGATCAAACCATTCTGAACACCTATGAACTCAACAGGAGATCAAAGAAAAGAATAGCAGCAACTCTCTGAACAGAAAAGCGACCACCTTCTGGAAGGTAGGACGTGCGGAGAAGGGAATCGGAGGTGATATTCGGGAAGATAGGTGACGTCAGCCGCTACTGGCAAGTGATAGAACAGCAGGGCACAAAATCGGAACTTTTAGAAGTTGGGTCCGCTGAGGGACGTCGCTCCAGTGGCTAAGCAGGGGGGTGGAACCCTCGCTGGGACAGTGTGGTCTCAGGACCCTCGGGGTCACAGAAAGACCAGGGGTGCCTGAGTGCGGCAGAGCTCCCAGGTATCGGAGCAGGGAAGCCGGCTGCAGAAACGGAGCCAAGGAATGGGCTCTCAGCTTGGGGTTGCCATAAACCGTGATCTGCGGCACAGTCGGGCCACTGCTCTTCCAGCAGGGACCCAACAAGTGGCAAATCTGGGGAGACTCCCCTTCCTCCCCGCCCCCAGAGGAGCGGTGCGGGAGCGCACTGCAGGGACCTGCTGGGTTTGGAGACTCCACATGGGGTTGGGTGCCAGAGATAGAAACGCTTGGTCACAGGCCGGGTGAGCACGGAGTGCGACCAGAGATGGGAAGACGAGAGTAACTGATTTTCTCTGGGGGCTCACTAAGGAGCAGGGCCCCAAGTTCTCGGCTCCTCGGGGCGGAGATTGAGAGGCTGCCATTTTCACTCTCGTCCTCCAAAGCTGTACGGAAAGCTTGCAGGGAACAAAAGCTCCCGAGAGCAAACCCGAGCAGATGACTTAGCCAGGATCCGGCAAGGGTGGGGCAATTCCGCCTCGGCAAAGACACCTAAGAACCATGGCAACAGGCCCCTCCCCCAGAAGATCAGCAAGAACAGCCAAAGACCAAGTTTACCGATCAATGAGAACGGCAGAATTCCAGCGCTAGGGGAATACTGCACATAGAATTCATGGCATTTTTCCCATGACTCTTTAGTCTTTCAAAGTTATTTTTTTTTTAATTTTTCTTTTTCCCTTTTTCAACCAACATCTTACCAATCACTTTTTTAAAAAAAAATATTTTTTTTCATTTTTAGAGTCATATTCTATCCCTTCATAGTAGTTAACCTTATTTTTGGTATATATATAAGTTGTTCTCTCTTTAAAATTTTGGAATATAGTTTCTTCTAACAGACGAAAATATACCCTAAATCTCTAGTGTATGCTTTGTTCTAGTCTCCTGCCTGCTCACATTCTCTCCTTTTTTTTTAAATCCTCTTCTTTCTTTTTTCAACCAACTTCTTATCTTATCAATTCCTTTTATAAAATCTTCTATAATTTTCATTTTTACAGTCATATTCCATCCCTTCATTGTATTTACCCTTATTTTTGTACATACATAAGCTTTTCTTTCTTGAAAATTTTGGGAGGCACTTTCTTCTAACAGACCAAAATACACCCAAAATCTGGTGTGTGGCACGGATCTGTGCACCAGCCTGATCATATTTGATCATATTCTTTTTGTTGTTGTTGTTGTTTGTTTATCTTTTTCTTTTTTCTTTCTTTCCCTTTCTTTTCCCCCGGTTTCAGGTCTCTTCTGATTTGTTTAGGTATATTTTTCTGGATTTGTTGTTACCCTGTTAGCATTTTGTTCTCTCATTCATCTATTCTCCTCTGGACAAAATGACAAGATGGACAAAATCACCTCAACAAAAGGAACAAGAGGCAGTACCGACTGCCAGGGACCTAATCAATACAGACATTAGTAAGATGTCGGAAGTAGGGTTCAGAATGATGATTTTAAAGATACTAGCTGGGCTTGAAAAAAGCATGGAAGATATTAGAGAAACCCTTTCTGGAGAAATAAAAGAACTAAAATCTAGCCAAGTCAAAATCAAAAAGGCTATTAATGAGGTGCAATAAAAAAATGGAAGCTCTAATGGCTAGGATAAATGAGGCAGAAGAGAGAATTAGCGATATAGAAGACCAAATGATGGAACATAAAGAAGCTGAGGAAAAGAGAGATCAACAACTACTGGATCACAAGGGCAGAATTTGAGAGATAAGTGATACCATAAGACGAAACAATATTAAAATAATTGGGATCCCAGAAGAAGAAAAAAGAGGGGGGGGGCAGAAGGTATATTGGAGGAAATTATAGCAGAGAACTTCCCTAATTTGGGGAAGGAAACAGGCATCAAAATCCAGGAGGCACAGAGAACCCCCCTCAAAATCAATAAAAATAGGTCAACACCCCGACATCTAATAGTAAAACTTACGAGTCTCACAGACAAAGAGAAAATCCTGAAAGCAGCTCGGGAGAAGAGATCTGTAACCTACAATGGTAGAAACATTGGATTGGCAATAGACCTATCCGCAGAGACCTGACAGGCCTGAAAGGACTGGCATGATATCTTCAGAGCACTAAATGAGAAAAATATGCAGCCAAGAATACTATATCCAGCTAGTCTGTCATTGAAAATAGAAGGAGATATAAAAAGCTTCCAGGACAAACAACTAAGGAATTTGCAAACATGAAACCAGCCCTACAAGAGATATTGAAAGGGGTCCTCTAAGCAAAGAGAGAGCCTGAAAGTAACATAGACCAGAAGGGAACACAGACAATATACAGTAACAGTCACCTTACAGGCAGTACAATGGCACTAAATTCATATCTTTCAATAGTTACCCTGAATGTAAATGGGCTAAATGCCGCAATCAAAAGACACGGGGTATCAGATTGGATAAAAAAACAAGACCCATCAGTATGCTGTCTGCAAGAGACTCATTTTAGACCAAAGACACCCTCAGATTGAAAGTGAGGGGGTGGAAAACCATTTACCATGCTCATGGACACCAAAAGAAAGCTGGGGTGGCAATCCTTATATCAGACAAATTACATTTTAAACCAAAGACTACAATAAGAGATGAGGAAGGACACTATATCCTACTTAAAGGGTCTACCCAACAAGAAGATATGACAGTTGTAAACATCTATGCCCCTAACATGGGAGTAGCCAATTATATAAGACAATTAATAAAAAATCAAAGAAACACATTGACAACAATACAGTAATAGTAGGGGACTTTAACACCCGCCCCAACTGAAATGGACAGATCATCTAAGCAAATGATCAACAAGGAAATAAAGACTTTAAATGACACACTGGACCAAATGGACTTCACAGATATATTCAGAACATTCCATCCCAAAGCAAGAGAATACACATTCTTCTCTAGTGCCCATGGAACATTCTCCAGAATAGGTCTCACATCCTAGGTCACAAATCAGGTCTCAACCAGTACCAAAAGATTGGGATTGTTCCCTGCATATTTTCACACCACAATGCTTTGAAACTAGAACTCAATCACAAGAGGAAAGTCGGAAAGAACTCGCATACATGGAGGCTAAAGAGCATCCTACTAAAGAATGAATGGGTCAACCAGGAAATTAAAGAAGAATTAAAAAAATTCATGGAAACAAATGAAAATGAAAACACAACTGTTCAAAATCTTTGGGGTGCAGCAAAGGTGATCCTAACAGGAAAGTATATAGCAATACAAGCCTTTTTCTCAAATACACAACCTAACCCTATACCTAATGGAGCTGGAGAAAGAACAGCAAAAAGCCTAAACCCAGCAAGAGAAGAGAAATAATAAAGATCAGAGCAGAAATCAATGAAATAGAAACCAAAAGAACAGTAGAACAGATCAACGAAATTAGGAGCTGGTTCTTTGAAAGAATTAACAAGATTGATAAACCCCTGGCCAGACTTACCAAAAAGAAAAAAGAAATGCCCCAAATAAATAAAATCATGAATGAAAGAGGAGAGATCACAACCAACACCAAAGAAATACAAACAATTATAAGAACATATTATGAGCAACTCTATGCCAGCAAATTAGATAACCTGGAAGAAATGGATGCATTCCTAGAGATGTATCAACTACCAAAACTGAACCAGGAAGAAGTAGAAAACCTGAACAGACCTATAACCACTGAGGAAATTGAAGCAGTCATCAAAAATCTCCCAAGAAATAGAAGCCCAGGGCCAGATAGCTTCCCAGGGGAATTTCACCAAGCATTTCAAGAAGAATTAATACTTGTTCTTCTGAAACTGTTCCAAAAAACAGAAATGGAAGGAAAACTTCCAAACTTGTTTTATGAGGCCAGCATTACCTTGATCCCCAAACCAGACAAAGACTCCATCAAAAAGAATTACAGACCAGTATCCTTGATGAACATGGATGCAAAAAATCTCACCAAAATACTAGCCAGTAGGATCCAATGGTATATATTTTTTAAAGATTTTATTTATTTATTTCAGAGAGAGAGAGAATGAGAGATAGAAAGCACGAGAGGGAAGAGGGTCAGAGGGAGAAGCAGACTCCCTGCTGAGCAGGAAGCCCGATATGGGACTCGATCCCGGGACTCCAGGATCATGACCTGAGCTGAAGGCAGTCGCTTAACCAACTGAACCACCCAGGCGCCCAGGATCCAACAGTATATTAAAAGGATTATTCACCATGACCGAGTGGGATTTATCCCTGGGCTGCAAGGTTGGTTCCACATCTGCAAATCAATCAACGTGATGCAATACATTAATAAAAGAACAAGAACCATATTATCCTCTCAGTAGATGCAGAAAAAGCATTTGACAAAGTACAGCATCCTTTCTTGATCAAAACTCTTCAGAGTATAGGGATAGAGGGTATATACCTCAATATCATAAAAGCCATCTATGAAAAACCCACAGCGAATATCATTCTCAATGTGGAAAAACTGAGAGCTTTCCCCCTAAGGTCAGGAATACAGCAGGGATGTCCACTATCACCACTGCTGTCCAGCATAGTTTAGAAGTCCTAGCCACAGCAGTCAGACAACAAAAAGAAATAAAAGGCATCCGAATTGGCAAAGAAGAAGTCAAACTCTCACTCTTTGCAGATGATATGATACTTTATGTGGAAAACCCAAAAGACTCCACCCCAGAACTGCTAGAACTCATACAGGAATTCAGTAAAGTGGCAGGATATAAAATCAGTCCACAGAAATCAGTGGCATTTCCATACACCAACAACAAGACAGAAGAAAGAGAAATTAAGGAGTCGATCCCATATATAATTTCACCCAAACCATAAGATACCTAGGAATAAATCTAACGAAAGAGGCAAAGAATCTGTACTCAGAAAACTATAAAATACTCATGAAAGAAATTGAGGAAAACACAAAGAAATGGAAAAACGTTCCATGCTCGTGGATTGGAAGAACAAATATTGTGAAGATGTCAGTGCTACCTAGAGCAATCTACACATTTAATGCAATACCTATCAAAGTACCATCCACTTTTTTCAAAGAAATGGAACAAATAATCCTAAAATCTGTATGGAACCATAAAAGACCCCGAATAGTCAGAGGAATATTGAAAATGAAAAGCAAAGCTGCTGGCATCACAATTCCAGACTTCCAGCTCTATTACAAAGCTGTCATCATCAAGACAGTATGGTACTGGCACAAAAACAGACACATAGATCAATGGAACAGAATAGAGAGCCCAGAAATGGACCCTCAACTCTATGTTCCACTAATCTTCAACAAAGCAGGAAAGAATGTCCAATGGAAAAAAGATAGTCTCTTCAAGAAATGGTGTTGGGAAAATTGGACAGCCACATGCAGAAGAATGAAACTGGACCATTTCCTTACACCACACACAAAAATAGACTCCAAATGGTTGAAAGACCTCAATGTGAGACAGGAGTCCATCACAATCCCAGAGAACACAGGCAGCAACCTCTTCAACCTCAGCTGCAGCACATTCTTCGTAGAAACATTGCCAAAGGCAAGGGAAGCAAGGGCAAAAATAAACTATTGGGACTTCATCAAGATAAAAAGCTTTTGCACAGCCAAAGAAACAGTCAACAAAACCAAAAGACAACCAACAGAATGGGAGAAGATATTTGCAAATGACATATCAGATAAAGAGCTAGTACCCAAAATCTATAAAGAACTTATCAAATTCAACACCCAAAGAACAAATGGTCAAATCAAGAAATGGGCAGAAGACATGAACAGACATTTTTCCAAAGAAGACATCCAAATGGCCAACAGACACATGAAAATGTGCTCAACATCGCTCGGCATCAGGGAAATCCAAATCAAAACCTCCATGAGATACCACCTCACACCAGTCAGAATAGCTAAAATTAAGAAGTCAGGAAACAACAGATGTTGGCAGGGATGCAGAGAAAGGGGAACCCTCCTACACTGTTGGTAGGAATGCAAGCTGGTGCAGCCACTCTGGAAAACAGTATGAAGGTTCCTCAAAAAGTTTAAAATAGAGATACCCTACAACCCAGCAATTGCACTACTGGGTATTTACCCCAAATATACAAATGTAGTGATCTGAAGGGGTACATGCGCCCCGATGTTTATAGCAGCAATGTCCACAATAGCCAAACTGTGGAAAGAGCCAAGATGTCCATTTACAGATGAATGGATAAAGAAGAGGTGGTATATATACACAATGGAATATTATGCAGCCATCAAAAGGAATGAGATCTTGCCATTTGCAATGACGTGGATGGAACTGGAGGATGTTATGCTGAGTGAAATAAGTCAATCAGAGAAAGACATGTATCATATGACCTCACTGATATGAGGAATTCTTAATCTCAGGAAACAAACTGAGGGTTGCTGGAGTGGTGGGGGGTGGGAGGGATGGGGTGGCTGGGTGATAGACATTGGGGAGGGTATGTGCTATGGTGAGTGCTGTGAATTGTACAAGACTGTTGAATCACAGATCTGTACCTCTGAAACGAATAATACATTATATGTTAAACAAACAAAAAAAAAAAGATAGCAGGAAGGGAAAAATGAAGGAGGGGAATTTGGAGGGGGAGACGAACCATGAGAGATGATGGACCTGAGAAACAAACTGAGGGTTCTAGAGGGGACGGGGGTGGGGAGATGGGTTAGCCTGGTGATGGGTATTAAAGAGGGCACGTACTGAATGGAGCACTGGGTGTTATATGCAAACAATGAATCATGGAACACTGCACCAAAAACTAATGATGTAATATATGGTGATTAACATAACAATAAAAAAATTAATAAAAAAAACTAATGATGTAATGTATGGTGATTAACAGAACATAAAAAAATTTTTATAGTTTAAAAAAAAAGATTGCTAGATTAGTTACAAACTCATTAATGTCCTACAGATCAATAACCTTAACCTTTGGAATTTTCTCTTCTACCTGACAAAAATGATTTGCAACTCTACTAGACAGAAATTTATAAGTTAACATGTAACTTTACTTAATCTGGGATATTTAATTCAGTAGTAAATGGAATAATGGAGCAAAGTAAATTCTCATAAGTAATTAACCTTTGGATGAGTCTTTGTCCCCATATTCCATTGAAAGGGCACACTGTCTGTCTACCTTTTGGCCTTATATCCAAGTTTTAGATAATCTTCTTAAATTTTTGGTATTCATTTTTTTAATGTATAAAGTTAGAGGCAAAGTACCTTCCCCTCAGAAGTGTCATAATATGTGTGAAAGGTGTAAATTTACCAAGTGTTTGCCATTATAATACCACTAGTAGATTAAATATGTTCCTTCTTTCCCAGTAAAGTGCAGTGCACCACAGAACACAGTGTACAGTGAAATTTTACAGATTGACTTTGCAGAATATGAGGTTCTGTATTTTTTTAATGTGTTTTGAAGTATTTCTAATAATGTTAGTCAAATGTGTCTAGTGGAATATGCATAGTTCTAGGATTATTAATATGCAGTACCTCATGTTTCAGATTAATGCCTGATTTAATCTCCAGTAAGAAACTGTTAGTCTTCCTTCAGCATTTTCTTTAATTGTATTTAACAGATTTTCAAAATGGAGTAAATGTAGTTAAATTTAGAAGTTTAACATTTTTCCAAAAGGATATCTATATTGGGTCGGTGGTTTTATCGCTCCATTTTAAAGTTTAATTTGGTAGTTGTTTTTAATAAATTTTCTATTTTTGAGTAATTTTTGAATATATAAAAGTTGCAAAGACAGTGCAGACTTTTTATATACACCTCTTGCCCAGTGTCCCCCATTGTAAATATCGTACATTGCCATGGTACGTTTTGTCAAAACTAAGAACCCATTGTTAGTACATTGCTGTTAACTACATTCCAGACTTTATTTGGATTTCTCATTTTCCACCAGTGCCTTCTTTCTTCTTCCAGGGTCCAGTTCAGGGTACCACATTACTTTTAGCTGTCATGTTTTCCCCAATCTCTTCTATTCTGTACGAATTTCTCAGTCTTTCCTTGTTTTTCATGACCTGTAGATTGTATCCCAATCTGGATTTGTCTGATGTTTTTCTCATGTTTCAACTGGAGTTATATGGGTTTTTGGAAAGAATACATACCATAGAGGTGAAGTGCTCTTACCATCATCCGGGGGTATATGCTATTCAGATGGTGATATTAACCTTTATTACTTGGATTAGATAGTGTTTGCTGATATTCTCCACTGAAAATGTACTATTTTCCCCTTTCTTTGTCCTTTAGAAGTAAGTCTCTAGGTCTAGCCCACCTTCATTGGAGGTGGGAGTAAGGGGTTGGGGAGCTTGAGATGGAATTAAGCATCACCTCCTGGAGGGGAGAGTATTTGGAATTGTTCTGTATGGAAGATTTGTTGTTTCTTCACCCTTATTTTTTTTAATCATTTATATCAGGATGGACTCGTATATTTATTTTATAGGTTGGGTTATACTCTAGTTTTATGTTACGTATTTTGTTGCTCCAGCTGTTTTAGTTTTCACTATTGGGAACTCATTCAGATTAACTCTTGTAGTATCCTTTTGACATGCCCTTATCCTTTTGTTTTTTGAGTATTTCCTTATTCTCTGGTACTGTGAGATAGCCCATATTTATTTATTTATTTGTTTTATATATTTATTTTTTATGATCAGTGAACCTACACTGACACATATTAATACTCAAAGTGCGTAGTTTACATTAGGGTTCACTTTTGGTGATGTACGTTTTGTAGTTTTGGATGAATGTGTAATGATGACACGTATCCACCATTATACTATCACATAGAATAGTTTCACTGCCCTAAAAATCCTCTGTGCTCTCTCTGTTCATCACTCCCTCCCTCTTAACCCCCTAGCAAACACTGGTCTTTTTACTGTCTCCAAAGTTTGCCTTTTTCAGAATGTCATATAGTTGGAATCATATAGTAGGTTCCCTTTTCAGATTGTCTTCTTTCAATTAGTGTAGTATACATTTAAGGTTCTACCATGTCTTTTCATGGCTTGGTAGCTCATTTCCGAATAATATTCCATTATCTGGATGTACCACAGTTTATCCATTCACCTACTGAGGGACACCTTGGTTGCTTCCAAGTTCTAGCAGTTATCCTAGGCTTATTTTTTATTTTCCCTGCCCTGGCCCTTGAAGCAGCCATTTCTCCAAAGAGACTTGGTTCCTTGTATTGGAAAATGTTATTTTGAGGGGCGCCTGTGTGGCTCAGTCGTTGGGCATTTGCCTTCGGCTCAGGTCATGATCCAGGGTTCTGGGATCAAGCCCCGCATTGGGCTCCCTGCTCCAGGAAGCCTGCTTCTCCTTCTCCCACTCCCTCTGCTTGTGTTCCCTCCCTTGTTGTGTCTCTGTCTGTCAAATAAATAAATACCCCCCCCAAAAAAAGAAAATGTTATTTTGAAACCAAGATTCAGTCATTGGGTATCTTGCCACTGGTGGGAGATTATTGCTTATAAACCCTCTGGGCAGACAGAGCTATAAATACATTTTTTAAATAAGAGAAAGCTGTGTTTTTATTGCATTCTGCCTATAAATATAATTTATGACATGTTTATTCTGAGAGAATTGGAAATATACTAAATTGCAAAACCTACATTCAGAAATGTCATATAAAATTTTCCATTTCTTGTCAGTTAGAGCCAGAATGGGAGGAGGGTTCAACCTAATGTATTGGAAGAGTTTTTGATGATTTTTGTTTTTCTTTTTTTATTCGTTGTGTTTTGTTTTGCTTTTTGCTTTTGGTGTTTTGTTAACAGGTGTTTTTTCCTTATTATGTATTTTTTTAGTAAGCTATGAAGGCAAGCATATTTCAGGATAAAACATGCTTTCCTCTTGAACATTGCTCTTGGAACTATAAATTGGTACAGCCTTTCTAGAGAAATACCTTTTACCAAGAATTTCATTTCTAGGGATTTTTCTTAAGGGAGTGATCTTACAACTCTGTTAAGGTGTATAAACAAATGTTGAAAGCAACTTTGTTTATACTAGGGAAAAAGTGTTAACAATCTAAATGTCCATTTAGGAAGATTGATTAGCCCTCAGTATAGCAAGAAAATAGTTCTCACCATTTACCATCTAGGGGTAATGAACCTTATTTTTAATAAATATTTTTAAACCATCTTACGAATAATTTGCAGAAGTAAAAATAAGGGGTTAGTGAAAATCAACTTCACTAGAATTTTAATGAGAATGTAAACCTAGCAAACCCAAATTTTTAAAAAACTGCTTTATTGAGAGATTATTTATTTACCATAAAATTCACCAATTTAAAGTATACATTTCAATGGATTTTAGTATATTTTCACAGTTCAAATGTCACCATAATCTAATTTAAGAATATTTTTATATTCGACTGAGCCTGGTTAAGCATCTGCCTTCAGCTCAGGTCATGATCCCAGGGTCCTGGGATTGAGTCCCGCATCTGGCTCCCTGCTCTATGGGGAGTCTACTTCTCCCTCTGCCCCTTCCCCCCACCTTGTTTTCCTTCTCTCTTTCTCTCTCTCTCTCAAAAAATAGTCTTTTTTTTAAGAATATTTTTATCACCCAAAAAGAAACTTCTTCCCATTAGCAGTCACACCCCATCCTCCTTCCCACTCTAGGCAACCACTTATCTACTTTATGTCTCTATAAATTTGCCCATTCTGGGTATTTCATATAAATAGAATATATAGTGTATCATATTTTGTTCTACTTGGCATAGTATTTTCAATGTCTGTCCATGTTGTAGCATGTGTCAGTATTTCATTTTTATTTTATTGCCAAATAACATTTTATGTGTGAGTATAACACATTTGTTTATCCATTCAGCAGGTCATAATGGACATTTGGGTTGTTTCTACTTTTTGGCTATTATTAGTAATATTACTATGAATATTTGAGTACAAGTATTTGTATGAACATGTTTGCATTTCTCCTGGGTAGATACTTAGGAATGGAACCTGTGGGTCAGATGGTAATTTTAACTCTGAGGAATTGCAGGCTATTTTCCACAGTGCCTGTACCATTTTACAGCAATCCCACCAACAATGTATAAAAGTTCCAATTTCTCCTATTCTTGTCAACACTTATTATATGTCTTTTTCATTGTGCCATTTTAATATGTGTAAAGTGGCATCTCATTATGGTTTTGATTTGTATTTCCCTAATGACTACTGATGTTGAACATGTTTTGGTGTGCCTGTTGGCCATTTGGATATCTTCTTTCGAGGAATGTCTACTTAAATCCTTGATTCATTTTTTGTTTAGTTGGGTTGTCTTTTATTATTTAGTTGTAAGAATTCTTTATATACTCTGGATACAAGTCCCTTATCAGATACATGATTTACAGTTTGTTTTTCCCATTCTATAGGTTGTTTGTTTTCATTTTCTTGATGATGGTGGTAAAGCCCAATTTTTATCGTCACTTTTCTGGGTTTTGAAACTATCCCATATAGACACAGCCCTTTGAATGTAGCTAACTGTTTATCAACTGCCACGGCATGAATCAGGAATATATCTATACTTAATACAGATTCTGGACTTCAAATACTTCTTTAGTAGTTTCAAGCTTATTACCTCTGGTTCTTGCATTCACATCATCATAAAGTAATACTTTTGAGAATTTGACAGTGCATAATTTTGAAGAGAGGATGGCCATCTTTTTTTATTCATAATTGCAGAACATTTCTATTTTTAGATTTGTGAACACCAATGATCAAATCACTTAATTTTTTCATTTCTACATGATATTTTTTCTTCCAGACACTTTTGTATACATACTTGCCTTCAGCCTTTGTTCATTTGTTAACCATATCAAATAAATTTTGGTGCACAAATGTAGATGATAAAAGAATATTGTCACATACCTTTTCAGCAGAATGGTATGATCCGAGTTCCTCTTGCATGTTATTGCATGATGAAGTCCTAACTGTAGAATAACGAATTGGATAGAAATATCGTATTTCCTTTTTGCCCTTAGAAATGTTTTATTCACTTATCAGTTCTTGGGTTTGAGAAAATTCATTTAGGATATGTTATCTGTAGGCTCATAGTCTGAGATTTCACTTACACCAATTTTACCATTATTACTGGAGACTGGATTCTTACTCTCTGTCTCTTTGCATTCTTTTCCTGGCTTGTTTCTAATATTTATGAAGCATCTTTATCATTTTTCTTCTCTTTGTCATTGTGAGTGAAAAATAGATGATCTCAATTCTTATCTGTGTTCTCTGAAAACTACAAAAAGACTACAACATTCATGTCTCCAGGCTTTTCTTAGACCTGTTTGAAAGATGACACAATACTACGCAATAAGAAAATGTAAGATGAAATAATGGTGATGATTTCTCTCACTCTGCATCTTCCTTTTACCCACTATGCATCCTAGGCATCCATCATTTTCTATTTTCAATGTTTTACTCTTTTTTAACTTAATTAGGAGTAATTGATGATCAATGAAATAATTTCTAGGATGAAACAGCAAAATGTTTAAATATACAGCAAAAATAAGATCACTAAACCCCATATATCTTAGATTCATGAAAGGATTCAATAATTTTATTCTATTCGAATAAAATACTACAAATTTCTCTTTTAGTTAACCTTGGTAGTAGCTTGAATTATGTCCCCCCAAAAGACAATTACTGTGAATTACAACCTTTTTTTGAAAATAAGGCCTTTGCAGATTAATCCGTTAAAATAGTGAATTAGGATGTGCCTAAATTCAATGACTATTATCTTTATAAAAGAAAGTAGAAGGAGATTTAGATTCAGAGATGTGGAGGAGATAGGCACAGAAAGAAGGAAGACCATGTGAAGGAGGCAGAGTTAGGAGTGATGCTGAGGAATGAATGCTAAGGATTGCTGAGAGCCACCGGAAACTAGGCAGACTTCTTCCCTAGAACCTTAGAAAGACCATGGTGCTGCCAACACCTTGATTTCAGACTTTTGGCCTTTATAGCTGTGAGAGAATAAATTTCTGTCCTTTAAGACACCCAGTTTGTGGTAATGTTATGGCCACCTTAGGAAATTAATACAACCTTTAAGAAAGTATAAATCATGAAATACTAATATTAAGAAATAGTTAAAACTGCTCAACAACAGACTCTTAACTATAGAGAACAAACTGATGGTTACCAAGGGGAGGGAGGTTGGTGAGGGGATGGGTTAAATAGGTGATGGGGATTAAGAAGTGCGCTTGTTGTGATGAGCAATGGGTGATGTATGGAAGTGTTGAATCACTGTATTGTACACCTGAAACTAACATAACTGTATGTTAATTATACTGGAATTAATTTTTTAAAATTCTTTGTGTTTCAAAAAACAACAAAAACTGTTCAACAAAGAAACTTAAAAATTAAAACTGGGTATAATGGACCCTAGCAATAAACTGAGGGTGAAATTAATTATGAAATCGTCCAAACATTGGATTACTGTACAGCCATTAAAACTGATGATAAAGCTTTACAACATGTTACAAGAAAAACAGTGGTTATGAACCAGGAAGTAGAATGTGCCTCAAGGTTTTACTCTGTGTGTGTGTGTATGAAAGAGTCTGGAAAAATATACACCAGTGTTCAACTAATAAGCAATGGCTGTCTCTACTCATTTTTATTTTCTTCTTTAAACTTGTCTTTTATTCAGATTCAAAAACCTAGCTGTTCAAAAAATCAGCTATTTCCTTGAGGGTGGGCTGGGTAATCAGCTTGGGGTTCCAGCTGATTTTATTCTAATTTGATTAATTGTTTGCTTTGTGTTTGGTATGAGCAATCTTAAAATCATTCCCCTGGGTCATCTCATCAGTGCAGATGCTGAGCTCAGAAGCCATGAAACATTCATACTCAGGATGTACTCATCCTGTTAAGTGACTGTGGTAAGAATGTCAACATGTGAACCTGAGTTAGACCGAAATATCCTTTATAACTGAGTGTGAAACTGTCTTCCCATCCCATATCACTTTCTTATTCTTCATCCACTTGATGCTTATCTGAACTTTGTTAATTTATACTCATTTGATTTTTGAGAGTTTTTTTGCCTATGGCTATTTTATTTGTGCTGTGCATTTTCACACACCTCTGTGTTTCTAATGCCCCTCCCTGTAGCATTAGATTGCTTTTCCATATCTCATTCCTCCAGGGCTCAACTAAAAGAGGGCTTTCTTCTTGACTTCTTTCTTATTTTTCTCAGTAGAAATTATTTTTCTCTTTTTCTCCTTACAGTACTCACCTATCTCATGTCATAAAGAAAAAAATTCCTCTTATTTTTAATGTTTATCCAGTTCGTAGTTCTTCTCACGTCTATCTCGTAGATTATAAACGTCCTAAATATCTGCATCTACTAAAAATAGTAGACATTCTGTAAGTATTGTTCAACTGAATTTGTAAAGCACAAATTCTCATTCTTCTAAACTACTGTGTATAGTTTCTACTATAGAATTAATCCTACAACAGAGTTAAATATGTTAATCACTTTTTTTACTCTATTTCATGGGGAAGCTATCACCGTGAAACTTTGAGATCTTTATTTGCTAAATGTGTATGAATAATGATGGTTCTTTATGCTATTATTCTCTTGATAGTGGGACCTTAAAACAAAGAGATTTCTTCTTTTCATGTATTATGTATGTTAAAAATTAACTATTTTGATGGAAATATGAATTAGCAGACTATTGGTATAAAAGACTCAGGAATTTCGTTATCACCTTACCTGTTTTCTCACTTGAACAGTATAGCTAGGGAATGAACATTTCAGGTAAATTAAGCAGCAAGTGGAGAGGGTTTAGTAGGAATATTTAGTTTGTTTGGGACAATACAGAGAATGTGAATATTTGGATTAACCAGGGGTTGGGTGTTGCCAAGTTCGATTGATGGAAATAGATAGGTACCGAAGGTCATAATAGATCAAGGAGTGAGGAAATAGGGGTAGTAGGTGATGATAGAAAAAAATGTTGGACTTAAAGAATTGGAGGTCTTAATGAAGAATTGTGGGTGTGGAAGTACAAGGGTTAAAACCCAAACAAATTCGACGTCAAAGAATGGTGGTGTGAAATTCCTATCTCCGATGTGGAATCTCTGCTCAGCTCCCACCTGTGAAGTGCCAGTTGTCTTCTACAGTGGTTGCTGTATGAACAGCTCAACATGCTCAAACGAAATTCATCATCATTCTCTCAATCTGTTTTTTCCTTCTGAATTCCTTGTGTCGAGAAATGGCACTACCATCTTTCCAGTTTGTCAAAGCAGCTATGTGAATACCATCCCCAAGTTTCCTTTTTCCACACTCATTTCATCTTTCACTCATTTGCGTCTACTTCCCTTTGCTTCAGCTATCCTAAACTGTGTGTAAATTTCTGATAACATACAGGTGTTTCTTTGTGGATGAAGAATATCCTTTCCCCATGTGTTTGTCTAGCTAATTCCTGTCCATCCACCTAAACTCAGCTTAAGGGGCGCCTGGGTGGCTCAGTCGGTTAAGTGTCTGCCTTTGGCTCAGGTTATAATCCCAGAGTCCTGGGATCGAGCCCTGCATCAGGCTTCTTATTTAGCCGGAAGCCTGTTTCTCCCTCTGTCTCCTGTTCCCCGTGCTTATGTGCACGCTTGCGCGCTCTCTCTCTCTCTCTGACAAATAAATAAAATCTTTTAAAATAAAATAAAAAATAAATAAACTCAGCTTAAAAGTGATCTCACCCAGAATCCCCACTCCCACCCCTACATCCTGCTTATTTAAATGCCCTTCTTGGGACGCCTGGGTGGCTCAGTTGTTAAGAGTCTGCCTTCGGCTCTGGTTATGATCCCAGGGTCCTGGGATCGAGCCCCGCATCCAGCTCCCTGCTCAGCTGGAAGCCTGCTTCTCCCTCTCCTACTCCCCCTGCTTGTGATCCTGCTCTCGCTATCTCTCTCTCTGAGATAATAATATATATTATTATCTGTCAAATAAATATATTTTTTTAAATCTTTAAAAAAAATAATAAATGGCCTTCTTCTGTATGCCCATGTTGCTTTATTCTTTCTGTTTTATAACACTGGAATCACTGTTTTTTCTCTATAGCTTAGCCTTTGAGCTTTTGGATTTAGGGACTTTAATAACTTTATTATTACAGAATAAAGACTTAAATACCTGTTGGAAAGGATTTCTATCAATTATATTTATATAAAGAATTGAAATTGTCTGCTTATGCTTATCTTCCCATTAGCCGACAAATTCCTCCAACTGTATCTTGTTCCTCTTTGTCTTCATAGTTTCTATTACTACCATTTGCCTGATTCAGAGCTCAAAAATCAATCTCAATTTGATTGAACATTTGTTGAGAGTCAACTGTGTGCCAAACACTAGGTTAGGTGCTGGGATGCAAAGATGAACAAGACAGATATGATCCCAATCTTCATGACCCCATACAATCTAATGAACAAGATAAGCATTAAATAAGAAATTCAGTGTAGTAGCTGTTACACAAAAGACTGTCCTGAGGCAAGAACAGCATATGGCAAGGGAATTTCAACCTTGTCTAAGTTGAATTGAATTTAGAAGTAACCTTATCAGTAGAATGATTACATGAGAGTGCATTTTAAAATGTCATTTATATTTAATGACCACTGCCTGTTATATTTAGTTTGGATTCTATTGCTTTTCTGTTCTTGGGACAACAGAAATCTAGTTAATACAACTTTTCCCTCCAATTGTAGAGCATTTTATGATGTACAGTCTTTTCGTTACCCCAGTACATGTTATCTGTATTTGGTTGTGGAATGTCTTTTGGTACTTTTATGTCATGTTTGATACATTATCCTTGAATGAATTATATTTAGCCAAATCATGAAAAGCTAGCAAACAATCTAGCTTTTCTGTCCTGTTCCTTTATCTACTTCCAAATACTTGGAGTCTTTTATTAAACTTTATATGAAAACGTTGTGATTTTGTATCCTATCTGACTTTAGGGCAACAGCCAGAATAAGAGGGATGTAGACATCATGGTCTAAAGAAATGGTTGAAGAAACTGAATAGGTTTAACATAGGAAAGACAAAGGGGAGACATGCTTTGAAATTTTCTCAGATCTATTTGTTGGGCTTTGGTGAGAGCCCTGGATGCAGATGAGTAAGTGATTTTTTTAAATTTTTTATTGTTATGTTAATCACCATATATTACATCATTTGTTTTGGTGTAGTGTTCCATGATTCATTGTTTGTTCATAACACCCAGTGCTCCATGCAGAATGTGCCCTCTTTAATACCCATCACCAGCTAACCCATCCCCCTACCCTCCTCCCCTCTAGAAACCTCAGTTTGTTTTTCAGAGTCCATCATCTCTCCTGGTTCGTCTCCCCCTCTGACTTACTCCCCTTCATTCTTCCTCTCCTGCTATCTTCTTCTTTTTCTTTTTTCTTAAAATATGTTGCGTTATTTGTTTTGGAAGTACAGATCTGTGATTCAACAGTCTTACACAATTCACAGCGCTCACCGTAGCACATACCCTCCCCAATGTCTATCACCCAGCCACCCCATCCCTCCCACCCCCGACCACTCCAGCAACCCTCAGTTTGTTCCTGAGATTAAGAATTCCTCATATCAGTGAGGTCATATGATACATGTCTTTCTCTTATTGACTTATTTCACTAAGCATAACACCCTCCAGTTCCATCCACGTCGTTGCAAATGGCAAGATCTCATTCCTTTTGATGGCTGCATAATATTCCACTGTGTATATATACCACATCTTCTTTATCCATTCATCTGTCGATGGACATCTTGGCTCTTTCCACAGTTTGGCTATTGTGGACATTGCTGCTATAAACATGGGGGTGCACGTACCCCTTCGGGTCCCTACATTTGTATCTTTGGGGTAAATACCCAGTAGTGCAATTGCTGGATCGAATGGTAGCTCTAATTTCAGCTGTTTGAGGAACCTCCATACTGTTGAGTAAGTGATTTTTTAAAGAACAACTTTACTGAGATAGAACTCACCATAAAATTCACCCTTTAAAATGTACAATTTAGTAGTTTTTAACTATATTCACAAAATTGTGCAACTGTAATTAGGGCCCAAGGGTTCAAGAGCCCCTGGCTCTGGGGGTCCCAAAGAGACCTGGTTTGGCCACTTGCTGCTGGCAAAACCCAAAGGCAGAAAGACAGGTGGTGAAACAAGAAAGGAATTTATTTCAGTGAGGCCAGCCCCTGGAAGATAGTGGACTACTATCCCAAAGACTGTCTCCAAAGTGCTGAAAATACTTTCAGGTTTATAATAAGGAAGATGCGGGACAGAGATCCATGAGTGTGTGCCCGTGGGCAGTAAAGGTCAGGTCAGTCATTGTCTTAGGGGTGACTCATGTGAGGACTTGCTGATTTCAGGGCAGTCAGTGCTCAAGGGGGTAGTTTTGTTTCCCATTCCGGGATGCTTTGTCCACCGGGTCTTTTGCCCAAGTGAAAAGATAAGCTTCATTAGTTAGAAAATACAGTCTGAAGTCAAAATGGTGACAGTTTAAGGCATAGCTGGGTCCTGTTTCACAACCATCACCACTATCTAATTTTATATTTTCATTGCTTCAGAAAGAATTCCCTTACACATGAGTAATCACCTCCCGTTCCCCACAGCTCCTGGCAACCACTACCGAATCAAAAACAAGGGGAGTGCGGCCCAGCAGTCTGTGTCATGACAAACCTACCAGGTAGTGATGCTGCTGAGGACTACTGCCCTAGAGAACAACTCTCTGTTCCCTGTTTGGTGGGGACATCTGGCCTCCAGTCATTCTGGGGGAAGTTGGAGAGAGCTGACAGTTCCATATGCAAAATCTATCAATGAATCTCCGTTTTCTCCATCTCCAGCCTCACCATGGTTCTGTGTGCAGGTCACCTCCTTTCTGCTACAGCATGCTTACTCTGTATTCTAGATAATGGTTTCCATGCTTTGATACATCAATCGTCACTCAACCACTGTTTTCTGTCCTCCAAAGATTGGTTGAGATCTCTTGTCCACTGAGGGTCCCCTTCTTCTTTCTTCCTTTTAACTTACCTTAAGATTGTCTCAGGAAGGAGTGAATGTAAATATCTGTGCTTTTTTAAAAAAAGATCTAATTGTCTTTATTAAATGATTCATGAATTGGGCATTACCCCATCTAGCAAGTAAAGGGGGGGGCTTTGTAAATATCTGTGTTTAATTCACTATTTGAACTTAATTTTTACTAGCTTGAGTGGTAATAGTTTTCTCTTCTCCTAGTTAGGCTGTGCATTATTTGCATGACGAGTTAGTGTCTTTGTCTAATGCATTAACTCTGCGGTATCTGCAATCACCTTGCAGGTCTAAACATGGGATTCTCTATTTCTAGTCTTGCTTTCCTTTGTGACGGCAGTTACTAATTTCCCTTTACTCAAGTGTATGAGAGAATAGCCCCATTCTTCTATTATCTCACTCAGGTCTGGCTGAGCAGAGTATCTAAAGGATTGAATGCCTTTGAAATAAGCAAGTTTGGTGTATAAGTTAAAAAAAAAATTACCAGTCAATCCTTTGAGGAATGATACAAATAAAACTCATTTTGCATAAAATGCAATGCCTGTGGGCATTGTCTAAAAGCAAATGCAGGTTACTATAGTGAGACACCAATTAATCCTTAGTCATTTGACCATTATGGACAGTAATTGGAGCTATAAAAAGCAAAACTGATATTGTTACTTCTTACAATTACTGTGTAATCTTGTCCAAATTCTATTTTGCTCTGGTGGGTTTAATTACTTTTTTAGGAAAGGGAAAACAAAAAATCTGTGTTTGTTACATGTTTGCAGAATTTAGATTATGTTGAGAACAGAGAAAATTTGTCATTTTGACTTTTTTCCCCAGCTTGTTTTCTTCTACCTAAAAATAACTGTGGGTACTCATTTATTCAGCAATAATTTTAGTGTTCACCCAAATGGTATGTAACTGTTGGACACCAAGGAGGATGTTCAAAATATGGGACAGACTTGTTGATTGACACATAGAGGGTTTCCAGTGCTGTTAGATAGTGAAGTAGCTACTGAGATAATGTTATCCCTACCAGAACGTGCTGAATTTACTCCAAGTAAACAGTCATACAGTTAGATTGCAATCAGAATTCTCCTTCTATACGTACTAGTTTTATAGGTTTAATATCTGAGCCTCTACTTCTGACTATAAAGATGAATGAAAATGGCCACCTTGCCAAACCAATGTGAGAATTAGATGCTATGTAAAGCCCAGCATTTATCACAGTTTGACACTGAAATGGTAAGTGCTGTGGTGATGGTCGTCATGACATCTGGAGAGCCCAGGGTGATTATAAAGAAAGAAGCCAGGGTGTTGTAACCCGGAAGAATAGCTGGCAGCCAGTAATCCAGTTGTTTTACAAGAGTAGCAGCCCTGGAGTTGACACAAAGCGGAGGATTGAGACAAATAGTGAGTCTGTCAGAATTCAGATCTCACAAGACAGGTCAGAAGGTTAAACTAAACCAGTACCTGTGAGAATTTGAAGACCAAATCAGAAGTAAACTCTGAGAGCAGATGAGGTCATAATCTACCTTAAGAGCTGTGGCCAGTTATGTTGACAGTGATCTATCACTGTGTTCTAGGTTCTTTTGTTCTTCAAAGTAGATCATTGCTGTGCCCCTTCTATGTTTCCAGTTGCATGACACTTCACCCTTTATAGTTTAATTGGGGTGTGATTATAATTTAAGTAATTAGGTAACAGGACAATTGAGTAATTAGGCCAATGCATGAATAAGTTCTTTTTGTTATTGTTGTGTCTCAACTTTGTTAAATATCCTTTATATACAAAAAACCACCCATTTTAAATGTACAGTTGAATAAATTTTGACAAATTTATAAAACCTTATAACCTCTACTCTAATAAAAATAAAAAAATACTTCTCTCCAAAAAAAAAAGTCCCCTTATATCTCTTTGCAGTCTCTGTGCCTGGCCCCAGGTCGTAAACAACCATTGATCTACTTTCTGTAGTCACAGATTAGAATTTCCTTTTCTAGAATTTCATATAAATGGTTTTTATATAATACTTTATTTAGGTTTATGTAAGTGGTATCATACAGTATTTACTCGTTTGTATCTGACTTCTTTCACTCAACATAATGCTCTTGAAATTCATCCAGTTGGTTTGTTCCTTTTTATTGCTGAATATTATTCCATTGCATGGGTATACAATTTTGTAATTCATTTATCTTTTTTATTTCATATTTTTTAAAGATTTATTTATTTCATTTTATTTTTATTTTTTAATTCAATTAATTAACATATAATGTAGCATTGGTTTCAGAGGTAGAGGTCAGTGATTCATCAGTCTTATGTAATACCCAGTGCTCATTACATCGCGTGACTGCCTTAATGTCCCTCACCCAGTTACCCCATCCCTCCACCCTCCTCCCCTCCACCAACTCTCAGTTTGTTTTCTATGATTAAGACCCCCTTTGGTTTGTCTCCCTCTCTGATTTCATCTTGTTTTATTTTTCCCTCTCTTCCCCTATGATCCTCTGTTTTGTTTCTTAAATTCCACATATCAGTGAGATCATATGATAATTGTCTTTCTCTGATTGGCTTATTTCACTTAGCATAATACCCTCTGGTCCCATCCTCATCATTGCAGATGGTAAGATTTCCATTTTTTGATGGTAGAGTAGTATTCTATTGTGTATATATACCACATCTTCTTTATCCATTCATCTGTCAATGGACATCTGGACTCTTTCCATAGTTTCGCTATTGTGGACGTTGCTGCTATAAACATTGGGGTGCAAGTGCCCCTTTGGATCACGACATTTATATCTTTGGGGTAAATACTCAGTAGTGAAATTGCTGAGTTGTAGGGTAGCTCTATTTTCAACTTTTTGAGTAACCTCCATGCTGTTTTCTAGAGTGGCTGCAACAGCTTGCATTCCCACCCGCAGTGTAGGAGGGTTCCCCTTCCTCCACATACTCGCCAACATCTATCATTTCCTGACTTGTTAATTTTAACCATTCTGACAGGTGTGAAGTGGTATCTCATTGTGGTTTTGATTTGTATTTCCTTGATGCCGAGTGATGTTGAGCATTTCTTCATGTGTCTGTCGGCCATTTGCATGTCTTCTTTGGAGAAATGTCTGTTCATGTCTTGTGCCCATTTTTTGATTGGATTATTTGTTCTTTGGGTGTTGAGTTTGATAAGTTCTTTTTTTTTTTAAGATTTTATTTATTTGACAGAGAGAGAGAACAAGCAGGGGGAGCAGCAGAGGGAGAGGGAAAAGCAGACTCCCTGCTGAGCAGGGAGCCCAACTCAGGGCTCAATCCCAGGACCCTGGGTTCATGACCTGAGCCAAAGGCAGACGCTTAACTGAATGAGCCACCCAGGTGCCCTAGAGTTTGATAAGTTCTTCATAGATTTTGGATACTAACACTTTATCTAATAAGACATTTGCAAATATCTTCTCCCATTCTGTCGGTTGTCTTTTGGTTTTGTCGACTATTTCCTTTGCTGTGCAAAAGCTTTTTATCTTGATGAAGTCCCAGTAGTTCATTTTTGCCCTTGCTTCCCTTGCCTTTGGTGATGATTCCAGGAAGAAGTTGCTGCAGCTGAGGTCAAAGAGGTTGCTGCCTGTGTTCTTCTCAAGGATTTTGATGGACTCCTGTCTCACATTTAGGTCTTTCATCCATTTTGAGTTTATTTTTGTGTGTGGTGGAAGAAAGTGGCCCAGTTTCATTCTTCTGCATGTGGCTGTCCAGTTTTCCCAACACCATTTGTTGAAGAAACTGTCTTGTTCCATTGGATATTCTTTTCTCCTTTGTCAAAGAGTAGTTGACCATAAAGTTGAGGGAATTCATTTATCTTTTGACGGGCATTTGGGTTGTTTCCAGTTTGGAGCTGTTATAAATGAAGCTTTATGAAAATTTATGCACAAGTCTTTGTGTGCACATGTTTTCATTTCCTTTGGGTAAATACCTAGGAATTGCTGGGTTGTATAGTAAATGTATGATTAACTTTATAAGAAACTGCCAAACAGTTTTTCAGAGTACTTGTACTATTTTGTATGCCCACCAACAAAGGATGAGAGTTTTGTTTGTTCCCCATATTTGATAAAAATTGGTGTCGTCAGTATTTTTTTAGTCATTCTAGTAAGTATATATGTCTCATTACAGTTTTAATTTGTATTTTTGTCATGACTAATACTGTTGAACTTTCTTTTCTCATGTGCTTATTGGCCATTCAAATAGCTTCTTTTGTGAACTATCTTTTTAGTTCTTTTGCCTGTTTTTGTTAGGTTGTTTGTCTTTTTATTATTTAGTTATAACAGTTATATGCTCTGGATACTAGACCTTTATCTGATGTATTGTAGATACTTTCTCCCAGCATGCCTTGCTTTTTACAGTTCCTGTTGAAGACCAGAGTTTTTAATTTTGTTGGTGAATACTTTATCACTTTTTTCTTATATAATTCATGATTTTTATGTCTTATTCAAAAGATTACAAAGATTTTCTCCTATTTTTTTCCCTAGGAATTTTGTCATTGTAGCTTGTACATTTGGTCTGTGATCTCCCCTACTAGTCTATATAAGCTCCTTGAAGGCAAAAGGCTGTGCCTGATTTATGTCTGTATTTTCCAGGGTGCCTGGGTGGCTCAGTCAGTTAGGCATCTGCCTTCGGCTCAGGTCATGATCCCAGGGTCCTGGGGTTGAGTCCCGCATTAGGCTCCCTGCTCAGCGGGGAGCCTGCTTCTCCCTCTGCCTGCTACTCCCCCTGCTTGTTCTCTCTCTCTGACAAATAAATAAAATCTTAAAAAAAAAAAATCTGTGTTTTCCATAGTGGTAGTTGTCTAATAAAAGTTTAATGAAGAAATAAATGAATATGATTTCATGATACATAATGCCAATTGTAAGATAAGAACAGATAGCTAGGCCCAAAGCTTCTGTATCTGTTTCTTCTTGGCTGCTCTGACCTGTGGGCCTGAATTACTTCTGTGCTTTTGACTTATTTCACCAATCTATTCTAGTTAAAAGAAAAAAAATTCCATCAGAAAATGCATTAATAAACTTGAAACAATATTGTATTGGACCTTGTTAGATATTTTAAAGTAACTTTATTAAATGAAAGTAAAATTTCAGGGGCACCTGGGTGGCTCAGTTATTGAACATCTACCTTCGGCTCAGGTTATGATCCCAGGGTCCTGGGATCAAGTCCCTCATCGGGCTCCCTGCTCAGCGGGAAGCCTGCTTCTCCCTCTCCCACTCCCCCTGCTTGTGTTCCCTCCCTCGCTGTCTCTCTGTCAAATAAATAAGTAAAATCTTAAAAAAAAAAAAAGTAAATTTCATTTTACCTTCCCATGTTGTTGGTATGAATTTCTCTTTGTATGAATTTAGAAAATCTAGTGTTAATAAAAAAAAATTTGGGGGGCGCCTGGGTCGCTCAGTTGGTTCAACGTCTGCCTTTGACTCAGGTCATGATCCCAGGGTCCTGGGATTGAGCCCCGCATTGGGCTCCCTGCTCAGCAGGGAGCCTGCTTCTCCCTCTCCCTCTGCCGCTCCCCCTGCTTGTGCTCTCTCTCTCTTCTGTCAAATAAATAAAATCTTGAAAAAACAATTTTTTAAATCACCTGTAAACTATGTACATTAATTCTAGAAACCACTGAAACACTTCTGTATATTTTACTTTAGTAAGACAGATTTGCTTCTTTTTTACAAAATAAAAGGAAACTTCATTTTTGCTCCTTTAGAACTTGGTAAAAGAAACTCAAGCAGCCATGGTTTTTGCTTCTCTCTCACAGTAGAAATTAGTAACAAATAAGCTCAGTCACATATGTTGGTTGATAATCATACTATTTTTCTCTTATGTCAATCCCCACTTTATCTCCTGTGATATACCCCTACCCTGAGAAAATAAAACCCATGTTTTGCCACTTGAAACAGGTGCTTAGGACAGATAAACATACGTGTCATACAAATCTCTACAACTTGGAGAATATGCAGAACCTGAACCAGCTGTATTTCACATTTAAGAGGCAGATTTAATGTGTGAATTATGATGGAGGTTGGGAGATAAAAATAAAAACCTAAATGTTTTTGTTTGTGAAACATCTTTTAGTGACTTTTATGTAGTTTCTTCAACTGGGTAATTACTCTGTGCTTTCCTCATCATTCTACTTCAGGACAGTATAGTGTAAGGTTCAATGAGAACATTTGAACTCTAGGCAGACAGTACTTTAGGGACTACTGTACAAAGAACTATCTCAGAATTTACAAGCATGCCCTTTATAGCCAAAATATGTGTTTAATTTGACAATTCTGGTGTTTCACTTATAGCTCTTGAGAGTTGGTGTGACATGGGAATTTGAAGATAACTGCTCAAATTAGTTCAATCCAAAGTCTCTCTACATTTTCTGTAGATCACACCATAATTCATATCATTAAAACTATTTGTTGTTAGTATTTTTACAGCAATCAGTCTTTCTTCCTGGCATTTAGCAACATACTTTTAAGTGAAACCAAATCAAAAAAGGGAAGAACTATCCATTGCATCATATATGTTTTTAATGTTCCTTCTTAGGGAGCCGTTATCATTGGAGAATAGTTGGTTCATCCTCATCTTTAGAAGATGAATAAGATGGCTAATAATATGCCCACAGGATGATTCAATAAGCCTATCAAAGCCTGATTCTCATAGTTAGGCATGCACATAGATGGAAAGTTAACAAAAGCTAGAAACATTGATTACTGAATAAGTCTTAGGTTGTGTGTCAGTGCCTTTCAGAAAGCCATTTTATCAGAAGAAGGGAGCTATGCCTGCAAACACAAAGAAGTAGGACATTAGTTTTATAAAGCAACAGATATGAGATGGGAGGAGAGCCACAGGGACCTGACATGGCAGATCGGTAGCCATGGGAAACATAAAATATGTATGACTAGGCACTGGGACAAATTCAGGAAGCTGTACCCAGAATTCTGTCCTCCATTGATCTCTTCCCTCATGTTGCATTGTCTGAGCACACATTTTTTACAGTTGATTATTTTCTGTAGATACTGGGATTTCAACAGTCTACTTTGGTACTGGACAGCAGGACTTAGTGCAGTGATGGAAGTGTTCTGTATCTGCACTGTCCAGTATGGTAGCCACTAGCTATATGTGGCTGTTGAGCACTTGACATGTGGCTAGCTTGAGGAACTGAATTTGTATTAATTTTATTTAATTTATATAGTGTAGATTTAAGTAGCCATATGTGACTAGTAGCCACCATATTGAACAGTGCAGATTTAATTGGCCTCTGTCCAGAGCGTAAAGCATTGAAGTCACCCATGTCATATGCTGTTAGGAGGTTTCTGTTGTCCTTAGCAAAGTAGTAATGCTGGGCAAATGTAGGTACTCAGGGTATATTAATGTTTGTTGAATTAAATTGAATGGATAGTCAGAAGGGAAGGGTAGGAAGCGTGAAGAACTGAGTGGTGTCCTGGTAAGGTGTTTTGGGCTGATGCCAATGCCTGACCTTTAGTTTTTGTCTAATTTTGTCATTTTACTTTTTATTGTGTTTCATTAGCTTGTCCATCCTATGTCTTTTTTGATGTCTAAATATTGCATAGACACAAAATTTTAAACATATATAGGTAAAGTATAAAAAATAGTGATACATTCACCACCCCCATCTTCTCAAAATGTTTCATTTCTTTACTCCCCTGTATGTACTTTCCCCTTCCCTCCCCATGAGAGCTAGCCTCAATTTTGTGTTTATAATTTTTTCTTTATAGTTTCATCACATATATTCACAAACAATTCATTTTTTAGTTTTACAAGTTTTTGAATTTCATATAAATGGAATCATCTATATGTATTCTTCCATGACTTCCTTTATTCATTTAACATTATATTGCCAGTAACATCCCCATTGTTACATTATATTCATGTTGCATAGTCCTCTCATTTTCACTATCATGGGTTATTCCTTTGTATGACTATGCCACAAATCATCTGTGTTATTACTGATGGGTATTTTTTCCTAATGTTTAGCTAGTGCATTACCATGCAGCTGTGAAATACATCACTTGGCACACACATGAAAGACTTACTGCAAGGTCCAAACAGGTATTTCTCTATTCTGTGTCTCCCTCCTCCTCTCCTTTCTTTTGTTCTCCTCTCCCCCTTCCCTCTTCCCTTCCCCTCCCTTCTTCCTCTTCTCAAATTCAGGGAAAATGAATGCAGAGAAGTAGAGTTTTTTGTGGGTTTTTTGCATTATTTCTGGTAAGCTAAGTGCTCCTTTAAAAGCATCTTGCCTCTGTCTCTAATCCTCCATGGTCCCTTTATGCTTTTGTGTTCATAGAACAAGTGCAGATTGGGAGTCAGTCAAATAGCCACTAGCTGTATGTGTTGAAAAGTATTAGAAATGTCTTATTCATTCATAGTCTATAACTCTTATGCAAATGGTACTTTTTGTGAAATAACACCTCTTACATCAATTATTTGTCCCTTCTACTTTGCATTATAATTGGAAATTAGAGGGTCTAGATCAGTGGTTCTCAACTCCAGCTGTCCATTAGAATGTCTGGGGAGCCTTTTAAAAAATATCGATGCATCATATTTCAGCTTAAGCCCCCAGAAAAACAGATTTAATTGGTTTGGGGGAGTGACTGGGCCTCACGATTGTTTTTGAAATACCGTAAGTTATTTTATGCAGCCAAGATTGAGAACCATTCTAGATCAGTTGTCCTCAAAGTGTTGTCCTTGGACCAGCAGCATCAGCATCACCTGGGAACTTCTGTAAACTCTCAGGCCTCCCCTAAGACTTACTGAAGCAGAAACTCAGTGTGGGATCCTACAAGCCGTATTTTAACAAGTCCCAGGTGAGTCTAATGCACACTCAGATTGTAGAACCACTGCTGTAAGTCCTTTAAGCATTAACAACAAAGGTTCCTTTTACTCCAGTCCAACATTGTAGAATCCACAGTGTTCCACAATAGCTCTAAAGACCTGAGAGTAGCTAAAGGAAGTGGGGAGATGGGAAGCATGCCACTAAAGAAGTCATTTTTGGTGAATGCCTGAGCAAAAGAGAGCTATAAAATATATCAGATATGTTATCATTTTTTGTAACCTAAAATGAACTGAAAAGGTGTCCTGATTGACCGCCAGTGCTTATAAATGAACATCCCCTTTCACCAAGAAGGGACTGTAGTTAGAGGAAAGCATAAGATCGAAAAGAGCAGCCATAAGTGGTAGAAGAGGCAGTCTCAGAGACTGCCCGGTGATGAAAGGTGAGTCAGGAACATCCTGATGGTCAAGAACAGGATGACGACATAGGATAATGTTTTGTAGGGTAGCAAGGATAAAATAAAACATGTGAAGTGCCTCATGGACAATTAGTTCCAATAAACTAAAAAATTTTATTGTGATAAAATACACATAACAAGAAGTTTGTGCAACCAACACCACTGCCTAGTTCCAGAACATTTTTATCACCCCAAAAGGAAACCCCATACCCACGAAGCAGTTACTCTTCATTCCCCTTCTCCCTAGCCCTTGACATTCACTCTTCTGATTTCTGTCTCTATATATTTGCCTCTTCTGGATATTTCATAGAAATGAAATCCTTCATTATGTGGCTTTTTGTGTCTGCCTTCTTTAATTTCAGCATAATGTTTTCAAGGTTTATCCATATTATGGGGGTATATCAGTAGTACTTCATTCTTCTTTCTGACTGAATAGTATTACATTGTGTGGATAGATCTCATTTGTTTTTCCATGAGTCTGTTAACATACATTTGAGTTTTTTCTACTTTTTGGCTATTACGAATAATGCTGCTGTGAACATTCAGGTACAAGGTTTTGTTTGAACATTATTTTCATTTCTTTGGGGTTTATACTCAGAGGTGGAATTGCTGGGTCATATGATAGTTCTAATATGTTTAACTTTTTGAGGGATCACCAAACCTTTCCACAGGAGCTGCAAGATTTTACATTCCCACCAGCAGTGTGTGAGGAGTTCCTCCACATCCTCACCAGAACAGCATTATTGTTCATTTAAAAATTTTAGTTATCAAGAGACTTTCTAAAAGGGATATTGATTATGGACTGTAAACATTTTTTAGAGTAGTGGTTCTTAATCAGGGGTTCACATAATAATTACCTATGGAACTTTTAAAAATACTCATGGCCAGTACCTTCCCTAGATTTTCTGAATGGAGGTCTCCAGAGGTAAAGTCCAGAAGTAATACTCCTCATGAAGAACCATTAGTGGTTCTCAAAGTTTGGCCTGGGAATCCCTGAGGCCCCCTGAGATCCTTTTAGGGGAGTCCTTTGAGATTAAAACTATTTTCATAATCATACTAAGACAGTACTTGCCTTTTTCATTCTCATTCTCATGAATGCACATTGAAGTTTTCTTTTTTTTTTTAAAGATTTTATTTATTTATTTGAGAGAGAGAGAACGAGAGATAGAGAGCACGAGAGGGAAGAGGGTCAGAGGGAGAAGCAGACTCCCTGCCGAGCAGGGAGCCCGATGTGGGACTCGATCCCGGGACTCCGGGATCATGACCTGGGCCGAAGGCAGTCACTTAACCAACTGAGCCACCCAGGCGCCCGCACATTGAAGTTTTCCAAAGTCTTCATGACATGTGATACCATAGCAGATTGAATGTACAAGCAGATATGAGAATCCAGCTGTCTTCTGTTAAGCCAGATATGAAAGAGATTTACAAAAAAGTAAAACAGTACTACTCTTACAAATTTTTATTAAAAAATTGTTCTTTATGACTTATAATGGGTTTATCATTGTCTTTAAGTTAATACAGTTTTTAAAATTTTCTCAGTTTTAATGGTACACACTGGTAGACATTACCTACATAAATGAAATCTCTTTGAAATCTTCAGTCATTGAAAGTATAAAGAGGTCTTGAGACCAGCAAAATGAGAAATGTAGACCTTTGGGAAAAAAGGAAACAAATAAAAACAGCTATTACCCATTTGTTGGACACTTACCATTTAGTTAATATTAGGTTAATCTTTTCACATATTTTGTTTCATTTTGTCTTTATAATAACTCCATGATGTATGTATATTTAACCCCATTTTCGCATGGAGAAATTTAGTCTCAAAGAACTTAACTTGGCTAGTTCATAAGTGGAGGAGCCAGGATTTCAATTTAAGTCTTTAGAATACATGTTCTTAATCATTACCATCACCTTAAAAAAGTAAGGGTCATCTGTACAGGAAATCTTTGTAGGCGTAAATAATACATAAATACCATGTGGTGCACATACTGGCCTGTTGTTCTCTTTAGTGGTCCTCAGTATAGGGACTATTAAATAAAAGAAATATAAGAAGGATAATCTAGGCATGAGTAGATGCAGTTAACAAAATGTTTACCTTTTTTGGAAAAGTGATTTTAGCGTCTTATTAAAACATGAGGATAAATATTCATTTAGAACAGTACACAAATTGTGGCCCTTTACAAAAATCTTAATTTCTGAGACCTCATATCCAGTCAGTCCTCTGAAGAGCCCATCATTGTAGGAATGATGAAGTGGAATAATTGTTTCAACTTCTTGGTATCCTCTCTTACAACAGCCAAAAAATCGGGTGCTGCTTTGTTTACATAGAATAAGACTTAGGGTAATTTTTTCATGTGATAATATTTCAGTTCGTCAAGAAATAAAATCTTTGCTAATTAGAGAAGTTCACCAGATCTAGTCCTTTTCAAAAATTTACTTGCTACCTACAGAGTAAAAACTAATTATGTGCAGTCACTTTTCAAAAAACTGATTCTGGGGGCGCCTGGGTGGCTCAGTTGTTAAGCATCTGCTTTCAGCTCAGGTCATGATCCCAGGGTCCTGGGATCAAGCCCCGAGTCGGGCTCCCTGCTCCTCGGGAAGCCTGCTTCTCCCTCTCCCATTCCCCCTGCTTGCGTTCCCTCTCTGCTGTCTCTCTCTCTGTCAAATAAATAAATAAAATTAAAAAAAATCAAAACTGATTCTGTTTCTCCTAGTACCTTCTGTGAAAAATTATTTCAGAGAATAGCAGAATTTTTTGCTTAGTAATTTATATTCTACTTGCTGTGTTCCTCTTCTTTCTCCTCTATCCTCACCTCCCATTCCAGTGCTTTTACAAAGATTCACTTTGGGGATCAGCATATTTTATAGAAAATGAGTTATTTGCTTATTTGACAAATAGTAATTGTCTAGTGTGTATTGGGCACTGAGTTAAGACCGAGGATACTATAATGAACCAAAACATAGATAAGGTCATGAAATCTACAGTCTAATGAAGTAGATAGACAGACATTAAACAAAGGATCACATTTTTTTTTTTTAATTTTAAAAAGTGCTGTGAACAGTAGTACATGGTGTTATTAAAAAGAGCCTAATGAGGGGCACCTGGGTGGCTCAGTCAGTTAAGCGGCTGCCTTCGGCTCAGGTCATGATCCCAGTGTCCTGGGATCGAGCCCTGCATCAGGCTCCTTGCTCAGCAGAGAGCCTGCTTCTCCCTCTCCCTCTGCCTGCCACTCCCCGTGCTTGTGCTCTCTCTCTCACTGTCTCTCTCTCTGTGTCAAATAAATAAATAATCTTTAAAAGAAAAAAAAAAGCCTAATGGGAGGACTGACCTAAGGTTAGAAGAAGACTGAAGCCAAAGTGGGGCTCGGGGAAGGAATGAGTTCCATTTGTGACAAGTGAAAGGATCAATCAAATACATGATACATGCTTCTGGAGCTTAGAGAAGAAATCTGGGCAGGAGATAGAAATGTGTGAATTGTGTGCCAGTAGTTAATTGAAATTGCTGGCTGAGGTGAGATCATTTAGGGAGAATGTATACAGTGAGAAAAGAAGAGAGCCTAGGGACTAAGTTTCGAGGAATTCTAGTCTTTACTGAACAGAATAGAATGTGTAAGGAGACAGAGATAGACATCAAATAAATAGGAGGAAAACTAGGAGAATTCAGTGTTAACTGTTTCAAGAGGAGAGAATCTTCCAAGGAGAATCAAATAAAATCCAGACTCTCCTTATTACCATGGCTTACAAGGAATGCCCTACATGATCCCTTCCCACCTCTTTGACCTCTTACCATTCATCTTGCTGCTGGCCTACTTTTGTTCTTTAAACATGTCAGGCTCGTTTCCTACATTAGGACCTATGTGCTTAGTGTTCCCTTTTCTGGAATGTCCTTCCCCCAATTCAGATTTCATCTCCTCAGGGAAGAGTAGCCAACCCTCTACCCTTTTAGCAGGATTGTTGTCAGGCTCTACTGATCTTTGAATCTCATTATATAGTTAAGATTATATTTTGTTTGGGCCTCAAACTCAGTTCCAGATCAAATATTTAGAACATGTTAAAGAAAATTATTTTTTAGAGATGGTTAGCAATGATGGTAGAGAATAATTTTTAGGTTTTAGAGTGCATCCTCCCTAAGGCATCTTGACATGAATTGTTGAAATGGTGAGAGCTATGTCTTATCCCCTTCCGCCAAGTGTATTGCAGGATGGTTAGAGGAATGGGGAAAACTGAAAAGGAGATGCCTGGAGTCCACTCTGTAGAAAGAATGAATGACAAATATGTAACAATATTGATAATCCAGTGGATTAAAAGCATTGGTAAAACATATGATTATTTTCTGAAAGATGGGAATACTATTAGACAAAGAAAGACTGTTTCAAAAACTAGTTTAAAGCTGTGAGTTCACTTTAGTTCAATGAATGTTTACTGAACTGACCACAGAGAAGTAATAGGAAGTTGGGAGTGCAGGCCTTAGGGAAAGTTGCTGATCGACCTTATGCTGAATAAGTTCTTCCCCAGCTGAAGAACAGTAATTCCTCTACTCTTTCGAAATATAAAGATTAGCTCTTGAATTTCAGGGCCAGAAAGAATAAATGGCCAAGCAATCAGTGACTATTTTATAATAATCCACTTGCCAATTTAGGGTTTCATAGAACTCCACAGAAGAAAGAAAATGACCTTTGTAGAACTTTGGGGGAGGGGAGTAACTTTATTTTTTATTTTTAAAGAGCCATTTTTGTAGTTAACTTGGTTGATGTGTATTAAATGTACTTTTGTTATCTTAAACATCTACTCCAAGCTCATGGACTTTCCTTATATAGTTTGCCTCTCTCCATAATCTGGCACGAGAATGCTTTTTAGTACTGAGTGTTTTCTTTTTCTGCTGGTCGCTTCTCACAGCAGTACTGGCCTTTCACCTGGTTTTGTGTCTTATTTTAGAAGTGGCCTTGTTCTCAGATCTTATTTTAAATGTTGGTTAGTCCAAGCCTTGCTGCAAATGGCTTTCCTGTCTGTGGAAGACAAAAAAGAAGTCAGCATAAATTAAAATGAGAACGATTTCACATGGACCTAGAAACAAAATTGTTGTAAAAGACAGTAGAGATTAATGCCAAGCTGCCCCAGTCTCCTACTCAGTAAGAATTTGAAGACCAAAAAGGCTAATGACTTGCTCAAGGTTATAAAATATTGATGAAGATTTATCATTCTCCTTATTTACATGAAGGCAATATACCCTAGTGAGCTATAATTTTAACACATAAAACAAGCTATTCATAAGGAAGGTAAGTATACCAAACTGTTTACCCTAACTATCTTTGAGAACCATGGGTGGTGCATTACAAAGTTTTCTTCCTAATTCTCCAGGTTTGTCAGTGTTCAGTTACAAACATCAGTATTTTCATATCATTATGAAGGCTGTCACATCTGGATTCGAATCTGGCCTCTGCCACTTCCTGGGCTGTGTCTCTGTGACTTTGGGGAAAGCTGCTCAACCTCTTTGACCTTCCATGTCCTAGCCTGAAAAATAGAAGAAACAATACATACTTTATTGAGTTAACTATAAAGGAGTTAACTTTGAGATTCTTCCAGCTAGTGCCTTGCCCCCAAGGAGCACTTCTAATGGAGCGACCATCACTGTTAACTACAGCTGCTGTCCCAGCTTTTATCACAGAACACTGGGCACTGGCATAGGACGTCCATTCTCAAATGATTTAAATATTCATCTGCTTAAAGACCAGATGCTGAATTAGGCAGTTTTTTTTAACATACCTTCCAGTTCATTTTATCTTTCTGTTAATTCAGAGAAAGCACCATGGCCATCAGTTTTTACTTACCCTTTTAGAATAATACTTAACTCTTGGATACCTCAATCAGAGCCCGATCCTTATTATAATTAAAATAAAAATCGCTGACCCTCTTTATTATTTTATATTAGAGAGCTTATCCTGCATTGCTAGGAAAAATTATTAACCATTGTTAAATTAAAAATCCCTATTGCTACTCATCTTTGAGCACTCTACATAGAATTGCCATGTGAGAAGCAGATGCCCTTGTGACTTGAATTTGTAATTCTTTTCAGAAACCACTATTTTCTCTGTAACTGGTATCTTAATATGAATAATATGTCTCTTTTGAACAGCAATCTAAGATCACTGCCCATTTCTTGAAAGTCTCCCTCAGAGCCCCCAAAGTAAATTTCACTTATGCCCCCTAGTTTCTGTTTTTGCCCAGGAAAATCTCAACAAAAATATCCTTTGTTGTTAGTGAACATCTGTATACATAATCTTTTGTGATGCAGTCCCAGAAAAAAATGTCATTTCATTTATGTAGAAATACTATTGCCAACCTACCTAGAGATTGCATAGTCCCAGATTAGGAACTTATAATTTTTTAATTTATTGTTTGGGACAGGCCTAGATTGTTTGACCTATTTTAGGTACTAAGTAACAGCCACAGTAAAAAATCTGAGTATTTTTTTGTATATTATTTGTAATGTTACTGTTTGTGAGGATGCTGTACTTTTCCAGTTTACAACTGAGGAAGCCTGTCATCATCATTAGTACTCATTCATTCAGCATGAGCACCTGTTTTATCTTAGGCACTGGAGATGTAAATATGAATAAAACATGATTCCTGCTCTGGAAAATTTCATAGTTTATTGGAGAAGGATACATATATAATTGCATTTCAAAGTGATATGTACTATATAATGAATATATGGACAAAATGTCATAGTCATGTAAAGGAGGGAACAGTAAATTTGGGGGTGTATGGTAAGGTTACAAAGAGAAAGTGGCATTTGGGCCAAGTCTTGAAGGAGAGATGGATTTGCCGTTTGGAGAAAGAGGAGCCAGAAATGGTCATTAGAGTCAGGGAACAGCCTAGCAAAGGCCTAAAGGCTTGCCCTGGCAAGCTATGTGAGGGGAGTGTCTTCAGCATAGCTAGAGAAAAGGCTTTATGAAGGAAAGTGAGTCAAAGTTAGGAGTTTGAATTTTATCATTTGAGCATTAGGAAAGCATTGAAAATTTTTGAATTATGGCTGATGTAATCAGGCTTGAGTTTGAAAGCTCATAATAGTTCAGGGTGGAGAAAGAAAGACAAGTGGCAGACACCAGGTAAAAAGTTGTAGTTCTCCAAGCAAGACACAGAAGTTTACACTAAGACCGTTTGTGTGTAGATTTAAAAAAAAAGAAAAAAAGGCAGGGGGTGTGTCTCTAGATTTGAGAGCATTTTTGTAGGTGTAAAAAATATGATTTTGTGATGGATATGATACGGGAAGTGTGGGCAGGGGGAGATCTGGTTTGGGTGATGGGCTAGAGTAACTGAAATTAATAGAACTGGGGAAAGTGAAAAAGGAAGGGAAGGATTGTTCCTTGTTCTGTTTTTCGTCTGTTTTGGGAGCAGGCAAGGGTTTTCATTTTGCATAAGATAGGGTCAGTGTTTTCAGGAACATTCTAGCAGACACGTCTGGATCTGAATCACAGCAGAGAGGTTACCATAGTAATATTTTTGAGTTCTTACTGTTTATTTTTCCATTAAAAACTAAGGTTCTCAGAGGTTAACTGATTGTGGTCTCAGGAAGGTGGCTGTAGAACCAAAACATAAATTCCTAAGCTTCTTACCAACTAGGCCTTAACTAAAATAGCCCTTTGGGGGAAAAAAAATCTCTTGATTTCCATTATAATTGTTTTACTGTTTCATTTCCCAGAGCATCTTTACTTAAAAATACAACAAAACAAAGCCCAACTGGTATATATATCCACAATCTTATTTTCTGCACTGTTTTCTGATCTTAATGTTTTTTGACTAATGCCAGTCAAATGAGGAGGTCTCGGGATAATAGCTGAGGAGTTCCAAACCTCTTGTTTGGTTATAACAAAACCTTAAAATTCAAAGATCAGATAGTCCTCAGGAAATACTCATTATTTCACATATGTTTGATCTGATCCCAGTTGTTGCTCTGATTACAAATGAGGGAAATGAGAAGTTTTGAAGAATGAATGTGTAGTGTCCACTTTTCTGCAGGAATTGAAAAGTAAAAATTTCCCCCACTATTGGGATTATTGAGCTAAGAGCTATTCTCTTGAACACCAGAGAATAAAGTAGACAGTTCTTCAAAATCCATCCTCACCCCCAAGTTTCAGGGGTCACAGTGTTCATTGAAACACTTGGGTGTTTGTGAAGGACTTGAGTAGACTTCAAAACAAGGCATTGTACACATCTGACACCCTTTTTTCACATATTTTAAAAAATAATTAGCATCCTTTATCCACGTGAAATTCTAGTTTTAACTGTTACTGTATAGATTCTCTGTGAAGCTCCTTGGGCTGTGGTGTTTTTCCATTACTTTGTTCTTGATGCTGTGAAATGTAGTTGCCTGTGTTTAAGACAGAGGCAATAGAGTGCACCCAGAAGTGGCTATAATTCTATATTTAGTAAGCCATAGGGTTTGCAAAGCATTTGCAGATTCCTTCGGGATAAAATGGTTTCTATAAATGTAACATTTTTAATGAAACTATTATTATCATCCATTAGAGAAATATAGCAGTTAAATGTGTGGGGTTTGTGGACAAGACAGAGGCACAAAACTTTTTTTTCTTAAGAGTACACTGAGTATTTTAAATACTTAAAAGTAATCATGTGAATCCTATTTTTATACCTTTAATCTTGAATTGCAGAGCTTTTACTCAAGTGTTTACCTTTGGTCCAACATTCCGAGCAGAGAATTCTCAGAGCCGGAGACACCTGGCAGAGTTTTACATGGTAGAAGCAGAGATTTCTTTTGTTGAGAGTCTTCAAGATCTCATGCAGGTAGGTACACAAGTTTTAAAACAGTTTCTAAATAACATATCTGTGACATTAAAATGCTTCTGTATACATTTTCACCTTGGACATCTGTGCATTATAGGTGTTAATGGAGTGAAGAAGATGGGGAACTACTTAATTTGATAAACATCTACTGAATCCCTTTAAAGTACAAGAGTCAGATTTAAGTTCATATCCCAGCTCTGCCATTAATTTTGTTTTGATGTTACCAAACCTTGGTGATCCTTAGCTTCCTCAACTATAAAATGAGAATAATAGTAACTATTTCATAGGGAGTAAATGCAATAATGGATGTATAATGTAAAGGATCTAGTATTGAGCTTAGCATATAGCAAGCTCAATAAATAATAGCTCTTGTTATTTGTTAGGCAAATAAATAAAACATCTTTATATTTAGAGAAACATCTACATAGCTGTTTTGGAAAGCATCTACAGGAACCATCAGAGCTCTGTTTTGGGGACAAGAGATAAGTCCAGAAAGATAGTCAAGAGTTAAGATCTTGAAAGAAAGACTTTGTAAATGCTATGCTAAGTAGTTCAGAAGGTGAAAGAGAGAGTTCTCAGTTGGGAAAGGCCATGGTCAATTATAGTTTAGAAACATCTCTCTAGTGATAATATTAAGAATGATTCAGAGGGGGATAAAAATGAGGGTGGGAGTCCTTTTAGGAGGCTGTGGCCATAGTCCAGTTAGAGCACATAAGCTCTGAAGTTGGATGGACCAGGAATTGATTTTTAGTTCCACCACTTGCTTTGTGATCTTAGACAAGGAAGTTAATTTTCTGAGCCTCAGTTTCCTCACCTGTAAAATGAGAATAATAGTTCCTACTTTATAGGGTAGTTCAGAGGATTACACAGATTATATGTATAAGTCACATAGAATAGTTCATGGCACTTTGCACCCAGAAATTATTGACTGTTATTATGAATTCTCTACCTATTACCATTAATATCTTAGTTTGGATTTGTAATCACAGGATGTTTAACAATTTTCGTCACCTCTCAACTTCTATTCATTTTGTATCTTTCTACTCTTATCCAGTAAATGACCCAATTCCACTTAAAACATAAATAGCACATATATTGTCAAAAAGAATGGACTTACTTTTTTTATTATCCTATCTTGGTTGGATTTCCTAGTAAACAAACTAAAGCAGAGATTTGGGGGGTGGGCGGTTATTGGGGAATGCTCTAGAGAACAACATCTGTAAGGAAAGGAAGAAAGCAGCATTGGGCAGAGGGATAAGTTGAACTACAATGCATGTAAAGAGGCCTTAGCCAAATCTTTGAGGAACTTTGGAGCAGGAATGGTCCTTCGTAGTTGTCGCATAGAAAGGCAAGGGGGTGGTGTACCTTTGTTCTTCCCCCATCAAGCAGTTACCTGACATGGGCTAGCCTTGAGAAGAGGCATACTCTTGGGTAGAATAGTACTCCTGGCCTGGCCAGTTCCTGAAGAGGGACTCAACTGGGAGCCATCAGTAATTAATATTCCCAGTGGATAAAGCTCTTGATCCTGAAGGGGTGTTTTGACCACACAGAGTATCCATTTATATACCACTTTAACATCTCCCACTGATTGTTGTGGACCATTGTCCCCCAGGGGACATTTTTGGTTGTCTCGAGGAAGTGGATGGAGGAGAGGGGAGAGTAGTTGCTACTGGCATCCAGTGGGTAAAGGCTAGGGATGTTGTTCAACATGCTAACATGCCCAGGTCCCTCCCCCTCAATAAAGAGTTATCTGGCCAAAAATGACAATAGTAACACTGTAAAGTAATCCTTTTCTAAAATGTGGGGATTCACAGGGCGCCTGGGTGGCTCAGTCGTTAAGCGTCTGCCTTCGG